>NW_022900940.1:2010769-2083516 GCF_012274545.1 Fukomys damarensis | reverse complement strand
ATTATACAGTTTTACCCATAGGATTAATAAGTCTAGAGATCAATGCACAGCATGAGGATTATAGTTTACAATATGATATTATATATAGGAGATCTCTATTATATATTATAATTCATCATATGCTGAAAATTTGCTAGTAGATTTTAAGCAACCTTATCATAAAAAGTTAACTATATGGAATGATAAATATGTTGATTAGGTTGATTATAGGACACGTTTTACTATGTATATAAGAACATCATGCTGTATACTTTAAATATATATGGTAAAATATGGACAGTTTCACAGCAGTAAAATAAAACACACACACAAGACACAAGGGCTAAGCTTCAGCCCAATTTCTTGTTTTTGGTGATTTGAAATCTACTTGGTATTTGCTTTTCTAGAGGAAAAAGAAAACAGAAGAACTTGGATATTATAAGCCATTAAATCACATACAGTAATTATTTGGGGGAAACACTATGAAAAACATAATTTCTTTATGAAGCAACCAGATACTGATGCATTTGTGGCTGAGATTTTTGTAAAGAATACATCCAGAATCAATGGACTATAAGGTTACATGTTGGTTACTAAAAATACTTCAGTAATTAAGATGCTTAAAATAATTCATAATTACAGGCAAGAGACAGCCTTAGCACTTCCTTGAAATGTAATAATTTAGTATCAAAGAAATAACGAACTCTTCTATTATTATCAGAGTTAACGTTGGAGTCAGTCAGTGGGACAGGAAAAGGGTGAGAGTGGATTCCTGCAGAGGGCAATCCAGTGTTAAAGACGGCTTCCTCGGAAGGACAGCGGTGTTAACCATGCACAAAACTTCCAAGTAGGGCTCAGTTGAGACTATGAGCTGAAGATGGAGCCACAAAGTGGAAAGCCAGTGCACACTCTCCCTCACGTATTCTCCAGACTGAAAGGGCTGAGGAAGGAACCTGTGCTGTATCACTGAGATTTTTATTCCAGTAGCCACCATTTCTCAGCTGACAGAAACACCGGCCCCGCCATGTGACTGCATGTCTGAGGTCTTCCACCTCATCGAGGGCACAGCACTCCTATTCTCTTTCCACCTAAAGATATGACTTTCCAGGTCTCTTCACCCTGTTCTCTTTTTCTTTTCAAGCCAATTTGTAAAAGGTTTATGTTTGCAAGTTATCATTTGTTACTTCTCCTAGTGTACCTGAGGTGAACAAAAAAATTCATTAAATGACCATGACATTAAACCTAATAATTACATAGTAAAATTACAGTGGCAACTATCCAAAAGCATTTTATGTAGCTTCATATTATGGCACATTCTGATAAATGCAGAAACATTGCTGAAGTGTCCAGTGCCTACCTGCTAATAAGGTAAGGACAGTTGGACAGGGCACAAGCAAAGAGCTCTGTAGCTTA
The DNA here is from genome assembly GCF_012274545.1 of Fukomys damarensis. Classification (NCBI taxonomy): domain Eukaryota; kingdom Metazoa; phylum Chordata; class Mammalia; order Rodentia; family Bathyergidae; genus Fukomys; species Fukomys damarensis. The sequence continues at coordinate 2,082,124 of NW_022900940.1, read as the reverse complement.
ACAGTAGGAATTTTTCGTACCTTACCCAATGCTCTCTCCTCCCCCACATCAATTGTTCTGCTCAAAATTTAATTATGTGGGAATTTCTTACTTCAACAATCTCACAATATAGGGCATAATGTCTCTAAATACAGTCCTACATAGAAACCCTAAATAAATCACTGTGTTTTGGAAAAGAGCCACATCTCCAGTATAAATTGGAATGGAAGATAAATGATTCTGCACAGGGGCATTCACCGAAATAGGCTTATCCTCAAGAACAATGACAGTCCCCTACCTGGGTGAAAGGGACATTATGAAATCCCCAGAGAAGCTGAGAAGTCAAGGTGGCAGTAAAGCGATACCAGGCCCTTCCTCTATTAAACACTCATGCCTAGGCTAATTTTGACCAATCGTCAATGATATTAAACACAAAAGACTAAGCCATGAGCTATCAGCAGTCATATAAATATATTTTAGGTGAGGCAAAGACCAGGCTAGAACCAGAAATTCTTATCTGGGAAGGAAGTAGTCAACAAAGAAAAGCCAAGAGTTAGGGGCACAAATTCAGATTTAGAAAACAACAAAAGGAATCTTGGACTTGAGGTCCCAAAGCACAAATAGTCAGAAGAGAGTGAAAGTGAGGAGAGAAAAAAGTGGAATTTAAGTTTTGAAATGTCTCAGTTCAAAATGTAATTTTGCTACACTCAGATGACTACTGGGAAGTTGCCTTATCTTTCTAATCTTAATTTTTCATTTGTAATGTGGGAATACAAAATTTCATCTGACAGGAGTCTGTGCTAAACTGCCAAATCTAATCATTAAAGAGAGAGAAGAAAGAAACTTTGATGAGGGCGTGAGTTCTGCTATCCATATTAGCAACAGCTGTGTGCTCCCCAGGCCTGTACCGTGTCTCTGACACCCATGGACTTCTCACGATGCATGCTGGGCCAGAAGCCACATAAGGTCCAGACATTAGTCTCTCTGCTTTGTCACTGTGTATCCACTGCCCATGCTGACACATAGGAGGCCATAAATATTGGTCTGACGCAGGTTAAGAAGAGAAAAGAGCAGAAAAGGGAATACAGAACAAGTGATTTCTATACAGTAAGACCCCAAAGGAAACCAAATACTTAAGAAGGTATGAGGGGAAGAAACAGCAATTAGCCGCTATATCTGGTAGTACCGTAGTTTTTGAGAGGGAGAATTCTCAGGAGTGTTTCTGATTACACACAATTTTCTTCTTATATTCTTGAGAACCCAACTACTGAGTAAGATGCAACTCTACTATTATATAATAATAATGGTAACACTGGAGACTAGATGAAGAAAATGTGGGGTTTTTTAATAAAATGGAATACTACACAGCAATGATAAATTAGAGACATTTATAGCTAAATGGATTCACATTGAGGATTCACATTGAGGTGATACTCTTAAGTGATATAAATAGGACATGTGTAAATATCGAATAGTTTCGAATTAGTGCAAGAAACTAAAAGTGTTAATAAGGACTGAAAGGTATAACAGATAATGTGAAATAGGAAGTAAGGGGAAATGGGAGGGAGAGGTAGTGAAAAGGACGGAAGGAAATGGAATCAATTGAGAAAATGAAAAATAATGGAAACAAAGTCTTTGTAGATTGGGAGGGAGGGGTTGAAGGGAGGGCAGGGGAATGGGGAAAAAAATAAGAACCAAGATGATTATGTAAAGGTACAAATTTCCAACAATGAATGTCATTATAAAGTATACATTAAATGTACCAATAAAATTAATAAAACTTAAAAAATAATAATGGTAACAATGCCTGAGAACCCCACTTACTAGGCTCATGCAGGCACCTAGTGAGATTAAAGAAGAGAATGGTACTCTGCATAGTAACACTGTAGCAAGGAAATGCTAGATGAAAGCAATTTGTACAGTTATCTGATCCTATCTACCGTCACACCAGTTTAGACTGAACTTTGTTGTATAACACAACAATGGTGCGATGTTTCCTCAGTTACTTAACACAAAGAATTTCTAAAGCTGAAATATTGGAAATGGTGAGATGCAAAGGAGGGAAAATTCTCCGTGGAAAGAAACGTCTGCTACTCTTTTCATCAACTAGCTTGTCGTGTAGCAGCACCAGTGTCCTCATCTGGCTCTGTGGGTTTTGTTAGCAGAGACACTCTCAACAATGAAAAGTTGCTGCTGCTTGTTTAGTGTATAAGCAACGATGCGTTACTGTTGGCGAGGCATTTTATAATCTACTAACACAATTAGCCAGTTGTTGCTAAAGCACCATAGGTTAATGCAGCCACTTCCAGCTGTGATCTCCAGCACATGCACACACACACACACACACACACACACACACACACACACACACACACATGCAATGGAAGAAGCTGCTGCATACACCTCAGGTCAAGTCAGGGGTACCCATCTATATGCTGTATGATGCTGGGCAGGTCACTTACCCTCTCCGTGGCCTGCTCCTCGGCTGTTAACTAAAGGTCAGCCCAGCCGCTCAGACTTGAGAGATACATAGTGGCTCTCTGAGTCCCACCCTAATGCTTGTGCTGCAGTCTCTTCCATATAAATGTGGTCTCCCTATTCCCAGTTAAGACAAAAACTTAGGAGTGGTCTTTGGTCTCCCTTCTAACGCTTCCTACCATCCAAACACCATCAGGTCCCATAACTCCTGTTTCCAAAATAAAATTCAATTCCAATCATTTTAATCCACCTCTACTACCATCAGCCTACCTTGCACCACCAGAGCTGTTTTGGAACTTAGCCCCCTATCCTGTTGATTAAAATGACTATTTTTAGACCTTACATGCCTCTGTATCTGTAAGGCCATTTGTTTTCTTTCCATTCTCATTGGCATAAAATCTATATTCCTTTACCACGTCAAGCAGAAAAAGTGTGGCTATTCCAACTACTGCCTACTTCTCGGATTTCATTTTGTACACTTTCCCCATCGTTCATGACTCTTCTTCTGTTCCCCCCAAACACCAAACTGTTTCCCAACTGAGACCTTTGTCACTGTTGCTCTTTTTTCTGTCTGGAATGCTCTTGTGGCCGCCTATCAGATGAGCTCATTCTCATCCTCCAAAGTTTAGTCACCTCTTCAGAAAAGCCTTCACTGACAAGCAGCTCTGAAAAGATTTCAGGGGATTTTATATGCCAACCATTCTGTCCTTTCTAGAAGTCTCTTCAGCCTATAATTATCTCATTTATTTATTAGATAGTTTTCACACCTGCTGGAAAGTACTTTTCATCAGCTCTGGAGACCTGGTTATCGCTTTGCACTAAGTATGTGACACATAGAAAGTGTTTGATGGTGGAAGAGGCACTGGAGAAACTGGCTGGCTTGTAGATATAGAAAGATGAGATTCCCAAGGATAATTTTGTCTCTTATCATTTTCCCCCTATATATGTAAAACTCAATTACTATGTAAATGATAACTCCAGTATAATCGTAGCTACATAAGTTCTCTTAGGGCCACATGGAAACTGAATAACATTAAACACATAAAAGGCACTTTTAAAAATACACAGTATTATGAAAGTGTTATACATATGTATTTTATTACCTATTATATTCCGACTGCTGGTATGTCTTCTTATATGAAATCCTAGTACAGAACACAATAATCAATATTTATGTTAGAGCTTGACTGTTTTGAAAGCAAGAAACAGAAAACCCTTCTTAACCTGCAACCTGGACTCTGTTTCATTGTGATTCTCTTAGCTCTCCTCTCTTTTCCTTGCTGGTTTTATCCTTATTCTAACAGTGAAGAGTGTCCCATGTTTTCACCATAACAATACCCTTTGCCAAGGAGGTATCTTTTCCCATCCAAAGCCCTCTGCCACCATCCTCTGCAGTTTCCTTTATTTATAATGAGTTCTATGGTCTGTGCCCCGCAATTCTCTTTCCAGGAATAGCTGGTCATGGGAGGCCTAGGGTCCTACCCCAGGTACTGTCAAGACAAAGGAAATAAATCAGATGCACCCTGAGATGGAGACAAGATCCCTGTTCCTGTCCCCTGTCTGCTACACGGGGGAAATGTAAATATCTATGGCTAAATCAGGCAGGAAGGAATAAATGTTTTCTGGGTAGGAAGCAAACTATGTCCACTCCATTTGTTAAAGTTAAATGGTTAAAGACAAGTAAAGCACTTAACTGTAATAAGAAACAATGCTCAATAACATTAACTGATTTTGGGGAGTGGCAAATTGTAAGTTAGCCTGTCCTTCTAAATAAAATCATAGAAATTTAGTCAAAGAAGAACAAACAGCAAACCAAAGAAAAGAATACAGTCTTGTGTAAACTATTTGGCGACTGTTTGTTTAACCTAAAATTAGTTACTATGTATTTCCCAACTAGATTTTGGCCGATCAATATGTTTAAGTATTTACACCAAGAAAGATGCAATTAAAACTACCTCCGGAGACATTAAGTCTAAAGTTCAGCTTCCTCTAAGAGCTTGGAAGATGTTTAAGCTTTCCATTGCTGTGACAAAATACCTTAGAATAAATGACAATTTAAAGGAAGAAAGATACATTTTGGCTCACAGATTCAGAGATTTTAGTCCATGGCCCTTAGCTTCTTTGCTTCTGGGCCTGTGGTGAGGCAGAACATCATGGTGACGAAAACACCATGGGCAAAGACATTCATCCTACCATGGAAAGGAGGCAGAAAGAGAAATAGGAGGGGAAGTGTTGGGGGACAAAATACACCCTTCAAAGGCATAGCCTCAGGGGTGTACTGCCTCCAACTGGCCACCTCTTAAAAGCTATGAACTCGTTCATCTATGAACTCATCGGTGGACTGATGAGATCAGAGTCCTTATGATGCATCCACTTCCCAAAGGCCCCACCTTTGAATATTCCTGGATTGGGATCAAGCCTTCAATGCATAAGTTTCTTGGGGGAAATACTTGCTATTTAAACCACCACAAAAGCTACCGATTTCAACGAATATCATCGCTAGTTAACTACTAATATGTACACACAATGTAAGTATTTATATATAACCTTTATACAAAAAGTGGAAATGGGAAATAAGTGGTTGAGGGCAGCAGTGCTTAAAGAGCCTGATCATTCGCAACACTCCAATGTCATCTGAATCCTTGATCTAGGATTGCCCTTTATCTGGGGGATTTGGGGAAATTTGTTAATCCTCCCCCAGTTTCAGTCTCTTCATCTACAAAGTGTACCTCTCTTTTTGGGGAGTTGTTAAGGTTAAATACAATGAACTATTACAAATAACTGCTGCCACTATGTCTGGTAGGCTGTAAGCAGAGCACTGCCCTCCTCATCAAGGGAAATATGTTCCAAGTACTCCAGGGGGTGCCTGAAACCATAGACAGCACCAAATCCTGTCTACACTGCTTTTCCTACATGTAAATACCTACGATAAGCTTTAACATCAATTAAGCATGGTAAGAGATACCATGAGTCATGGTAAAATAGAATAATTATAAAAAGACACTACAATAAAAGCTACATGAACATGGCCTCTGTCTCCCTTTCACAATATCTTACCGTGCTGTCCTCAGCCTTTTTCTGGTGACCATGTGAGATAATACAGTGCCTATGGGCTGGACAGAGTAGGAAGGTGTGAGGTTTCCTCGTGCAACTCAGAATGGTGCACAATTCAAAACTAATGAACTGTTTATTTCTGAAATTGTCCATTTCATATTTTCAGACCCAAATTGATGGGTGGTCACTGAAATAGCAGAAAATGAAATCACTGGTGAGGGGGAGCACTGTGCTCAAAAAGATTATTATTACAATCTCTTATGATTAATCTTATTATTAATAAGATTATTAATAATCTTATTATTAATCTCTTATGATTTAATTCTATTAAAATTGATCTTAGTCTTAAGGGAAGCATAGAATACAGAGAGATAAAAAGGAGAGATGATTGCTGATGCAATCCCATATTATATTTGGAAATTTAGTAAGTGACCCAACTGGTGAGGGGCGCATTCCAGTACTCATGGATGCTATTTGTACAGAACCATCCCAACAAATCCTCTTATTTATCATTTAAATACCTGTTATCTCTCATCTCTCTTATTTTCAGCCTACTTCAAACAGGGCTTTTTTTTTTTTTTTTTTTTTTTTTTTTTTTTGGTACTAGGGATCGAACTTGGGTCCTTGTGCTTGCAAGGCAGGCCACCGAAAAGCTGAGCTAAATCCCTGGCCCTAAATAGGGCTTTTTTTATGAAACAGAGAAACCAAGGCTGGAAGTCACTTCCTCCTGTACAATACCATTGTACTTTCTAGGCCATAACATGCCGATTTCTACTTGTTTTTGAAATTCAAGAAAGAAGCACAATCCATAGTTTATTTAAGATGTCCTTGAATAGCTGCTGAATTGGGTGAATAGAGTAAAAATAAATACATTAAAAATAAAATGATCCGCTTGTAGCCTGACTAGTAAACAGCAATGATAGGACTTAAAGAGTGCTCAGGTATCTTCATTTTCCATCTTTGCTGCAGCATTTCTGATAGTACGGAATTCTTTATGTGAAGGAATTACAGAAGAGAAAATTGGTAAGAAATGCAGTGGCCAGAAGTTTAAATGAATCCCTAAGCAGCCCATCCACCAAGTCCTCTGAGTGAGCACACAACTGAGTAGCATGCAGGACGGGGTAAGCTCAGCTTCCCTTCTTGCCCTTCTCTGTGACCTTGAATGAGTGTGAACCTCCCAAAACTTCATTGCCGCCATCTCCAACCGGACCTGTAAAGCTGAGCATGATGGACCAGTCCTCCACTTCCAGCACTGTGGGAAGCTGAGGCATGAAGATAGGAAATTGGATTCCACCCTGGGCAATTCAGTAATTTATAGAGATCCTATCTCAAATCTTTTTAAAAATGGCAAGCAATTGGAAGAGTGTGAAGACCCTGCATTAATTTGTAATATCAGGGGGAGGAAGAGGGGAGGGAGGGAGAGGGAGAGAGAGAGAAGGGAGAACGGGAGGAAAGGAAGAAAAGAATGAAGAATGGAAAAGTGGGCATACAATAGTTTTTATCTCATAGAATTGTAAAGAATTAATGCAACTATGAATGGAAGACCTCTCTTAGAACTTTGCAATAATTTCTTTGGGATCACATTTGACTGTATGCAACTAATTGTCCTGCTCCTCCCATATCAGACACTTTGACATCTGCAATTCAGCTCTAGGAACTGTGCACTCACAAAGGAATATATGGGATCCCCCCACTGAAATCTCTACTGGGAAACAGTCATCTGACTCAGTCCATGAGTCAAACCAAGAGAAATGGCTACTACTCAGTTTCCAAGAGTCTGATATTCAGGACTGGCCTGAGGATCAACCTTCACAGTTTGCACTGGGGTCTACTGAAAAATTAATGGGGCTTCTTATTTCAGTTGCATTAAACTTTTCAAGACAGTGAGAGTAGAACATTAAGCCATGTATGGAACCCTTCTAAACACATGCAGAGATTGTGGCCCCGAAGACAACATGCTGATATATTAAGCATCCTGCTCCTACTTCCCCCAAATTCCCTAATGTGGATATGCACATATATCATCCACCTGTCTATCTATAGCAAATGTATATGTCTAATGTATATGATGTACTCCCTGTAGTATAAGGATTCTGTTGCTTAGATAAACTAACAATCGTAAAGGTTAAGAGTAGCATCTAACACAGCAATTCTCAACTTGGACTGCACATCATAATTGTCAGGGAAGCTGTTTAAAATTCCTGTTGCCTAGGCCCCATCATGACCAGTTCAATCAGTGACTTTATGGGCAAGGTTAGGACATCAGAAGTTTTTAAAAGTTAGCCTTGGGGATTCTAGCTAAACTGGGAAGTTGAGCACCACTAGTCCTGCGTATGGTAGATGCCCAATTAAATGTTGAGTAATTATTGTTACACAGTGTAGTTAAACAAAGAAGTAAGTGTGTTATATTTCAGACCCCTCCTTGCATCTAGTTTGCAGCTGGCTTCTTTCTCCCACTCCTGTCTGCTTTGACCCTGCATGTACCTGCAACCAATATAAATCAAAACCAAAGATATCTTAAGGTGCTCCCATGGAGACAAGGGTGCCTGAGAATACAGGTCTCCCTATTAATCCAGAAACGAAAGAGGAAATGTCAACCTCTCTGACAGATGTCCTTCCTTTGATATCAAGGTAGGGTCCATTCTAAAAGCTCTGCACACTGCAGGTTGTGAAGGACAGGGAAGGTTTCAGTTCAGCCACAAGAGATCCCTAAATAATGCAACACAAAGAGAAGCAAGGCAATGTGAACATGTTAATTTCTCAATCTTGTACTTCTCTGCAATGTGAATATCATCTTTTTGCAAATGCCCTCTTGTCATATTTATGATGCTGACACATTCATTAAGAATATAGCAGCTCATTTGCAACATGACCTGAAAGATATTGAATGTTGTAGCCTACATTTAATTCCAAGGTAACTAAAATCATTTGTGTTTCTTAGTAACCAGAAAGGGTTCAGATTGCATAAAGCTTAAAATAGTAGGTCCTTTCTGACTCGCCCATCACAATCAATTCTCCAGACAAGATCTGGACTGGATTTGAGATCAGTAGGAGCTAAAGGTCAGTGGAGCTAACTTGCTCGCTCAAGGTCAAGAGAAAAGGGCTGGGATTCAAGGTACATTGCTGGTGAGGAGCAGGTGAGGTAGTCACTGGAATCAAAGACCACCTCCTCCCATTAAATTGGGGCACAGAGTTCCAGACCAGTGCTACCGGGACTCAAACATAAAGGCTGACATGTGGAAGGACCCAGGGATCAACGGCCAGTTCTTGAGTATATGCTACAATTCCGGAGGCTGTGAATCTAACAGAAAGGAGCAGATGCTACCCTGGAACTATTTACACTGTAGCGAGGTCTCCAAATCCTAAATGCTGGAAAAGAAAATTTCTAAAAGATACTACAGGATAACATTGGTACAGAGGACAAAAGCATTATAGTCAGGCAAGCATTTTTAATTAGTTTTGTAACCACTGTAAGCCCTGAAGTTAATTTAATCAGTTAAGGCCACATTGCTTTTCAGAATAGATTGACTTGGACTAGATCAGAGTAGTTCCCTTTCAGTCAGGTAAATTGTTAGGTGTATGTATTATTTTCTAAAATTTTCATTCACTTGTATATATCCATGTGTATGCATATTAGATTAAGATATAAAAATGGAATTTTTGCTATGGTTCAAACCCCCACTTTCAAAAAATGAGATTCACATTATTGAAGCTAGATTCCCTCAGAGAGAGTTTACAAGTGCCCAGGACAAATACATACTTAGAAAATGGCCAAATGAGGGTCTTGTTCCTCTTGTCCAATGGTTCAAAAAATAATGTTTTAAAAAATACCAGTTGATAACCAAAAGTTAAAATTCAGAATGTTCCATATTTTTAAAATATAGGTATTTAACTTCTCTTCAAATAGCAGAACAATTGAAGATATTAAGTCATCTTACAAAAGGCCAGGAGAAGCCCCCTAAATTTTCTTCCAAAAAATGAAACAGTCTAATAGGTAAATTGAGTCAATCCATTCCTACATTATTCTCAACCTGTAGATCCTTCTGACAGTAATTTTCCACCTGCCGTGTGCTTTTGCCTCAATCTGCCCTTCTGGCCTCATCACTCACCTACTTTCTTCTCCCATCAAAGTAGAGGGAAAACTTAGCCAAGAATATTTCCTGCAATTCTCTGGATATAGTACTTTTTGGCGCTGAAGACCTTTTGATAAGCAAAATTTTTGTTGGTTTCAAGTTCAAATATGTAAGCCTTCCAGAAAGTTTTACTGTATCTTCATCTATTTCCTGGTAGTTCCTATCCTGGAATTATTCTAGTGCATTGTACCTATCTACTAGTCCTTACAGTACTCATAATTCTTCTTTATTTAATACTGATTTAATACTGTTTCCTTGAGTAGGTCATTAGCTCCCTAAATTTGAAAACCATGTCCCATTTGTCTCTGCTTTATCAATCCATTGGTCAGGCCAGCATATTGCACAAAGAAGATATCTAACAATTATTTGACAAACTAGATTATAAAAGACTTCAAGGTAATGTTATTTATTACAGTGTTGCTTCAAATGGCAAAAAATGAAAAGAAAAGAATCCAACTCTCCATCAGCTAAGTTTGAATGAATCATTACACCACTTCTATCCAATGGAATGTTTTTAAACTATTAAAAATGATTTAGATCTATTTTTGACATGTAGAAAGATTTTCAGGGCACATTACTAAGTAAGAAAGCAACTGCCAAAGCCACAGAGAGAACATTATTCAAACATTTCAATAGACATTTCTATTATTGAAAAGATCAGAAAAGATTTTAATACATTCACTACACAAATATTTACTGGCTGCCTTATTATGAGCCAGAAAGTATTCTAAGATCTGTATATATAAGATTAAACTAGATAAAATTACTATGAGCATGAAGTTAACATTTTAGCAGAGGGGTAAGAAAAACTATCTGTAAGATAAGAAGTGCAACAAAGAAAAATAAAGCAAAGCTGGGCATAGCGGTGCACAATGGTAATTCCAGCACTCAAGAGACTGAGGCAGGAGCATCATGGTGGGTTTGAGGCCAGCCTGGGCTACATACTGAGTTCAAGTACACCCTGCACTACATAGCAAGATGTTGTCTCAAAAAACAAACGGAAGGAAGGAAGGAAGGAAAGAAGGAAGGAAGGAAGGAAGGAAGGAAGGAAGGAAGGAAGGAAGGAAGGAAGAAAGAAAGAAAAGAAAGAAAGAAAAGAAAAGAAAAACAAAAAGAAAAAGAAAAAGAAAAAGAAAAAGAAAAAGAAAAAGAAAAAGAAAAAGAAAGGAAGGAAAGGAAAAGAAAATAGTGTAAGTAATGATAAGACTGCTGTGAGGAACATTTCTTTTTTTGGTACTGGGGATAGTACTAGGGCCCTTGCACTTACAAGGCAGGCGGTGAAATCACTGAGCTGAATCCCCAAATAGGAACATTTCTATATTAAATAGGATCTTTAAGAAACAATTCTAATGAGGGATTATTCCCCTCTAGAATTCTAAATGAAGAGAATAAGCCACATAGTCATCTACAGAAAGAAAATTCTAGGCAGAGAATAGGAAGTACAAAAGTACTGGAGCATAAATGTTCTCAGTGTAGAAGGGTAGAGTACATAACAGGAGCGGTGGTACTGGGTGGGATCAAAGGAAGAATTGGTGTGAAAACATTGCATATATTGCATTATATTAGGGTAAATCCATTTAAAATGCATTGTAGAAGAGTTATATTTTTATTCTGAATAGAGAAAGGCTGCCAGGGGTTGTTCAAAGTCTTGGATACCTGTGAAGGGGGAATAATGGGGAATAAAGAGAGATAGAGACAAAAGTCAAGATGCAAGAGGACTGGGGGAAGTCTGCCTCTAGTGAAAAGACTCAACAATTTCTACAATTGACCCACTTTATTAGTCAACAAGAAGCATATGGGGAAGGCATTGTGCATCATTCATAGGACAACGGTTGAAATGATATTTTGAAAAATAAGGAACAAATTAAACATTTACAAGGGGAGTGTGTAAAAAGGAATGGGTTTTCCCCTATATCCAGATGACTGCCAAGTTAATAAGGAACTAGTGTTCCTTACATAGTCCTCCACACATGTTGTCTTACCATGGGAGTACTGTGAATAGGAGCATTCTCCATGCAGCAAGAAAGCACACAGCGTTCTGTCTGCTTTTCTGCTTCCCAAGGCCAATCACATTAGCCTTGGGGCTATGGGGCATAGTCACACAATCTGGCCCCCAATAATTCCTCACATAACCTGGCCCCAACAAGAGGCAACTGACAGGTTTTATATAACTCTCTAGAGTTTGATAGAGGACACAATAAATGCAAGAGAACTATTGGAACTCCAAATAGGAAACAGACAGTTGGATAGATGATCTAGAGTTCAGGAGTGAAGTATTGGCTGCACTTAGGTTTGGGATCACATATAAATGATATTTAAATAAAATTTTAAGTGAATATAGACAGCAAAGGGGTCTGGGGACAGAGCTTGTTGGCACAATGTTATAAGGGAGAAATAAGAAGATGAGGAAAGTTAAGCAAAGGTTCTGGAGAAGCAGAAACCTCTGCAGAAGGAGGGTAAAGGAGAGTGCCATGGGAGGGAATCCCAGTGACAAAGTATAGTACTTTCAAAATGGCAACAGATAAACTTTGTCAAATTCTGAGAGGGTTTGAATAAGCGGACAACTGGGGATTGCCCACTGAACTTTGCAACAAGATGCTAACTGGTGACTTGAATAAATGCAATCTTGGAAGAATGACAGGGATAAATTAGGCTCTTGAGAGAATGAGAAGGCAGAGCTGACAGTGAGTTTTACAATCTTCTCAAAGCCTTTTCAAACTTAAGAAATATCAGAAAAATTGGGATGCACTCTAGAAATGACTAGCCTACTGACCACATGTCAATGTTATAAATTCCAAATTCTGGAGTGAGAAGATGCTTTCAAAGTAAGAGTGAAAAAGTTCTGGGTTGAAACAAACCAGGGAAACTTGACAAATTTTGCACATAATTTATGATTGATCCAGGATTGGGTAAAATTGATAATAAGGAAAGTTATCAAAGCAATTGGTAAAATTTGAAAATGAACTGTCTGTTAATCCAGAGTATTACATCAGTACTCGATTTCCCAAATTTAATCACTAAATATTGGTTAAGTAATAAGAGATCCTTATACTTTAGAGGCATACCCTTATAGGGTTTTGATAAACACAAAATTTCAAATAATTCAGAAAAAGTAATAACATGTATACATAGTCTCATGTATACATATATGTACACACACACATATATATAGAACAGATGCACACACAGAATATATATATGTAGAATATAGAATATCCTCATATAGAATCTGAGTGAAGGGTTATGGGAGTTCTTTGTATTGTTCTTACAACCTTCCTGTAATTTTGAAATTATTTGAAAATAAAATTTTTTATAAATATGAACAGTGTTTATTTATAAGTAATTAAATAACAGATATTTTTCTTTTATCCTTGTCTCTATTTTTTAATTTTTTCAAAGTAAACAAGGATTATGTATATAAAAAAAAGAATTTTTAATGATCAGAAATTACATCAATTAATACTTTTAACCACCCAAAATAGAAAGGTTTTAATAATGTGGATATTTATTTATGAGAAATGTTTATCTACTCTTTGAAATTACAGAACAAATTTTGTGATAGACCTTTTTGTGGGTAGAAAATATACCATACGTAACATCTCGTGGAACAATTCTTTGGTGTCAAAGAAGAGATTTACAAACTGGTATATGCTTTAAGTGTTTACATGTTAATTGTAATAAAGCATCAAATAAAGTTAGTGTTCAGTTTTTATTAATTCCCTTGGCAAGCCTCTTGGAAGTCTTGATCATCCACAAAAGAGAAATCTCAAAAAGAAACTCACTATATCTTTCGTGCCCTGAGAAATACCTGTAGAGAATCTGTGAAGAATGGGAGAATGAGGGTGGTCGTGTAAGCATTAGAAGCTTCTCACCACAGAAAATCTGACCTCACACCCCACAGCTGGGAGAAGAAGTTTGCCATTAACACTGTATGTACTTTACTGACTTGGTAGCCACTTGTGAATTCATTGGCAAGAAAGATAGGGAAGTTTATATCAGAGACAACTTGACTTTGGAAGACCCAGAATATAAAGGCCATAGAGTTAGGAGAATGAGTGTATTTTTTAATAAATATCAGTTTATCTAACAAGATGGATAGATAATGTTGCTGACCATGAGCTTTACAGTGCTTTGTTCACTTAACAGCCAAATTTTTTAACAAATGAGGCAAGGGTTAAGAAGGTTGAATTACAATAATTTTGCTACCAAGGTTTGTAATTCAATTGAAATGTCATTTAAATTCAGCCTTTAAGAATAATTATAGAGTATTTGGGGGAATCATTTTAAATATTGTGTTTGAAGATTTTTAAAATACATATATTAGTACATATATCTCAGGCTCAGGCAGCATGGTAAACTAACATAATTGACTCTCGATTAAATTCTAGGCAGAGAACAGCAAGTACAAAAATCCTGGAGTACAAATGTTCTCAGTGTAGAAGGGAAGAGTAAGTAACAGGAGAGGTGGTACTGGATGGGATCAAAGAAATAAGTGGTGTAAAACCATTGCATTGTGTGAAGTCATTTAATGCATTAAAAACAAGACATATTTTTATTCTTAATAGAGAAAGGTTGCCAGGGGCTGTGCAAATTCTTGGATTCCTGTGAAGGGGGAACAGTGGGAAATAAAGAGAGATAGAAACAATAGTCAGGATGGAGGGGAACCAGGGGAAGTCTTTTTTATGGCTTTGGAGGGAGTGAATAAAAAAATCTTTAAGAGCGCTATGTCAAATATGAGCTTCTACCTTCATACCTGAAGCTAAAATAAATTGTACCCACAATGAGATAAAAATAAAATTAGATCTAGATCTTACTTTTGGGTGGAAATATGGGGAAAATACCTAAAATTAAGAAGGAAGAAAGAATAACCCCAAAATAAAGAAAAAAGTAAGGCAAGAGAGTGAGAAAAAACAAGAACAAGAAGAAGGTCTTGGGGGAGGAGGAGAAAAAGGAGGAGGAAGAGGAAGGAGAGAGGAAGGAAGGAGGAAAAGAAGAGGAGAGGAAGAAGGGAAGGGAAAGGGAAGAAGAGAGGCAGGGAAGGAAGAAAGAAAGGTGGGAAGGGAAAAGGAGAAGGTAAAATTTGCAGCTGATAAACAGCGAAATATATAATTTCTTAAAAGATAGTGTCTGTAATAAGCCTAATAAATCAATTTAACCAAGGATATATAAAGAACTTAACAATAACAAAGATTTATAACACTTTAATGAAAGAAAAGATACACATAGAGTTGTATCATAGTTTATTTATAAGAAGACTCAATATTATAAAGATATCACTTCTTCCCAAATTGATCTACGTACTCCATCCCCACAAGTGTTACTTGGAAACTTGACAAGAAGATTGTGAGATGTAAATAACAGGGCAGAGGCCAAGAACAGA
Organism: Fukomys damarensis; assembly: GCF_012274545.1. NCBI lineage: Eukaryota > Metazoa > Chordata > Mammalia > Rodentia > Bathyergidae > Fukomys > Fukomys damarensis. The sequence goes on along the minus strand of NW_022900940.1, from coordinate 2,067,100 downwards.
CAAAACAGGAAGCACATAGCAAGATATTTACTTAGCCAGGTATCAAGAGGTACTATAAAAACTTAAGATCTAAGATGTGATGATATAGGCCCAGGATAGGTGAAGGGCGTGATTTAACATATCCAGAACCCAAAAACATATCCATGCACATATGGAAGTTTGATTGAAAAATGACTGGGAAATGTGGCTTTTTACATCAAGAGTACTAAAACAATGAAATCGAAGCCCCAATTTAAACACAAAAATTCTATATAAATTTAAGACCTAGATGGAAACATCAAAGTAAAGGAACTTTTGAAGTAATACAGAAAATATCAGTATTGCATTCAAGGAATCATTTATTTCCATAGTTGACTATGGATCAAGGATGTCATAAAAACAAAGGAAACCTAAAGAAATAAAGTTAAATTCAGTTACACTAAAATTAGAAGCCTCTATTCATTAAATGACTTTAAGTAGCAGAAAGTGAGGGTCTTCCCAAATATCCATGTACTCCTCTACATTTCTCAGTCTTCCTTGTATTAGACTGGGCGGAGGGGTTTGTAGCTGAATAGTATTTACATAGTAGTGATATAGGCCACTTCCAGATTTAGCACTTAAAAATAAACTGTAAAGTTGTCTAACTCACCTTTTATTACCATAGCAACATTGAAAGATAATGAATTTTCTAAGGTATAGCTACAAACGGAAAATTTTGTTACTTCACAGAGATGTGAGTTTTGTTTTTGAGATAAGGCCTATTGTATTTTGCTGAATAAATACAATAGAGAAAGTGACAGCTTCATAGTGTAAAAGACATTTGAAGTGCATATAATTGGCAAATGACTAGGGATAAATACACCTTTAAAGTTCGTATGAATTAATAAGAAAAAGATAAACATCCCAATAGAAAAATAGACAAAAGACACGAAAAACCTCTTAATGGCCAGTAAATGTATAAAAAGATATCCACTCTTAGTAAATAAGAAAATGATGCCTCATCATTTTCAGACCCATCTAGAAGGCAAAATTTTTAAAGGTCTTATACTGCCTAGGGTCCAAACAAATGTAGAACTGTAAGAATTCTTATCTACTACTAATGGAAATGTAAGTAAACATAACCACTTGAAAACACCTTAGCACTGTCTAACAAATGTGATAAAGCTCATACATTTTATTCCAGGAAATTTGCTTCTAGATACGTATTCCAGACCACTGCTGTCCAGTGCCTGTGCTGCTGCTGAAAGTGTTACACAACCTGGTTTTGCAGCATGGTAGCCATTTGCCTGTGTAGCTACTGAGCACCTGGAATGTGACCACCATGACAAAGGACCTGAATAGATTTATTTGAACTCATTTCCATTTTAATTTAAATATCCACATAAGTTAGTGGCTACTGTATCAGACATCACAAACCTAGTAAAACCCTTATACACCTGCAATAAGAGATTATTCACAGCAAGGTTATTTGTAAATATTCTTTAAAAGAATTAGGCCCCTCTACTTCTAGGAAGATGTGTTCTTACTTACAATTAAAGTCCCAAAATGAATATATGCATATATGTGTGTGTGTGTGTGTGTGTGTGTGTGCGCAATTTTTTCATCATGAACAGTAAAAAGGAAAAGGCAAATTGACTAGGTAAAACCTAGGAACTTAAAAAAATAATCCATAATGTGGACCATAAGTGTTCTTTTTGCCTCATCTACACCACACTTGAAATTGGAAAATTTAACAGTTCAGAAATGCCAATGAAAACTTACTAAACCTGTAATTCCCCCAAAATCTTCCCTCTAGTCAAAGTAGCAGAACAAAGGGACTATTATAAGCCCAAAGGCATTCAGACTATCCCTACTACTGTAGGAAAAGAACAGTGGCTCCAACCCACTTACACTATCAAAAGTCAAGCAGGCACTAGACTTTCAGCCTTTTGATGCTATGAAGAGGTGGGCAGCAGTGAAGAACCTCAAACAACTCCAGGTGAGGAGCCTGGACATCCCCCTCCATCCAGCAGCAATTAGATGCAACCCTATCTCACCACCGGGATGGTGTCAGGGGAGACTTAGTGGAGGGCCATGGTGATGAGTGTCACCCAGCATTGATAAGGTCATCCTCACTGCATGGTCAGTGAGTACCACGTGGGGAGCCAAAATCTCCTCTCCCACCCATCAAGATGCACATAGGTGTCCATAGAGGCTGAGTGGGAAGAGTGGAGTTCTGTCTCCACCTGGTGAGAACAAGGTCTTGTCCCTTCATGTATCTGTTGAATGGTTCTAGAAAAACCAAGCTATCACAAACAGATCAAAATTCAGGCTCATAAAAGAAACAACATTGCTCAGATTTCAAACAAAAAGCACTCACTCACCAGCCCAAACTCAGAAAGATTTCAAGATGAGTGAAAAAAATGATAACAGATGCCAATATCGAGACGACAGAGCAATCAGATTTATGTGACAAAAAATTTAAAAGAGAATAATGCAAATGCTTCAGCATGCACTGATAAGCATGCTTAGAATAAATGAAAAGGAAAGAAACAGAAGTCTCAGCAAAACAATCAAAGACATAAAAAATTAAAATTTTAGAATTTGAAAATATAGGGCTGAGGATTTAGCCCAGTGGCACCACCCCTGCCTCACAAGTGCAAGGTCCTATGTTTGATCCCTGACACAGAAAAAGAAAGAAAAAAAGAAAGAAAGAAAGACTATAATAAAGTAAAAACTCAATGGATAAGCTCAATATCAAAATGAAGGGGCAGAGGAAGGAATCAGTAAAGGTAAAACAGTGCAAATTATCTATTCTGAACAAAATAGAGAAACAAACTAAAAACTGAATAAATTTAATTAATCCTCACAGACTTCTGGTACTATAAAAATAATCTAACATTCATTTCATTGGAAGGAAATGAAGAAAAATACAAGCATGAATATTCAAATAATTAATTCCTGAAAATGTGGCCAATTTACTAAGGGGTGAAAGCTTATAGATTCAAGAAGCTAAACAAATCTTAAACAGGATAAACTAAAACTGTTTTTACAACCTAGAATACATAGTAACAAAACTTGCCAAAATTAAAGAAAAATAAACGTTCACTCTACTGAAGATAAAATACCGTATCTGCAAGAGAAAGTAATTTGAAGGACATCAGACTTCTCATCAGAAATCATGGCAGCCAGGAGGAATTGGTACAGCACTTTTCAAGTGCTGAAAGAAAAGGTCTGTCCATACAATCACTGAAAAGATATTCTCAAATGAAGAAAAAATAAAAATTTGGAAATAGAGCAGCTATTCCACAAGAATAGCTCCAAGAAGCTCTAATCAGGGGAGGTACACCAAAACATAGATAAATGCAACAGGCTTTCCCAAATTTCCTGCTGTTTCCTAAATTATATTTAATGGTTGAAGTAAAAATTGTAACACTGATACAACCATTTTAAAAGTATATGGCGGAGAAATTTAGAAAATTATATTATATGTGGAAGAGGTTAAAGTAGCATAGATGAGGTCAGGTGCCTGTCTATCATTTCACTGATAAGATAAAAACATATCCTCAAAATATTAACAAAATGCATACAGAGGTTTATTAATAGTACTGATACTAAAGTAGACTACAGAGAAAATGACCAAAAACAGAGGGATGTTAGATAATAACAAATTGTAAATCCAACAAGAGGACCTAACAATCCCAAGTGTATATGTACCAAATAACTATCAAATGTGTAAAATAAATAAAAATTGACAAAACCAAAATTATAACTACAGATTCCAATACCCCCCTCTAAATGGAACAATTAGCAAATGTGCAAAAAACTCAATAACATCAACCAATCCAATCCAATCAACATTTATAGTAGAATATATAGCATTTAACAAACCAACTTAACATTGGCTTAACATTGCCTTAATTTGCCAGAAATTTCAAGTGGCATAAGCATTTAATTTTTATACTGTTATCATGGCGGAGATACCGATCCTTGTGTTGTTTTTATTCGTTCCCATTTGTATTCCCAATGAGAAAGACACAGTTTATATTACTCTTTTCTGCGATGTACAATGTCAACCAAGTGAGCTAGGGAGCAGAGAGCCGTTATGGAGAAACCCAAAAGGTGACTTGTACCATTTTTGCTGATGAGAGAAGACCTAACATAGGGAGGGAAATGTTAATTCTAATGTGGTCAAGAAAGACACTAGGATTTCTGGAGCAAAGTACTTCAGGTATGCATTGTGGGGGGGAAAGGTTCTGCATCATTTTCTCTTAAGTATTCATAAGAGCAAAAATCTACCTTCTGAGGTAGTGGATGTAGTTCACAGGGAAGAGGATGTGCTGGGCACAGCCTTGGTCAGATCCTCAGCACCAAACAACAACAAAAGCTTTTGTTGCTTGTTTGGGAGATGAAAAGCTATCTGTCCAAACATCAGTAGCACACTGAAAACAAAGTTCTGCTTTCCCTAGAACCAAAATACTGTCCGAGAACACAGAACTAGCTGGCTGGTTCTTGGTATAATCCAGCAATGCTTCTACCCATTAGCAGAAATAGCATCACATTTCCTGCACGTCAAATTTGCAATTTCTTTCAAAACTATATTGGATTTTTGTATGCATATTCATAAAATGAAAATAGTGTACTTGGATGGCACTCTGGGCCTGGAAGCATAGGGACTGCAGAAAAAAAAAAGTATATATCTAAGGGTTCAAGAAAAAAGAGGAGGGCAAAAGAAAAAAGAATTTAAAGTACAGTATAGGTCTCTGGGAAGAGTGGGAATATACAGATGTTCACAGTACAGCTGTGCCTGCAAAGGAAGATGGCTTTGGTATTCAGGAACCTATGGCATTAATTTGAAAATACCAGTTGCCTGACTCAGATGGTGGAGACATTGGCGTCCGCAGGTGCACAGCTGAAGGTGTGCTTGGATGCTGGCTCGCTGGGATTCAGCCAAGGAGACAGCAGCGGTACTGGGAATGAGAGTCAGATATCTGACCTCCCCCAGCAGAGGTGCCCTTCACATCGCAGTCCGTGCCTGCTTGGGTGGTAGCAGTGTGTAAGAAAGTGGGAGAATAACTGGGCTGTACTTGATGTGTCTCCAAATTCTGCTTGCTATATTTAGTTGTATTTTTGTCTTTTATAGATGTAGGAGACATCGTTTACTCTCCAGCTCCCTCCCTGCCACTCTCTGAGGAAGCCGTGGCTGTATTCTTCTTCCAAGACCACAGCAGCTGTTGAGCAGCAGTAGCTACTCCCTCCCATCGCCAGCTCTAGGGTGCCTCACCGTTCTTTGCTGCTTTCTCTTAAAGCTGCCATACCTATGTCATGTTTCTCTCATAAAATTCAACTCAGTAATTTCATATGAGAGTCTGACCTGTTTCCTGCCAGGACCCTAACTTAGATAGTGCACTTGTCCCAGCCAGTAAATGAGTTCCAGAAAAGCAATTTGAAAAAGGAAGGGGAAGAGCAGAAGCAATGCTAGGAGAGAAAACTTCAAGACAACATGCTGTTTGCGGTCCTTGGCTGTCCTCTAGGAAATCAGCAATGCCGCTTGAGCCATCTGGCTGAGGTTACGGTGCTGCAGAAATTAAGAAAATGACATTGGGTGTCATTGGGAGCTTGGAAATGAGAGGTGGTAGGAAGTCACAGAAAGAACACGGACCTGGCTACTTCTCTTACTCAGGGAGAAACACCTGAGTCCCCTTATTTCATTTGTTCAAAAGGAGAAAAAAGTTCATATCTTGGGGATTTTGTGTGATAGTTAGTTATTAAATATAGGAATCTAGAGGAATCTACAGGAATCTGGATCAGTGTTAGTTCCCTTCTTTCTTCCAAGCAATAGGATACATTCAGGAAACCAAAATCTCGGAAAGTAGAGGCTTACAGAGTAGAAAAGTATGCAGTACCATGATGGTGCCAGTCTGGTCCTTTGCTGATGAGAGGCTGTTCGTGCAACAGTGGGCCATGGAAGCCCCACTGCACTGGCATCAGACCTGGCTGAGGATAGACGACCCAGAATGCCAGCTGACTTTAGGCAACACACTCGCCCTCTGTTAGTCCAGTAGCCTATCAGTAAAGTGAAGCATTTGGACTGGTCAGGCCTCCCTCAGGTACTGGGTACAATCGGAAAGTGAGTAGGACACTAGAGCCTCATGAGAAGAACACGTGTCTCACCAACTTCCAAAAGGAAATGACAGAAGGTAGTAGAATTACTAGCCATGCATTAAATTACCTATTACAGCAATAATGTGCTGCAAGATCATAAAATGCACATATCTGCAAATGTGTTTTGTTTGACTTGTTCAGTGGCATTTCTAAAATTCACATTATTTGACAACTTTCAAAGTCAGGAGACAGCATATGAAAATTCAGATTACTGATGCTTCTGAACATCTGACCACACTTCCTCCTCTGCTACACTACTTCCTGCAGAGTCATAGTAACCAAAGCCATGCAACACACAGAAGCTGAGTTCGCCGGCTGACCTGTCTTCACCAGCCCCTTTCACTCATGTATGTTACACGACAGTGCCTTGAGGATGGAGGGCTCCATACCCATCAAACTGAGAAATACAGGTCACAATATTAATGGTTCTGCAATAGCATAAAAGACACCTTTTTATTTTGATTAAATGGAAAATAGAAATCATATGCAACACTGCATTAGCATACTACGGCTGATAATTGATACAAACAACAAGTCAGTGACACTTATTTTTGCTGGAAAGAATGGGATTGTGACCCTTCTACATTATTGATCATTTTGATGAGGGAAGCAGCCATATTATTTTGGAAACTAGACAATAAGAAGGAAGACTCAAAAGATGTATCCTACATTGATTATAGAAGCTCTTCTTCTTAGTAACTAATACCCGATGAAGGGGAAGGTCACTTTTCACAGTTCAGTGAATAAATGCAAAAGAATTTAGGGATGGAATTTAGAAAAGGAATGACAGAATCAGGGTGTTGTCATTTTTTAAAAACTGATAAAATTATGATTTTGATAAGCATCAACTGTCATTAACTCAAAGAAATCAGGAAAAGTCAAATTGCAATGGAGTTTTGGTACAGGGATTGACCTCCTACTTGACAGACAGGCACTGTGCCACTGAGCTACATCCCAGGACCTGTAATAGGTTCTTTTTTTTAACTAAGTTTATTGGTACATTATAGGTATTCAATACAGTTACATTCATCATTGGGATCTTATACCTTTATGTGATGTATCTTGGTTTTTATTTTTTACCCATTCCCCTGCCCTCCCTTCACCCTCTCCACAGTTCTCTATTTACAAAGACTTTTTGTTTCCATTTTTTCCTTTTCTCATATTTCTTTCTTTTCCCATCTTTCCTTTCCTCTACCCCTCCCACTTCCCCCACTCCTTCAGATCTTTTCTTCCTATTTCAATTATCAATTATGCATTTCAATCCTTATTTACACTTTTAGTTTTTCACACAGAGAAACATTCTTGATGGATACACATAATACTACCTACAAAGAATCATTACTAGCAACAAAGCAAAACTGAGTCTAATGAGCTCTGTAATTTTAAAACCATTTCCCACCCCTTTAAAATATGAAAGATGAACTCCTGTATCATATCATGAGAATGCAAACAGCAAAATTTGGAAACCTAGGAAACATTTCAATAATTCAACAATTAGATACTAAAGAAAAAGTAAGAGAAGGAGGTGGTAATCTTTGGTTTAAGACAAGATGATACTGGGGCCAGAGATTTATCTCAGTGGCATGGCACCTGCCTTGCAAGTGCAAGGTCCTGAGTTCAATCCCTGGTACTGCAAAACAAACAAACAAAAAACAAAAATAGCAAGATACAAATAAATAAATGGTAATGTATGAAACTTAAATTGAACTTGACTCAAAAAAACTGAAAAACAAAAATAAATTCATGAGGCACTCAGAAACTTTTCAACATTGAACAGATATTTTATGGCTATTTCAGAACAAATTCGGCTATCTGTTTACGAATCCCACAGGCACTTTCTTTTTATTAATAGTAAACTATATTTTAAGAGGAGTTTTAGGTAACAACAGAGCTGAGCAGAAATTATGTAGTTCCCATCTACCTCCATTTATGTTCTCACCACCCTGTGCTTATCCACACTGCAGCAGAGTCATCCGTTCATTACAATCCATCACACGGCCCTGACACATCCTTGTCACCCCAAGTCCACGGTTTACGTTAGGAATCACTCTGGGTGTCATGCATTCTGTGGGTTTAGACAAATGTATAAAGACATGTACTGGGCCAGGGATTTAGCTCAGTGGTGCTACTGCCTACCTTGCAAAGTACAAGGTCCCGAATTCGATCCCTGTGCCAAAAATAAAAACAAACAAACACATAAACAATAAAGACATGCAGTTTTAAAATATCCCACACAGTAGTTTTGCTGCTCCATCCACACTCTGCCTCTTCATCCTTGTCTCCCACATAACCGCTGGCAATTATTTACTCTTTCCACAGTATGCCTTTCTCAAAAGTGATAGAATTGGAATTATAAATGTGTAGGCTTTTGTATTGGCTTCTCTTACTTAGTAATGTGCAGTTGTTAAGTTTCCTCCATGTCTTTTCATGTCTTTTGTTAGCTCACATCTTTTTAGCTTTCTGGTTTATTTATCCAGTCACCTACTGAAAAGTTTACTGGTTGCTTCAAAGTTTGCACAACAGAAATAAAGCTGCTATAAACACTTCTCTGCAGTTATTTCTGTGGCCATGTAAAATTGGAGCTAAGAAGAGTGTGATTGCAAGAAAAACTGGTGCCATTACAAAGAAGCCAAGTACTTTGCATTGGGACAACAGGAAATATGCCTTGAGGGTATCTCGGGAATTGGCCTGATCCCAGCCATCACAGGATAGGGCTGCCTAGGGAATTATGTCACCAATTTCAGGAGTTCAGCTATCCAGACGTGAAAGGCCACTGCAGCTGTGGTCCAATGGGGCCTAGCTACTGCTTTAGCTCATGGTAGACCTTGGCATTACACCTGTGGTACTGGTTTTTCAAGTTTGCAGACTGTAGGAATTATGGAGGTATTGGAGGTTCCACCCAGATTTCAAAGAAATGCCTAAGAGGTTGGCAAAAATGTGTGACAAGGTCACAGTAACACTTGAGAGGACAATTTGAGAAACTATGAGACTGAATCTGAAGGGAAAATGGAGACCCTAGGAAGTTGAAGATGCCAGAAGTGTGTGATATCTGCCAAGGAAAGCCACAGGCAAGGAGCAGAGCTACCCCAACAGACATGTTGCCACATGGAAGGCAACAGACAAGGCCTTAGAGCCCCTTGGAGTTCATATCTCACCACCCTTTGCTGCTGTGCCCCACAGACATGGAGCTGCAAGATTTAATGTTTGCATTGCTGGTATTACTTGGGTCTGCTTCTTTTCTCTTCTTACCTTTTACAATAGAATGTTTCCCCTGTGCCATTGTATGTTGGAAGTATTTCAGTTTCTTTTTGATTTTTTGCAGGGGCTCAAAGCTAAGAGTTTGCTGAACTCTTAGAGGAGAATTTAGACTTGGACTTTTAAGCTATGCTGGAACTGTTGAGACTTTGACTAAATGCATTTTGTATAATGATATAAACATGAGCCTTTTGGGATCCAGAGGTAAAAAGTTATCATTTAAATCTAAAATGTCCTCCAAATTTGCATGTGTTCAGAGATGGGGCTTTTGGAAGGACTGGATCACGGGGCCACTCTACTCATCTGTGGATCGACCCATTACTGATTCATAAAACTGAATGTGCTGTTAAGAGGCAGGGCCTAGTTGGAGGAGCTAAATTACCAAGGGCACAGCTTCAGAGAGTCCCCCTCCCCCGCTAAAGATTTTATCCACAACATTTGTTCTGGCAATATTTGAGTACATTTTTAAAAAAATAAATCCTTAACCACTAAAATAAAATGCATCATTTCATGTACCCCTTTAAATCAGCTTGCCCTTTATGCACAGACAGGTATGTCATGCTTTGGATAATACGGCCCTGGCTTGAGTGATGGCCCTAGTCATGGGCAGAGGTGCAGATTCCTAGCCACCTCAACAATGTAAGTCATGTTATACCTCCTCCTCTGCTCCACCTATCAGAGGACAAGGAGCAGAATTTAAACCTTTTATGACTCCAATGTAGATGTAGTGCAGATTCCCAAGAGTCTAAAGGAATTCAATTGCTGCCTCAGCTGCCCATTAAATGAGGGAGGTATCAATGTATGTTTACTTCTTGAGAAATGTTTCATAACTCTAGCTGAAAGGGCTGTTACTTTGGATTCACTTTGTTTTTAATTTATCTGTGAGGGAAACTCTGCATGAAGTGATGATAGAGGATGATGTTTCACTTTTGAATGGTGTAGTGTAAAATTCTAAGTACACATGAATGTGGCAATCATACATGGCAATCTAGCCACACCTTAGCATCTTAGTTTTTCTCTTACCTACTAGATTGAGTTTTCTCTCATCAGACCAGTGCTTTAGACACCTTCGGAGGAAAAAAAGAAAGAAAAAGAGGAGAAATTTTGTGTTCTCTTTAAATTTCCCTGAACTTGAAAAATGATAACTCCCTGTTTCTTTGATCACAAAAAATGCAATAGGTTCAGCAAGAGAATGATTGGAAGAAAAGAAATGCAACAATAAATTGGCTGTGTATAATAATCATCATTAAAACTTAAATATTTAGTTCTGATGACCCAATAAAATCTGTGAAACATATATAAGGTAATGCTTCTGAAAATCCAATTTCTATTGAACTATGGAACTTTATAAAAAGAAACCAGGAAGTTGTCTATAAATGCTTCAGGATTTAAATGAGCCTTAAAATAATGAACATCAATTTCCAACCTTTTTAGGCTATTTCATATTTTAAAAATTCAGTGAATGCTGCAATATCACTTCTTACTTTGGTTCAAAAAATTATTCTCTGTAGACAGTGCAACATAAAGCAAAAATGCTTTTATTACCAGTACCAATGGTGTGACATGCCTGATAAATGTAAGTTTAAGATTCCTTTGGGTTTTGGCATCCCTTCACACTTATTTTCAAGTTACTAGTAGATTCTGCCCATTTGACTAGCCATCATTTAAGAGTGTCATTTGGTCTGAAATGACAAAAAAGTAAAATTTTCTTAAATGTCCAATTTTTCTCTTTTCCTGACTGAGTTGCTAGTGACTAAGAATAATATCTTTTATTCATGTTTTCTGAGTGATGAAATGGTCACTGCCAGATGATGAATATTCAGAGATGTGTTCATTTAACACTCCTGAAAAAAATTTTACCAGAAACCTGGTCGCGGTGTGTGTGTGTGTGTGTGTGTGTGTGTGTGTGTGTGTGTGTGTTTAAAAGACTTGGATTGACAGGTAAATTCTTCCAGCTGAGTGGAACTTAAACACTCCTGTGAATCCTGTTACAAATGGGTTTGTTTATAGGCTAATTAGTGCTATGAAGACCAAAGCTTTGTTTTACTGACATTTCTTCGGCTGGGGAAGTTTCAGAAACGGTGACAGCTCTGAGCCGAGATATAAATAATCAATGATAAGACAATCCATGTCTTTCTAAGCAACCTTCTTTTTTTAAAATTATGTAACCAACACATAGTAGCCACACTAGGGAATCTCTTTATTGGTTACTGTTAGTTTTGAAATATGAATAAGCCACTTAGATCCCTCAATGTATCTGCTAGGTTGCTTTAAATCTTACTACACTGACTTGCCACTTGGTGAAGTGTGACTTTTTAAAAAATTTATAAGCAGTCCCAAAGAGACATTAAGTATATCAGAGCTTACATAGACCCATACTTATTATTGGAATTTCTTTCTTTCTTTCCGTATCTTTTGTTCGTTCTGTTGCTTCTTACAGTTTCACCGGTATGCCAAGCCCTATGCTACAGAAAAATGGTGAAGAACTAGATCTCCTTTTCTACAAATCTGTGCCAATGATGGCGTCAATAATTAGTAATAAATGGGGCCAATTCACAGAATGAGAGAGTGGACGGCAGGCACGGGAAAGCAGGGTGCTGCCTTAGATAGAAGAAACAGAAGGATCCGTGTCCAAGAGCAGTGCTACCCCAAAGATCACTTGACCGCCCAGCAGCATCTACCTTGCCTGAGAGTCCAATGGAAATGCAGATTCCCAAGCCCCACTACTGGTCTACTGCACCAGAAACCACAGGTGAGTAGAGCTGCCCACCCCACCCACACACAACCAACCAGGCGGTTCTGATGCACTCTTGGAATACGGATGGGACTCAGCACTTGCATGGGACCTCGTGCCCCAGGTGAGTGTGACAGTACACCTTATTGATCAGAGTTCTCCCACCACACACCCCTCAGCTCGGCAGTTTCTTTTCCTCTTTAAAGGAGGGACAAAATTCTTAAAGGGTAGAATTCCTTTGCTCAGAATCTGTCCTAATCCTACTTCAAACAAGTTTACATCCACACTACCACATCAAAATTGCTCATGCCGAAGTCACCAATGACCACATGAAGCTAAATCGGAAGGATTTAGGCTCCATTTTACTTAAGTTATTCAGAGCATTTGACATCAAACACACCTTCTGTTTGGGGAAACCACCTTCCCGTCACCATCTCCCTCATTGTCAGACCCATTCCTCGCCCTTTATCTGCTCTATCTGAGGACATTGCACAACCTCAGAGCCTCCCCAGGGACCTCTCATCAGCCTTGTCACTTCCTTGATGAGCTCACTGAGCTTCACGAGCAAGGACTGTCCACATGCTTTCAACTCCAAACTTAGATTTCTATCTTTGGCTTCTCCCAAAACTACAGATACACTCTTTCCATGGGGCTGTCTACTTGTAGATTGCTTTATCTGTATCCCCTTCCCTGAGAATTGGCAGTAATAATTGTTGATTTTGCTAACTACTTTATGTCCGGTTCCTAGAACAGTGTCTGGCACATAATACATTTTACAATATATGTCTGTGGAAATAATTAATTTAATGTGGATTAATCCATTCAAAACAGCTTCCTTTATCACCACTTTCTACCCTATCATCCTTTTTTCTGGTACTTGGGGTCGAACCCAGGGACTTCACACAGAGCTATATTCCCAGACCTTTTTATATATATATATATATATTTTGTTGTTGTTGTTGTTGTTGTTGTTGTTGTTGTTGTTGTTGTTGTTGTGATAAGTCAGGGTCTCACTAAATCTTATAACAAGTAAAATTCTGAACGGTACATCTCAAATATTTTCAGTACAAATGTAGAAAAAAAATGAGAAGTACTTCTCTAAGCTCTCTTGATTCTGTTTCATCTTTATATCGAATATCAGAAGGAGATATCTCCATGCTACTTATGAAGCTGTCAGAGATGGGGAAAGCTAATAACTTTTCCAGAGTCACTTAGCAAATCATAAACCCCAGCTCAAACTCTAATTTTACTGTTTCCCTCACATTGTTTTACAGAGAAACCACCCAAAAAGAATGATCTCTTCAACATGATATCTTAATTTGATTATTTGTAAAGACAATAATCAGGAGAGTCTCTATAGCTAGGCCATTTCTATAACTGTACTGCTATTTTAAGAGATGAATTCAATATTTTACCCCAAATGAATGATTTAAAAAATTGACTTCTGGAAAAAGGATATTTGGGAAAATAGGTCTTTCACTCCCTTTGATGATTCCCCATCTTGGGAATGATGTACAGCGGAGCTAATACTGAACTTGAAGCCTAGGTCTGCCACAAATTAGACTGTCTGAAGAATTGTGTCATATCTCTGGACAGCAATTTTCTCATCTAAAAAGTGAAGATAATTCTATTCAAAGAATGGTAGAGTAACCATAATCACAATAAGTATGTTGCCCTGTCTGTTGTAGCTTCAGCTTTATTGCCAGGCCCTTCTGTGGTGTCCTCTACATTGCACAGGAGAAATTGGAATTACAAATTTCAGAATTCATTTCTTGCATTGGGTCCAGGTTGGAATCTGCCAGTACACATACAAGTACCTGATTTGAGAAGTTGAAGGAGAAGCTAATTATTACTGCCAAGGGACATGACAGCAGTGAGTCTGGAGCACTTCAAGGCACTCTCTTAGCAACCCCTGCATTAGATTTAGCAAGGTAGTAGGAGATGCCTTTTGGAAGCTCCCTTCCCATGGCAAGGCCAGCTTTGCAGGGTAGCGGGGCTTACCTATGCTCTTGAGAATAACAGCAGGTGGAAGTGGATGTCCAGAGCACCCCCCAGTGCAAGTATTCAGACTATGATGATTCAAAATAACTTTACTTCCTCTCACTTCCAATAATTGCAAAGGCCTTCATTTCTGTAATTTAAATTTCTTCAAACTTAGACTATTCAGTGTAGCAGTGAAATCCGAATCGCAAACGGTTTAGCTACTTATGTATGCTGAGTGCTGTTCAGGGGCTGAGCAGAGTGTACCATCTCACTGAACCCAACAGCAGCCTCGAGAGGTACATGCTATTGTGTAACTTAACTCAGAAGGAGACCCAGGCTTAGAAGAATAACTTGTGCTGAATCACAGGGGAACCAAGTGAGGATTAAATAAGAACACTGTAAACTGCAAAACACTGAACTGATGAAAGATATACAGCTATACATTATTTCCTGGCAGAATTTCCCACAAAGTGTGTGAACAAGCTCTCTTTTTCCAAAGACAGGTTCTTCAGTGCTTCTCTAGTCTAAGTTTTCTCAATGTGGCATTTGAGGCTGTATAATTATTTCCAGGGTCTGGGTTGTGACTCAGGTGCAGTGGTTGTTAAGTGTGTAGTAGGATGCTGGAGTCTTCCTGTTCAGGGACTGGAGCTGTGATGGCCATAGAGTGAGTCTCCTCTGGGACTCCCTCACTAGAGTCTATGTTTTCTAACAGCAGCCGGGCCCTGCAGAGGAGTAGGGGCTTTTCCAAAACCTAAAGAGAAGATGAACAGTATTATGTTTAGTATGATACCATTTGGTATAAAAACACTAAAACCTACCACAGCAAAAGATATAAAATGATTTGTACAAGTTGTTCACATTCATTATTCCAAGAAAGTGAATTGGAGCAGCAGGAGAGATGGTGAGCCTTTCATGAATGTGTTTCTGCTGTGATTGAACTAATCAGACTGAGCAAAATTAACTCTTCTTAATATTTGTATCAATCATAATTAGACATGCAGAAATATAAACACATCCATATATCCAGACCCTAAAGTAAACTGAGTGATGGAGACCAAGATTACACACATAAAGTCTCTCCCTAAAGCCACCAATCCTTTTTGCAAAGATTAGGTCTAAAATGCAAGGTCACAGTTGGATGTTTTAGGAATGGGCACCTAAGACCATGGGCACTGGAATAAACCACTCAGAAACTAATGCTGAATGCATCATTGCCTTGCACCCCACCATACCCCAGTTAACCTCTTTTTTTATTTCTTTGTACCCCATCCTCCCATTTACTGAAACCTAAATGACAGGCCAACAAGACACTTATTTCCACATCCAAAGAGTGACAATTCCCTTTCCTTACCTATTCCACTGTCTCTGTTCCTGAAAGGGCACAAATACAGTCTTTTCCCCAGTGGAAACACAAGATAATGAGGAGTTTTTAATGCTTCCTCTTTCACTTAGCAATATCAAGGAATACAGTGGTATTATCCTTTGAATTAAAAATTATATCAATTCTGAGAGACTGTGAATACTCAGTGCAATATTTTTAGAAATATTCAGTTAGCTTTGGAGCTAAGTGAACGAAAATTACATAAAATCCACACCGGGAAAACTGAATCTGAATATGCAGGTTGGGCCAGTGGTGGTGTTGAAATCTGATTTTAACAAATAATCGGGGAGATGTTTTTGCACAGCAAGCATAATGATACACAGTATGCATTCAATGAATATTTTTAGTCATATTGAATTGATTCAGATATAAAGCAAGTGAATATTTCCTTGAATGCTAAAAGTATAAAGAGATGTTGAGTACAAAAAAGTATGAGTTTTTCAAGCTTGGCGTTTTCTTTCCCCAAACCTCTGTGATTTGGGTAAAAGCAGAGAAGCTTTCAAATTAAACAGTAGTATGCAAGGCCTTTAGAAATGGGTATGACTTTCATCACGGCAAATAGCTTCATGTTTAGAAAAAATTTAACATTAAGTACTTAGGAGTTCAATCCATTTTACCCCACAGTTCATTGTATATGGCTTTAGGATTTAAAGCTAACATCCAGGCAAACTATTAGTCCACTCTGTTCCTCTGAGAAATGTTGGAGAACAAATGATTATTAAAAGCATCACCAGAAGGTCATTTCATCACTTTCCTAATTTCATTTGAGAAGCTCTAAATTTCCTTCCACCTGGATGTCTGCCTGGAACAATCAAAGCATCTCAGTGCCAGCCAGGTGAATGGGACAGACATGTGAGCATATTTCTAAGAGCACCTGAGCTTTCAAGTTTAAAGTCACTGAAAGTTTAAACCGTGTGCAAATCCAAGAGGGGTGTGTTTGGAATGGTGACTTGCAGGGGGATGTAGCAATGTAACTCTAAACAAACTCTTAAGGGAGACAACTAACACAACTGCTTGGTGACTGGAACACACAACAACCAGAGGGAAATAGGGTCAGAACAGTAGATAAACATTAATTAGTCTTTATAGGAAGACTGTTTAATTCATTCCTAAAGAATGAAATTTTTGGACAACGGTACACTAAAGGCTTCATTTTAAATTATATATTTTCCTCTAAGGAGAAAATTGTCTTAAAGCCTCCATTTTATTACTCAGCACTCTTTTCACTTTATGGAATATTTTGCATTATATTTTAATTAAAGTTATAATTACAGAACTAAATATAATTAGCTTCTTTCTTCAAAAGAAATTGGAAGTGAACTTACTTTATTAAATTTCCAATTTGTTTCCTGCAGTGTTACATAGTTTATTCTAATTAATTGAAGGAGAGCTCATAAATATTTTATCAACATGGGGATGTGATTTAAAATTCAAGAATTTTCCCCATATTTTTCAATCTTATGCCCCTTAATTTTTGTCTTGTGCTCAGAAGGGTGCCCATGCGGTAAAAATCCCTTGTTATTTTTCCTTATTGACCTGATACGTAGCATTCATCTTAGTGGCAGCATTTATTTCTCCATTATCTTTGCATCTGTGTCAGCATTTTGAAATCGTCCCACAGAAGGAAATAAAATCATCAGACTTTACTCATCTCTCCTACGTAGATATAACCGTGGGCCCTATGAGATCTCTGTCACCTCCTTTCCTCCCAACCCTGATAAAATAGAAGTCACCCAGGACCGGAGCCCCATGTGCTTTCTCGCTGTTCATCCATGGCACTGAAATCAACACCCTCCAAAAAAGCAAGTGTTCCAAAAACATGTGCTCAGTCAATAAGTGGACCTAGATTTCCCAAAATTCATCCCCATGAAGACTATCCTGAGTGATGTTTACAGCAAACGCTCTTTCAAAAACTCCCATGTGAAGTATGACAGCATGGGTTCCTGATGTAAAGAGGTTCAAGAAGAAGATCAAAAACATAACAGCATCCATATTAATTTGAAGGGGAATAGACTTTCCCTCTTCTCATCCCATTACACTGGTGTTCCACAGGATATACACTGGGAGATGCTGCTGTATGTCTTAATGGCCTTGGAAAAAATTCTAACATTAAGTGCTCAGGATGGAATCAGCTGTAGCCTTCAACTGGCTGCACAAGATCATCACTGGCCCTGGGGCCAAGTCATAGGTGACAGTCTGGCAGATGAGTCCATTCCCCTTTAACTCCACTTCTTTCTGCTTCCTGCACACCCATCTGTATTACTGTGTCTAAGGTACACACTTTTGTGCATATGTTTTCTTGTCATTGGCTAGGAAGGAAAGGAGTTGAGGTGTACAGAAGAAAGCGGCATTTCTGAATACCCCTTTCTAGATATAGTTTTGATACTTTCAAACCACTAATCTTCTACATATTAATGAGTAAATAAACAAGGCTAGAAGGAAAAGTAGGAAAACCAAAAGCAAACTGAACTACATGGATTCAGTCGTGGTTCACAGAAATTCAATAATCAAAAGAAAGAAAAGAAGAAAAGAAAAGGAAAGAAATAATGAGAAGGAAAAAGGCAGGAAGAAAGTAAAGAGGGAAAGGAAAAAAAAGGAAGGAAAGAGTTGAGTGTACAGTTTTAGTTTGAAATTTGAGTGGAGTGGGAAGAGACGAATACTGTAAATAAACCCTGAACTATTTTTAATAAACTTGGCTTTTGTAATGGTATGGGCAAATTTGGAAAACCATTTTAGATGCATTATAGGGTTGAGAATATTAACACATTTGGGCACAGGGCTCTCAGTGAAAAAGTATGTACATACAAATACAAATGAGGACAAGCAAAGGTTCCTAAGGATGGCTTAGAAATTGTGGATAGTGATGTGAATTCATCGTTTCAAAGATATGTATTTACACTTGCATGTGTGCATGTTCAAGCATACAAGTAGTGTGCAAGCACGTACACATGAATATGTGTTTGTAAATATGCATGTATCTTCTGGCTGTGCCACATTACAGTAGCCATGAGAACACCTAGTGCATAAGAGTTTGGCATCTCCTGCTATTCTCAGAAGAGAACCAGAACTCTTTGGGAAGATGGTTGACTCCAGGTCTTGGATGGATAGTATAAGATAAGCCTGGAAATATCTTGGTATGCTATCAAGTAAATGCCAAAGAATTGATGGGGGCATGCCCAGGGACACTGAAGGAAGCTTAGAGACCCTCCCATCAGTCAAATATGAGAACATTTCAGCATCAAATTATTTACAGTACCCTATTTAGAACCATTTTTGGTTTTTTAAAAAAAAGAAAGGTATTCATATCCTATACTGTTGGGTCAGAAAGAGAGAGAGAGAAGTAGTGGGGTGGGGGCTGAAAGGGATCTTTCTTACAGTCGATGCCATGTGGCAGGAGTACTGAGTTAGAAAATCAGACGTTTGCAGCCATTGTAGTAAAGAGTACATCGGACAAGATTTATGAATAGATGCTAAGGGGAAATGCGGTGAGGAGCAGAATATGTGGATGTGATTAACAAGATTCCCTCAAGACTGTTTCTACCTGGAAAGAGAAAGCCCTAATTATACAGTGGAGAGATTAGACAACACCTGACCAAATGAACACAATCAACGCTGCCTATCAGCACCCGATGAGTGTCCTACATCCAGATATGACACTCGGAGGGGGACAGGCTGCACCTGTCCAGTGTTCGGGCCAGGAAAGTACACCCTGAATCTAAGCATGGAGAAACACGAGACAAAGTCTGAATGAAGGGTGTTCTATTACAACCAATGGCTGTGGAGGAGGCTTTACATTTCAGTGTCAGTACTGTAAAGAAACAAAGAGAGGCTGTGAAGGCAGACAGAGGTGATGACTCAGAGCAATACCTGACACTAGACAGGGTCCTGCAGCAGAGGAGGGGAAACTAGAAAGGACACCTTGGAGTCCGCTAATAAATTTGAAATATGATCAAATATGGTCACTGCAAATGTATGAGGTGGAGAACTGCACCTTGGTCATGTAAAAGAATAGCCCTACTCTACGAAAATTTACTGTGAAGTATTTGAAATCACTGTGATGTATATAAATTATCATCAAATTGGTCAGAGAATGAAAATGTTAGGGGGATAAGAGAGGGAGGAAGAGAGAGAGACAGTAAACATTCCAGTGATAAAAAGAAAAGAAATAAAACATTAACTAGAGTCTATGGGTGTTTTTTACTCTTGTTCTTACCTGAAATTATTCTATTTATATTACAATTTTTTACATTATTTTTTCATGTTCTTATTTGAAGTTATTTTCAAATATAAATTTTAAAATTCAAGAGTGATTTAAAGCAATGGTCTTTCCAGCATGTGCTAATCCTGAAGCAGGGGATGTGCACAGAAAGGGTCAGCATTTTGTTCCGTTTCCTTTTTATACAGTTGAAATGTTCAATAACAAAGAGTTTTTCTGATTTTCTGAAGCAGCTTGACTTGTCACTGTCTTTTTATTTAAATGGCTCCTTGCGCACGTTGACCACTGGCTATTGGGAAGGGATTCCCATGGGAGAGAGCCCAAACTCCCCGGCATCAGGTAGGTGAATGTGCCCATCACAGAGTATCTGTCTGCAAAGCTCCAGCTTGTGTAACCCTCCTAGCCGTCTAGACCAACGCTGACACCCTGCCTTGTTGTTTATGTCTCATTGAAGCCTCTTAATAAATCTCATTTCTCTCCATCCTCTCTTATTAATATTCTGTCTCCTCTCCCATTCCCTTGATTTATCTTCTTTGCCTTCCCCTCCTCTCTCCACCACCTCACAATTCGCTCCTTTTGGACAGTATGATAAAATAGAACTTCTCCTGGTTTCCTTTTGTCAAAGTTTTTTTTTTTTATCTTGTTTTCTTCCACAATTTGCCATCCTTTCACTAGCCTTTGTTTAAAATCACCTTATTCCGCTACAGCCTTACTATGCTTTCCAAAACACTCTCACATACACAATATCTTGTCACCTACAGCCGTCCTGTGAGCAGATATATATATATATATCCCGGCCACCTGGACCACCAAGGATCACGAAGAGGGGAGGGTGAGGCCAGAGCGGGGTGCGGGGAGCATAGGTTGGAACACAGTGTATTTCTTCTCCACCGTTCCTCATCAGTTGATAGCGTACTACATTGTGAAGTCAGAGGAGAACCGCAAATTATTCATGACCCATGCCTATGAAGAGTTTCTGGAGTTTTGAATAGGGAGCCTGAGGCTTGTTTTAGCTTCTGGTCATCCGTTGCGCATCAGCGCCTCCTGACTATGCGTAGCCTGGTTTCCCAGTCTTGGAACTGTGTCTTTTGCGCTTGTCCATATTGACTTCACTTACATATGAAATATTTACATATATTTATCACTTTGTCATCATTTAGCACAGCATCTGTTTGCCAAAAATGAGTCAGGCCCAAGCCATAGCAGCTGTGGGATTGGCAAGGGATATCTAAATGAAAGGAGAAACTGGTTTGGGGTAGGTTCTTTTGAAATCAGATGGCCTTACTCATTGTCACCTGGAATTTCATTATCCTATGCTTACCAATGTTTTGCATATTTCCCTCCATTTCAAACTTGAACAATCTGAGGGATATGGAAATCAACTGTTATTGTCCAAGTGGCTGTGAGCACAATGTCTTAGAAGGTGAAATGACTTCCAAAAGCTCAGAGCTGAGCCCAGGATGGCCCAAGCATCTTGATTCTCAGGACTTTGGTCCCAGTAAATATATTGAGTCATACTAAAACAGTGTCAGAAGCTGATATTAACTTAAAATAATAGCTGCCATTTAACAAGTGTTTGAATATTAATATAAATACATAAAAGAATAGCTTGTACACCAAGCCTGGCACACATCCCACATACCAAGAATTTCACCCAGCTCGAGCCTTCCTGTTAGGATCACTCCATGAGGGGAACAGAGAGCCCCCAGCAGAAATCAGCTGTGGTCAGCAGCTGGCCAGCACCCGGTCAGCACCTCCAAACCCTCAAACAATGGGAGAAGAGCATTATTGATTAATTGCCCTATCTTGGGTCAAGTTCCTACAGACACACTGAGAAAGGGATTCAGAAGAAAAGCTCATGGTTGAGGCAAAGGTCTGGCCTCTTGTGTCCTCTAGATCCGTCATTCATTGGTTATTGGTAACTGGAATAAGAGGCTAAGCTTAACCAAAGAAGACAGCTCTCAGGAGAAGGAACCCTCAGAGCTAACTGTATATGTCTCCAGTCAGTCAAGGAAATCTGTTTGTGGACCCAACAGCCTCTATTCAATTTCCCCTAGAGAGCATGGTCTAGGGAACATTCCACAGGGCACATCAGAGAGATGGAGCCCAGTTGCCCACAGTAATGATTTGCTCATAACACAGGTTTTTTTTATTTCTTTTCCCCATTTCTTTGCTAATACTACCTCCAAACACTTCCCAGACAGACTGACTGCACCCACAATCTTCTCCCAGGGTCCTCTGGGGAGGGAAACCAGAACAAAGTGCTTATGGCAATGAAATTATTCTCATCACTAAGAGTTATGAGATGAGACTGAAAAGTACCACGAATGTTTAAATGTTCAAGACTTATTGCACATTGCCATTGATCCACCACCAATACACCCCTCTCACCTTGAACACACTCATCCCACCATTCTTGCCACTTCCTAGTGCCTTTCTGGAAGTCCTCTTTGGCGAGCACCTGTAGTTGCGCTGTTGCAATAGAATACATGTGTTCCAAGTGATATGGAGATTAATGGTAAAATACCTTGTAACTGTGAAAAATATTTTTAATTTAAATATTCATCATTTATTTTTATCACACTTCATACTTACAGTCCTAGGCTCCAATGACATCATCATAGGGAGCAAAGAATGGAAGATTGTGTTTGGAGGAAAAAAAAGAAAGAAAGAAGC
Organism: Fukomys damarensis; assembly: GCF_012274545.1. Taxonomy (NCBI): domain Eukaryota; kingdom Metazoa; phylum Chordata; class Mammalia; order Rodentia; family Bathyergidae; genus Fukomys; species Fukomys damarensis. The sequence continues at coordinate 2,044,732 of NW_022900940.1, read as the reverse complement.
TGGCTCTTTCTTGCTTGTACCTCCACGCAATTTGGGTTGGTTAGTACACTGACACCTGTTCATTATCTTATTTAATTTTCACAGCCACTTTCTGAATGAGTGCAATTATCTCCACTTTACAAGGCACTATAAAAACACATAGAGGCTGAGAGAAGGAAAGTGGGCTGCCCAGAGTCTCCCTCCCAAGATTCAAGTTCACCTTCTATGATTCCAAAGCCAACAGATATCCTTACTCACTTTACCACACAGCCTTCCTTTAAGGTTTCAGAAGTGTGACATGGCCATTCATTTACTTCCTTCTAAAATGAAATGTAGGGATCCTAAGACAACTCGAGACAGTGGTGGTGAGTAAATGTTTTCTGTGATGAAGGGGTGCATTTTTCCTTTGTTCATATCACCAGGAAGATGAAAAGGGCAGGTACCATGTTCTGTTGTTAAACTGACAACATTATTGATATTCTCCAAATTATTACCAGAAAGACCCAGCATTCACATGTTTTATTTAAGGCAGTTCCTGCATTGTTTGGACATTATATTATTTATGTCAAAAACAGTATATTGGATGAACATTTATTCACCCAGTAACATTTATTAGTTACAACCAAGCAGTTTTAAGACCAGGATAACGGATTGAAAAAGGAGCAGGGATAACCCCATATCATCTCTCTGGCACTCTCCCTGACATATAGAGATTTTGTTCAAGTTATAAAACTAAATTCCCAGCATTTGCTCTACAGGGTTGACACAGCTCCCCAGGCAGCAAGCTACTAGGAATGATCGTTAAATCAGCCAGGTAAACAAGAAGATGTCAACTGCTGCTTCTGCACAGGAAGCCATGCTATATGGTGACGGGGGCAATTCAAACATTGGTGTCCATATCCTGTCTTTTAACTTGGGCACCACTTATGGAACTGTGCCTGCTTATTTTCCTTCACACTCATTTCCCCAAATAAAAATTAAAAACAATAACAGTATCTATCTGGTAGGGTTTAGAAAAGATTAGCAGCTATCAGTTTACATGGTATCTTGCCAGAGTAAGCATACAGATATATTTTACCTATAAACAATTAAAAAATATTTGTGTGATTAGTATAAGATTACATTGACAAAAATAAGCATAGTTCATTTCTCAGTCATGGGCTTTGTATTTCTGCTCCTAGGCACACTATATTTTGCTGAAGGCCACCAGCAAAATGGCCTTGAAGAGGTTCCGCTAGCAAAATTCACCAGGCAATGCACACAGGGGTGGCTGCACTATTGACACTGATTATCTGGAACAGGACTACTCACAGTGCTCTCCTGTATGGGGCCAGTGGGGTTGACCCTGCCCCCCAAGGAAGGGAGCACAAACACAGTGGAGAGAGAATATATGTTGATCTAGCATGCTGCAAACTTGCATTACCATGAATCTAGGATGTCAGCTTGAGTCACAAGGAGGGAAACATCAAAAGAATTACACAGGCCTCCTCCAAGAAGTGGAAATAAAACAGAGAAGAACACTTGGCCGTTCCATATCTCCTCAATGCCACATAAATTCAATGCAATAATTTTGCCTTAATATTTCTCCCACTGTAAGCCTCCTTATCCTTCTTGCTACATGATTTAGAATTATTTTTTCATTTAGTATCTATGTATTGAGTGCTTGCTCCTCTATCTAGAAGTCTCTAAGATGTTATCAAGATGGGAGTCAAGCTACAGTGGTGATGGCCAGAGATCTCTCACCAAATTAAATTGTTTTCCTGTTATAAATGATGGATAATGGGCAAGTCAAGATACATCTATTAAACATTGTATGTAATTACTTTCTAACCAGTACCATTACTTTATCTAAATTAAAACTATCAACTAATGTCATGGATACTCTTTCAAAGTGCTAATACTAGGAAGGACACGGAAAGTCATCATTCATTACTTTGCTGAAAACACAGTGTTGACTGGTTGTGGGTATGGGGGGCATAATTACTTCTCCCAGAGAATTCTGAGGCCCATTATTTTCCCAAATGAGGAATGGCAGAAATACTCATATGAGGTATGAGCATAATTGATCATGGTGCTTTTTCTTATTAAATGTTGATACCACCTCAGAATCCTTCTCAACCCAGCACTCTAGGAAATTCCTTTCCATATCAGTTTGGGCACATGTAATGGTATCTGTCAAAGATGTGATAATTCTTCTTGATGTGTTTCTTCTGCCTATCTGGGAAAAGAGGATATCTTTCTGTTTTCTGATAACCACTTCAATCTCCTTTTTACTGTAGAAGTCTTTCACTTCCTTAATTCCTAAGTTTTTCATCTTTCTCAATGCTATTGTGAACAGTTTCTCTCTCAGTAAGTTTGTTACTAGTGTTAAGGACTGCTACTGATTTTTGAGTGTTGACTTTGTATCGTGCTATGCTACCAAATATGGTTATTAATTCTAGGAGTAGATTGGAGCTTTGGGAGCCTTCTCTATAGAACGTCGTGTCATCAGCAAATAATGATAATTTAGCTTCTCCCTTTCCGATACATATTTATTTTATTTCTTTCTCTTCTCTAATTGTTCTGGCTAATGTCTCAAGAAATACATTGAATAGGAGTGATGATAGCAGGAATTTTCGTCCCTGATTTTAAAGTGAATATTTTCTGCTTTTTTCCATTTAGGGTGGTGTTGGCTGTTACTTGTCATAGATGGCTTTTATTAGACTGAGATATAGACCCGCAATTCTAATTTTCCTTAGTGTTTTTATTATTAATGAATGTTGGATTTTTCAAATGCTTTTTCTGCATCTGTTGAAATGATCATGCTTTTTCCTTGTTTCTGGTAATATGATGTATTACATTTATTAATTTTTGTGTGTTGAACCATCCCTGGATCCCTGGAATAAATCCTACTCGTTCATGGTGTGTAATATTTTTGATGATTTGCTGCATTCTGTTCACTAGTATCTTATTGAGATTTTTGTATCTATGATCATTAAAGGTATTGTCCATAGTTCTCAGTTTTTTTTGGGGGGTGCTGGATCTTTTTCTGATTTTGATATCAGGATAATGCTTGGTTCCAGGAATGATTTTGGGAGTGCTTCTTCCCTTTTAATTTCATTGAAGAGTTCAAGGAGTACTGGCATTAGATCTTCTCTGAGTTCTTGTAGAAATTGTCAGTGAAACTGTCAGGACCTGGGCCATTCATAGTTGAAAGTTTTGTTTGTTTCCTTGCTTGGTTGGTTGGTTTTTGTTTTTTGGGTTTTTTTTTTAACTTCTTCAATTTCATTGACTTATATTTTATTATTCAGGATTTTTATCTTCTTGATTCAGCTGTGGTAATTCATTAGCACCTAGGAATGAGTCCATTTCTTGTGAATTTTCCATTTTATTAGAGTATAAATTCTCAAAGTAGTTACTGATGATCTCCTAGATTTCTGCAGAATCTGTTGTCACCCTTTACTGTTGAAAACAGCTACCCAAAGTTTTGCATCAGGCATAAGAGAAAAATGAGAAACTCTCAAAACTACTGCAGGAAGATAATGGTGTCTACTTTGTACGATCAAAAAGAAGTTAATTTTTTAGACTCCTACATCCACCTTTTAAAGGTTTAGTGATCTAATCTTTTTCATCATGAATACAGAGATGAATAAATTTTTACTGTTAACTGTGCTTGTAAGACAGTATCATCATCTGCCTCCTGTTTCAAAAACAGTAAAAATATCAAAAACCCAAGAGTCTTTAGTGTCTCTAATATCTGGAAACATACCCACAACTTGTGTGTGTGTGTGTGTGTGTGCGTGTGTGTGTGTGTTTCACACTGGCAAATGAGGAGGCAAAAAGACAGACATTAAAGAACAAGGATTTTGGAACTGGATAGATTATTGCTTACATCCCAGAGTGGACCCTCTCTTTCTGGGTTTGTGACACCATGGGAAGTCACTCCACACACTCCCTATCCTGTCTCCTCATCCATTTGTGAGTCTGTTTTCACAGCCACAACAACACATATCCTCCTCAAGAGCTTTGTGCAACTCTCAGCAGGGAAGTATGGGAGGAATTCGATATATGGAGACATAATAAAAATATTATCATTATAATTATGATTATTATATTTTTTACCCTAAGCCACTCACCCTCTACCATTACTCTCTTCCATCCAATAGTCTATAATGAACCATAACAGACAGAAGACATCATTAAATGCTGGTGAAGGTGAGAGCTCTCTTCAAGTAATGGCAGTATAGAAATTGATAATGTCTTTTAAATCAACTTTATGAACTAGTCTAACAAATGCACATAGTTAATAAATACACCTGATGATCTGTCCCTCATTTACCAATTAGAGACAAAATATATTTCTTTTGCAGGCTTATTTTGAGGGCTGCATATAATATATATAATTTATCTAGCACTGCTCCTAGCACAGAGCAAACCTTCAAAAAATAGTAGCTGTAACTGGAAATATTACAATTAATCATATGTGCTTATTGGTCCCAGGCTGAAAACAACGATTAACATTAATATTTATTTCCAAAGTTCTTGGGAAGGGACATAATGGAAGTTTGATACTTTTGTTCCCAGTGTTCCCCTTGCCTCCCATCCTGTCCTGTTCACACGGGCAGCTCCAGAACTTCAAAGTAGGTGTGGTAAAGTCAAGAATTTCAAGGGAGTTTCTAGCAAGTCTAAGTGGCATGAGTTCCAAGCAGCTGTTTAAGTACACAGAATTCATGCAGCAAGTGGGCTGTTCAACTCCCAGTGAATTAGATCTTTGATTCTTTATATTTCTTCCTTAATCCCCATGGCTTTGGTTTTAAATACCACTGGTTCATGTGGAATTTTAACAAAGACTTCTCTGAATATCCAAAAGAACAGTACTCTCTTATTATGTAGCCTCTTTTATGACCTTATTATATAGAGAGGTTTAGTTAAACAGATTTTTCTCTTCTCCGAATTAGTACAGAACATACTTTATTTTTTGTATCTCAGCAAGGTTTCTAAAATCCTTCCTACACTGTGGTTCATTTAGCCCAATTAGAATTCCATGAGCGGAAGATAAACTATAATATTAAAAAAGAGAAGTGGAAACATAAAGTACTACAGACACTCTAGAAAACAGTTTGGAAGTTTTCTAAGAAAACTAAACATGCAGCTAACACATTGCCCAGCAGTTGCACTACTGGAGAAATTTCCAGAGAAAGGAAAATTTATGTTCACAAAAATCTCGTGTGAATATTCATGTCATCTCAAGAAGAAAAGCTTGAAATCAGCCAGGTTTTCTTCAACAGTTGATTGATTTAACAAATGTGAGAAATACATATGATGAAATCTATTCCATTGGATAGAATTTAGCAATGAAAGAAACAAATTATCAAACCTCTAGGAAATTCTTGAATTATTTCCTAGGAATGCTTAATCCCTATTTACTTGAACCAAGAAAATTTGGCCCTTACAGTCATTAGTAAAAGTTTTCCTAATTTGAAAACTTCTTCCTAACATTCAGATGGAATCCCTTTTTTTTTAAAATGCACATTCGTGAGTCCTACTCTGATAAACTCCTCCAAATCTTAAAGACAGTTACATTTATTGCTCTGAATTGTCTTTTCTTTATGGTAAATACACTATTATTTTTCTTCATGTATTATGTGGGGGTTGTTTTTTCTTTCTATCCTAAATTACCAATTTTCTTTTAAAGTATGTATCAGTCACTTTTCTATCACTGTGACCGAATACCAGACTTACACAATTAGAGGGAGTCAGCTCGTCACTTTGGAGGTCTCAGTCCATGGTTAGCTGACTCCAAGGCAAAAATACCATGGCAGAAAGAGGAAAGCTGCACGGTTCACTGGCAGCCAGGAAGCAGAAAGAGTCACAGAGATAGGAAGGGGATGGGGATAAGAAAACATCCTTCCAAGCTAGGTGTGGTAGTCCAAGCCTATAATCTCAGCACACCAAGTGGCTGAGGCAAGAGGATTGCAAATTCAAGCCCAGCCCGGACAATTTAGTGACTTAGTAAGACTGTGTCTCAAAATAAAAAGTAAAAACAAGCTGGATTATGGTTCAGTGTAAAAGCCCTGAGTTTGCTCCCCAATCAGTACTGAAAAAAAATATATCCTTCCAGGTCCCAAACACACAGGCACACACGCACGCACGCACGCACGCACGCACACCCCACTCCAACAAGGCCCTCTCTCCTAACAGCACATTCAGCTGTCGTAAATTCTCCAGTGGATTGACTCATTAATGAAGTTAAAACCTAGGATCTAATCACCTTCCAAAAAGCCTCACCTCTGAACAAATGAGTCTTTTGAGAGAAATTCTTTATTCAAATTATAACAAAATGATAACAGTGTTCTAAGTGTAATATAAACAGCAGAGAGGAGAGAGGCTATGGTTGGCAAAGGTTCAGAATAAAGAGAAGGAGGAAAGTTGCTGCAGCTATAAAAAGGTCTCTAAAAGTAGGGCTCTTGGTGGGGATGGAATGTTTTGTAGATCAACTGTGTCAATGTCCATATCTCCGTTATAATATTGTGCTTTAATCTGCAAGATGCTACTACTGAGAGAAATGAGCAAAGGTGCGCAGGACCTCTTTGTGATTTCTTAAATCTGCATGTGATACACTATTTTAAAAACAGTTTAATTAAAGTGATAGAGAGAGAGAGAGAGACAGAGAGAGATAAAGAGAAATCCAGATTTGAAGCTGTCACAAGTAGCTAAGTACTTGATAAAACAAAGCAAAACAATCATACTCCACACAACTGTGAGTGGGTCACAGCTGCATGCTAATATCTTCAAAGAAGTAAACTGAAGTGGTTTGTGTTGTGAGTCAAACTGCATGCCAAAGAAATGGTCTAAGTCCTCCAGTGCCTGAGTATTTGGTAAAGTATGCTTACTGATTTATTGCATTGTCCTTATATTTTGGATCTCCAAAATTATATCCCAGAATGCTAAAAGCCTTGAATCTTCCTTAACTGTTCTCCTTCTTTTACACTTCAGGCCCAATCTGTTAACAAATTCTGTTGCCTCTGTCTTCAAAACATAGAATCCAAGTACTTTCTCATTAAATCTACTGCTACCAAAATCTCCCACATGGATTGTTTTAATAGCCTCATAAGCAATGGCTACCATCTCCCCCTTCTCTAAAATCCATTTGCAGCAAAGCAGCCCCGGTGATCCTTAAACGCATGTCAAATCATGACATTCCTCTATTTAAAACCATTCCGTAGCTTCCAAGCACAAACACACACCACCATGGCAGAAGTAAGCTCCCTTGGCAGTGCTTTCCAGGTTCCATGTTAGCTGACTCTCATTGCGCTTCTCCAACCTTGTATTCTTCTATTCTCTCTTCCTTCATCCTTCAGCTTCAGCTTCATTAGTCTCTTGTGAGGTGCTCAAATCTTCCCCAGGGCCTTTGCACTGGCTGTCCCCTCTATTTTGGATGCCTTTCCTTAAGATATTCATCAGCCTAACTCCACAACTTCCTTGTGTTTGCTTGAATGTCACCTTTCCACAGAGTTCCTATGCCTTTCTCTGCTCATTTTTTTTTCATAGAACTTAACACTATCTGTATAACACTTATGTATCTTATTTTGGTCTCACCGTCAAATGCATATTTTGTTCACTAGCACCAAGAATATTGCCTAGCACATAGAAGGCACTCAACTATTTATTGAAAAAACTAAATAAATAATTGAAATGAATAAAGCAGTCCCACAGTAGGAAATGTTGTTTAGAAATGTTGAGGAAAGTATCTTCCTGTAAGTCTCAGTTCACAGATAATCTGTTCTGCTTGTTTTTTCTACAATGCACAGCTCCTTCACTACATCATAATCTCCTACACATCACCCCCTCCCTATTCCATTTTTGTTCTAACAGCTTCCTATATGGCTTATCCTCTAGAAAAAGTTAGAAGAAGCTCAAGAGCAAAGAGTATATTCGCACTCTTTTTAATCCTCCACCATTGCTGGCAAAGACCCACAGATGATTTATCGCTCCCGTCCTTGGTTTTTGTGATGCTCCTCACGGTCATCTTACTTGATATGTTTTGTTCATAATATAGTTTAATCTAATAATGATTATGTCTCTTTTTCAAGTGCAGTGGAGTGTCAGTGGTACTCTGGATGCTCAATGATTTTCCACGGAACGATATAATATAACCTTTCACCACCCAGCCCACTAACTAACATTCCCCAAGGTAAAATCTGCTACACTTGGAAGGTAAGGGCTGTCACCATGAATATGTAAGTCCTAAGTGAAAGAGGCTTCATTGGAAAGCTCACCATTAGAGAAAGGGAAAATACTTTGCAGCTCACAGAAACAAGGAAAAGGTTTCTATTAAATTCCTCTAGCTGTGGGGCTTCTACCTTGCCGTGCATAACGACTGAAGCAGCTGTTTTCTGCTAGACTTTAGAAATGCAGATTTGAAAAATTCATTTTTTAGCAAATCAGAAACTTATCTTTTTATCTGGCTGTTTCTATCCTTAAATGTCACTCTGAGTTTAAGGCTCTTGAAAATTGTTTTATGTAGAGTCCTTAGAGATAAGTTTGTGTATTGCAAATTTGGTTTGTATAGCACTGAGTTTGAAGAAAAGGACTAGGGCACTAAGAAAAGCTATAGGGAATGAAAATTCATAAAGGAGACTCTACTGATATAAAAGGGGGCAGGCAAGAAAAAAACAAATTGCATTTTTGTGAAAGATAATAAAATACAGTAAATGCTTGAGGGAAAAACCCTAAAACTCATGTGTTCTAGTCACTTCCTGCTACACAGCTAAGAATTTCTTGCCCAAATGGTGAAAATGGGGTCACAGAGTGGTTAAAGACAGGGATACTCAACAGCAGCATAATAATAGTAATGGTAGCAATGTCTTCTTCTGTTTGATAAGCCAGTTGATATAGCTTTTTAAATTTACATTACTACTTCCTTTAAAATCACTATCCATGGCAACTTCGATTGAAGGCCCACTTGAACCCTGTGGAAGGGTCGTGCCTTCAGAGCTCATCCACCTAGAGTCCTGGGGGACATCCAGCAACTGCCCCAGCAGCTCAACCCACCCAGACAACCCTGAAAACTAGCTGGATGGCCTCACTCACCTTCCAATTTCCTGGGAGGTACCTGAGAGTCTTAAAACAGTCAGTAGAAAAGAGAAAACAGTCAGATGGTCCTGTTCACCTTTCCCCTATCCCAGAAGCAGTCACATGACTCTCCCCACCTACCCTATGCCCTTGGATGCAGGTGAGCAGTCTACTACAAGCATGGCCCACCAATGCCCTAGAAGCAACTGGGGAGCTTGTGCTCAGAAGCTCAACCTATAGGCCCAGGAGAAGCAAACTGGAAGTACCACCTACCCTCTCTTGGCCAGAAAAGCACTTGGGCAATGCTGACCCTACAGAGTCACCCAGATGACCCTCAGACACTGAAAGGCATTCACTCTGTAGCTACTGGTGCAGTCCTCAGGCACTAACAGACTCTGCTGCCTTTACTGACTGAACTCATGGGACCTGGGCCTACAATGCACAGCAGCTCCATCCCTACACAGCCCTGGGAAATTGGCAGTCACCACATACACGTCACACTGTGCCCAGAGCCATCAGTGAACCTAGCCCATGTTTAAAAGCTGCAGGGAAGTCCCATGACCTCTGTTGTTTAGGCCTCTGAGACTCCTGCAGACAATACCAGTGTTGAATGTAGCTGAAGGAGCTAAATAGACACTAGAGTGAAGGTCTACCTGTAATCAAAGCCAACACAGTGTATCCAATGGGCTCCCTTGGACACATCACTGGCGAAAGACTTTTATAACAAAATCTACTCTATAAAATTAGGAGAGGCATCTGAATGATCACATGAAGAAATATCAACATAACAAGAAGCATGAAAAACAAGGTAACAGGAAACCTCAATTATACATAGCAATAGACCTCAAAGAAAAGAATATCAGCAAATTGCTTGACCACAAATTTAAAATAAGCACTCAAACTTAGTGAGATAGAATACAGAAAGTTCAACAAAATTGGGAAAATAACTTATGATATGAATGAGAAATAAAGCAGAGATAGAAATCATAAAAAAGAAACAGAAATCTTGGAGCAAAAGAGCTTAAAAATTAAAATTTTTAAATATAGTTTAAAGCTTCAACAGTGGACTAGATTAAGAAGAAGAAAATTTCTGATAGTCAAAGCAAGTATTTTTAAATAACTCAGTCAAACCACAATATATTTTATACAAGATATATAGATTATAAATATAGATCATGTACAAGACATTTAGAAAAATGAGTGCACCTTCAGACCATAATGTTAAATGAAATAAATTAGACACTGAAGTTTAAATAGCCCATGATTTCTCTTACACAAGAAACAAAAATTATAAATATGGAGCAAAATAAAAAATAGTGAGTGGGGAAATAGGTCTTTCTCCTGTGGAAAAAGGATAAAGAAATGAAAGGAAGGGGAGTGAGGGGAGGGAAGGAGGATGAAGACAACGAATTAAGATGTACTGTATCTATTTACAATCCCACACAAGGAATGAAAGTGTGATGTTCTGCAAACAGGCACTAATGAAAATAAAATAATAAAAAGAGTGAAGAATGTCCATCGATACCATTAATCAGATAGCAAATAAACATTTGCATTATCAGAAGGATAAGAGAAGGAAAAAGGCACAGAAAAATACTTCAATGAAATGATTGCTGAAAAGTCTTCATGGAGATTGAGAAAGATATGGACATCCAGGCCCAGGAAGCCCAGAGGACCCCTAATAAATTTCACTAAACATATTCTCAATATTTTTGTCAAGCTGTAAAAATATATGGCAAAGAGACAATTCTTAAAATAGCAAGAGAAAAGCATCAAATTGTATGTCTAGCCACACTAAATCTCATAGTCTAGGAGAAGATGGAGTGCTATAATCCAACATCCTGAAAGAAAAACTATCAAGAATATCATACCCAACAAAACTAACCTGCAAAAATAACAAAGAAATAAAATCTTCCAATACAAATAAAAACTAAGGGAAGTCATCACCACATGCTGGTGCTATCAGAAATACTTCAGGGACTCCTACATTAACTGTGAAAGAATGGTAACTACCGTGAAGAAAACATGCAAAAGTATAAAACTCACTTCTAGAGAACATACACAAAAGAAGAAAAAAGAGAATCAAAACTTATCAATACAGAAAACTACCAAACTACAAAAATGATAAATAAGACATGATGAAAAGAACAAAGTATATCTAAAACAACCATAAAAAATGCAACAGAATGACTAAAGTGCATTTTTACTTTTCAATAATAACTTTGAAGGTAAATGAACTGAATTCCCATTGAGCTGGATGTAACTCAGTGATGCCGCAAGTGCTTATCAAGCGCAAGGACCTGGTTTTGATCCATAGCACTATAAAACAAAACAAAGATATACTCTTGCTGAATGGATAAGCATATCAAAATCCAACCATATGTTGCCTACAAGAAACATCATCAATAAAGACATATATAACTTGCAAGTAAATGAAAAACAAACAATATGCCATGCAACTGGAAACCAAAAGCAAGTTCGAGTAGCTATAACTATATGAGATAAAATAGACTCTAAGTCAAAAACTATAAAAAGAAAAAAAGGGACACTTTTCAACAAAAGGAAATTACAATTTTAAATGCTGTACAGATGCATGCAACATTGGAGCCATCAATAATATAAACCAAATACTATTATGATATCTAGACTATGTGAGGACCTCAGACAACTTAATTAGAAATGGTTAAGTGAGGGCCGGGGAATGGGCTCAGTGGTTCTGCCACCAGCCTTGCAAGTAGAAGAGCCAGAGTTCAATCCCTGGTACAAGAAAGAAAGAAAGAAAGAAAGAAAGAAAGAAAGAAAGAAAGAAAGAAAGAAAGAAAGAAAGAAAGAAAGAGGTTAAATGACCTGAATAGACATTTCTCTCTCAATAGAAGAAATACAAATGACCAATAAGCATATGAAAAAATACTTGACATGACTAATTATCAAGAAAATGCAAATATGCTACTAAAAATAGCTATTACTATATTAAAACGGTGAGATAACAAGTACTAGTGAGAGTGTGGAGAAAGGAGAACACTCACACTGCTCATGAGAGTGTAAATTACTGCAGCCATTATGAAAAACACTATGGTGTTCCTCAAAAATTAAAAAAAGAACTACCATATGGTCCAGCAAACCCACTACTGGATATAAATTCAAAGGGATAGAAATCAGTATGGTGAAAAGACATCTGTACCCGATGTTTATTGCAGCCAAGATAGAAATCAACCTAGGTTAGCATCAATAAGAAAATGGAGAAGAAAATATGGTGAATTATTCAGCCATGAAAAATTCATCTTGTGATTTTGCTTTATAAAACTCTCTTGAGAAGCAGGGAACAGGGGCAATCCACTTTCCAGGTCACTTTCTGTCTATCTTAGACTAAGCTATTATTCTTTCAATTGTTAAATATTTCCTACACTTGAAAAAAAGGATGTCACTCTATAATTTGCAGCAACACGGAAAGAACTGGAGGGAATTATTGTTAAATGAAATAGGTCAAGATGGGAAGACAAATACTGCATGTTCTGATGTACATGTGGGAACTGCAAAGTTGATCTTGTAGAAGTAGACGGTGAAATAGTGGTTACCAGAGACTAGGTGCGGGGAGCATAGAGGAAGGATAATTAACAGGCATATAGGCACAATTGGATAGGAGAAGTAACAAGGAAAGTTCTGTAGAACAGTAGGATAACGATGGTTGAGAACAACTAATTAAATATTTCAAAATAACCTGTTATGAGTATTTTGAATGTTTCCAACACAGAATCATAAATGTCTGAGGTAAAAGATATGCCAGTTACTCTGATCTGACCATTTTATATTGTATGCACATACTAAGATACCACACTGTACCCAATAAAACTGTACAATTGCTATGTGTCAATTAAAATATATCTTTAAAAGGAGTACTAATGGGCTAATTCAATAAAGCTACAATATATTAACATAAAAATCATTTGCATCTCTATATACTAACAATAAACCATCCAGAAAGATATTAAAATCTCATTTACAGTAGCATCAAAAAGAATCAAACACTCAGGAAAAAAATTAATTAAAGAGGTGAATTAGTTGTGCATGGTCTTTCAAAATTTATAAAACATTGATAAAAGAAAACAATGAAGACATAAATAAATAGAAAGACAGACCATCTTTATTTACTGGAAAACTCAAAGTGCCCATACAAGGAAAATCTACCTACAAATTTGATACAATTCTTATCAAAGTTGGAAAGGCATGCATGTTCTACCTAAATAGAAAAATAATCTTCATATTCATTTAGACTGAGTATTGTTGCTTTTAACCCAAGCCTGTCCCTAACACTGGCAGGTTTCAGAGTAAGATTATAAAGAGAGGCCCACAGATCATATATTTAAATATTTAAATATCACATAGCACGGAATCTATTTTTATGTTCTCTCTTTCACACTGACAAATATCCTTTAGGTTCGTATTTGAAATTCTCACAGTCCTTGGGATTCTGAAGCTGGAAGTGGTAGCCTAGATAGATAGAGACCCTCCAGATCCCAGCACTGAATTCGTGTCCTGAAAGGAAGTTATACACACCCCATGTAGTCAAATCTTTCCAGCTCTTTGAACTCTTCATCCTCACCAGGGACATAGGTAGGCGCTCAAAAGCATAGAGCCCCGGGCTCCTCTACCCAGGCCTCGGGTACAACATGCTACATGTGTTATGGGAAAACTTCTGCCTTCTACAAAACAATGCATTAAAAATAACAGCATGCTTGGGAAAAACTATGATTAAAAGTACTCAAATCCATTTAACAGCATAATCAATTCACTTCTTAAAAAGTGAAGAAAAAAGAAGAAAACCCCCATAACAGCAATTGTTACCTTGAAGGAGCATGTAAATAGCTAAAGAAGGCAACTCAGGGTGATGCCTATGAGAAATTAGAAATAAATGGAAAACATTAAAATGCAAATGAATTCCCGTGGGTACGGAGACAATCCAGATGGAAAGGGGGTCCTGAGCCAGTAAGGCCACAGTTCAGGTGGGCACTGGAGGAAGTCAGCCTTCTGCAAGCCAAAGGCAGTGTGTGACTTTGGAGAGGAAGCTGCATGCAGATCTGTGTATTCATTTTTTTCATTTTCTTAAAAGTGGAGTTGAAAAGCCTCCTGCACACACAGCAGATGAACTCAAGACTTTTCTCATTCCAATAATGCTTCTAAGTCTACGTCCTTCATTCCATCTTCGCTGCCTAAGAAAAGGCACAAATGGCTCTGACTTCGCTTTATGTTCCACTGGGATAATTTCCTGTTTAAAACCACACAAGCACCACGATCGCCATAGAAACACATGTGAAACAGAACAGCTCATTTACCTTTGTTGCTAAAGTAATTTTGGTTGGTTATTCTTGAAGGAATGAAATATAATCAATTACTCAATGAAAAAGTGGGGCGTCAGAGCATGTGATTACAATCCCAGCTATTTCCTACTCCTTGTTGAAATCCTCCTCCAAATATCTGCTATTCTTTCTTGTTTTCCATATTAATGCAACCTGAAAGATTTCAAGATTGTAGCTCTTACAACCTCATTACATCCTCTCTCTGATGTCTCTGTTATTTATCATTGTATTAACTCCTTAAGGGCAAAATTTAGCTTGAGTTCATCCTTCTGTAGGCCACTATACCTTTTCCAGGACCTGGCTATGACAGGTGTTCAATAAATGCTTCAGCAAACAAATAAAATCTGGAAGCTGGAAGCAATGATTCTCTGCTCAAACTTAATATTGAATAAGAATATTAAACAATGACCCTTTCTTTTGTTATATGCCAATCCTGTAACTGCCCCTTGAGAGTCTGAATGAGGTTACAGAAAAACAGACAAGAATGCAAGACAACAATAATCATTTATTTTTTAGAAAATCAGACTGGAGGGGCTGGGGATTTAGTTCAGTGGTTCCACCACCTGCCTTGCATGAACAAGGACCTGAGTTCAATCCCTGGAACCAGGAAAAGAAAAAAGAAAAGAAAAATCAGACTGGAGCTGAGTGCTTCGTATACATTAGCTCTCTATATAACTGTCCTAGAAATAAATGGCCATACTCCTATTTTGTAAATAAAGAAGCTGATGTTAAGACAGGTTAAATTATTTGGCCAAAAGATCATGCTCTGTGGAAATGCAGGAACACACTGGTATATCCTCAACACTTTCACCTAGAAATTCAAGTCAAATGTTTCCCCTGAAGACCTCATAGAACCTTTGTGAAATTGAGTGAACATCAAAAAGCCTCTAAAAAAATTAACTTCTGACATTTGTAAAGAGGTCTTTAAAGTGCTTCCACATGCATTAAGCATTAAAAAGCCCTCCAGTTTTTGCAAATGAGAAATATTATTAATCTCTTAGGCTGTTTCTAACCCCTTACATTTTTTAGGCACCACAAGGTAATATAGTAATAATAACATAACCTAAGCTTGGTACTAAGAGCAATACACTGAGTGTCTTATTCTAAGAGAAAAAAGAAATTAGTATTTGTAATAATACACTTTAAAATAAATATATAAAATTAAGAAATGTCCATAACTTGTTTTTAGTACATTAATAGAATAGAATTCAAATACGTACAAAACTACCTTGCAAAATAATATAACTTATTTACTAACAAAATTCACCCAAGATACTTTGTGGTTAGAAAGCTTTGCAGAATTCAGGGAATAATCAATTTTCACCAGTTATGATAATCTACAGTATAGAATGCTGGGAGTGATGCTTTAAAGTTGAATAAATTGAGCAAATCATGTTCTCTAAAACATCATGCACAGAAAAGATCTAGCTGGATTCTCTTGAAAAATTATGTGCATGTCAATCATTCACTCAAGAGTGGCTTAATTGTTCCAACGATGATAAGGCTATAGAATTATACATCTGCAAGTTGAATGTTTGTAAATAAAATGTTATTGGGCATATGTGAGTTAAGACAATTCATCTTTAAAGGAGCGCTAAAATTAATAGCTTTATATGACAACACCCAAAATACAAATCATCTTTCTAACTGCACCATGGTAATAATTTTAAGTATCAAATTTTTGCAATGATAACACATTGCATTTTCACGAATAGATCTTATTTCTAAAAACAAGCTTTAGATTTACAGCAAATTGAACAGGAAGTACATTAAGTCCAACATACCCTCCCTGCTTAGTCTCCACACGTAGCCACACCCATTGTTCACATTTGTCACAATTAATAAACAGTATTGACAGATACTATTCATTAATTCCCGTACTTTATTCATATTGCCTTAATGTTTGCCTAGTGCTTTTTCTCTTTTCCAGGATATCATGTCACATTTACTTGTCCTGTGTCCTTAGACTCCACTTTGCTAAGATGGTTTCTCAGACTTTGTTTTGTTGACCTAGACAGTTTCAAAGCATATAGCATATTTTAGAATGTCTACCAATTTGATCTTTGTATGACATTTCTCTCATGATTATACTGAGGTTATGAGTTGTGGGGAGAAATACCAAGAAAGGTGAAGCATCATTTTCATTACATCACATTAAGTGTGCATGATTTATGACTATTGACATTGGCCTTGGTAACCCAGCTAAAGAGCATTTTTAGGTTTCTCTGCTATAATGTAATTCCTTTTCTACCACTTTTTATACTGTGTTTTGCAGATGGAAGTCACTATGCACTGTGCATGCTTAAAGGAATAGAGATTTATAGTCCCCTTTTATACTTTGGATTATAACCTTTTCCCTTCTCTCTCTCTCTCCTTCTTTCTTTCTTTCCTTTCTTTCTTTTCCTCATAGTATTCCATCCTTGGTCATTGGAAGCTCTATTGGATAGTTCCTCTGTTCTCTTGACATTCCACTAGCAATATGGCACTTATTTTTATGATCTTGTTTACTTTCCAGCCCTAGAAGATGTTCCAGAACCATCTTGCCCATTTTCTATCCCTAGCATATAATCACTATTTCTTCAAGGAGCCCTTGTCCCTTTTTTGCTAAAGTACTATTACAAACTATCACCTGGGTTTGAAACAAGCTAGGCACACAGCTTGTAACTGGAGTGTCATTTCAAATCTGAGTGAACAGTGAAATATACATATATGTATACATACACATATATATTTTGTATATGTATGTTCACATATCTATAAATATTTTGTGTATGAAACCACCTGCATGTATACAAAATGTGATTAAAGCATACAGTGAATGTTTCAATTTTTTAAAATTTCTTACTTTTTCTATTTTTTTCTCATTGAGTTCATTGGTACATTTTAGGTATACAGTATAGTTACATTCATCATTGGGATCTTGGACCTTTACATGACAGATCCTGGTTTTCATTTCTTCCCCTTACCCCTGCCCTCCCTTCACCCCCTCCTCCCTTCCCTATTTGCAAACACTTTATTTCCATTTTTTCATTTTCTCATATTTTTTCTTTTCCTTTCTTTCCTTTCCCCTATCCTTCCCACTCCTCCTACACCTTTAGCCCTTTTCTTCCTATTTCACATTGTCAATTATACCATTAAGATCTTATGTGCCATTACAGTTTTTCACACCAGAGAAACTATTTGCTATTTATAAATGTGTGACTTATTTATTTCACTTGGGAGTATATCCTCAAAATGTATCCATTTTCCTATGAATGACTCTAATTTCTCATTCTTTATGGCTGAGTAGTATTCCATTTTATAGAAAAACCACATCTTCTTTATTCTGTCTCCAACTGATGAACAAATGGGCTGTTTCCATTTGACCCAGCCATCCCTCTGCTGGATATCCTTCCAAAAGAATTAAAAGAATGTTTTAATTTTTAAAATATATTACAGTAAGACGCATTGCCATTAATGCCCTTTGAAATACTCCTCCACTTTGAGTGCTCTAACCCCATATTCTTACAGTTTTCTGAAGCAATTCTGAAGGGCCTTCACCAATTTTCTTCAGTTGTGCTGTCATGGCTGCTTCAATGTCCTGAGTTGATTCAAAATATTTACCTTTCATGGTCATTTTGACTTTCAGAAAGAGCCAGAATTTTCACAGTGACAGACCCACTGACAAGACTGATGAGGACACACTGTGATGTTTTTATTTGGCAGAAATCAACAGGACTGGGGATTTACCTCAGTGGCACTGTGCCTGCCTCACAATCATAAGGCCCTGAGTTTGATCCCTGGAACAAAAAAAAAAAATTTTGTCATAGTCATTGTCTTTGTATATTATTGTTATTATTATATTTTATTGAATTTTGTGTTCAGATCTTTCATTCCTTATGCAGAGTTCTTTGTGTAACTTATTGCATCTATGTTCATTAAAGAGACTGGCCTTTATTTCATCCTTTAGTTGAGGCCTTTTCTGGTTTTGGAATCAGGGAAATTCTAACTTCCAGGAATTACTTTAGGAGTATTCCTTCCCCTTTTATTTTATTAAAGACTTTGAGGTGTGTTGGTGTTACATCTTCCCTAAACTTCTTGAAGAATTTGGCAGTGAAAAATTAGGACCTGAGTTTTTCTTATATGGTGGGTTTTTTACTGTTTATTCCATTTCGTTGCCTGTTATTGGGTTATTTAGAGTTTTTATGTCTTACTGGTTCTGTTTTAGTAATGCACCTGTATTTAGGAATTGATCCATTTCATCTGAATTCTCTATTCAAATACAGCTTCTCAAAATAGTTACTAATAATGTTCTGTGTTTCAGCAGTGTCCTTTATGATTTTGGTTTTTTCATTTCTAATTACCTTAAATTGGGTTTTTTTCTTTTTTCTTTCGTTTTTTGTTTGCTTGTTTGTTTGTTTGTTTGTAAGATTGGCAAAGGGTTTGTCTATTTTGGTTATTCTTTCAAAGAACCAGCTCTATGATTAATTGGTTCTTTGTATTTTTTAGTCTCAATTTCATTAATTTCTGCTTGATCTTTATAATTTTCTTTCTTATACTTGCTTTGAGACCTTGAGGTGAATCATTAGGTTGTTTGTTTAGACTCATTCTGGTTTGTGTTTTTGTTTTCTGTTTTCTGATATGGGATTCATAGCTGTAAACTGCTCAGGACTGTTTTCTTTATGTCCCATATGTTCTGGTATGTTGTATTGTCATTATAATTTGATTTTAAGAATTGTATAATTTCTTCTTTCATTTCTTCTATAACCCATTGGTTATTCAAAAAGGTATTATTTAGTTTTCATGCATTTGTATAATTTTTATGGTTTCTTTTTTCATTGATTTCTAGTTTTGTTGCACTATGATCCATTATTGTGCATATGTTTATTTCAATTCTTTCACTATTACTTGTGCATGGTTTATGGGCTAACATGTCACCTATTTTGGAGAAAGTCCAGTGAGATGCTGAGAAGAACATGTATTCTGTTAGGTGGAATATTCTGTAGATATCTATTAAGTATATTTGTGCAGACATTTGTTTCAACTCTGCTATTTCTTTGTTGATATTTTTGTCTGGTGCAGCTGTCCATCTATTGTGACATTGAGGTATTGAGGTCTGCCACTGTAGTTGTGTTGATGTTTGTATGATATATCATGTATGTCCAGCAGTGTTTGCTTTATGAAACTTGCTGTGCCATTATTTTGAGCATCTGTGTTTATAATTACCATCTCTCCCTCTTATATTACTCCCTTAAACAATATGTAGTGACCTTCTTTGCCTCTTCTGATCAGTTTTGGGTTGAAGTCCACTTTGTATGAAAATAAGATGGCTGTTTATTTTCAGCCTCCCTTTACAGGTAATATTGTTTTCCAATTCTGAAAGACAGTTTTGACACATATATAAGTCTGGGTTAGAAGTAGTTTTCTTTTAGGGATTGGACCACTTCACTCCAAGCTCTCCTGGCCTTTAGAGTTTGTGTTGGTAATTATGCTGTAATAGCTTTACATTTATAAGTGACTTGTTGCTTTTCTCTAACAACTTTTAAGAGTTTGTCCCTGTTTTGGACTTCTGGAATTTTGACTATAATGTATTGTGGAATGGTCTTTTTTGATCATGGCTATGTGGTGTTCTATAGTCTCCCTCATCTGTACTTTTACTTCTTTCTGCTATTATTTCTGTAAACAAGTTTTTCATACCATTTGTGCTCCTTCCAATTTTTCAACAACTGCAATTAATATTTGATTAGTCATCTTTGCATCACCTAGCAGCAGCTGGGTCCATTTTTTATATTTTCCTGTGTTTTTTAAGGTAACTCTGAATAACTGGTCTCCAATAGCTCTATCTTCTAGTTCTGAAACTTTGTCCTCACATTGGTTGCTTCTGGTGCCCATACTTTCAGTAGAATTTTTAATCTTCTGGATTTCTGTTGGGATCCATTTCAGGGACTGTAATACTTTGCTAAACTAGTCATTCATGTTTTCTATTGTTTTGTTTAACTTATCAAAATTATATTAGTGTATTTTGTAAGCTCCCTAATCATTTTGCTTATTATGGCCATCATATGTTTAATTATATCTTCTTTAGGCTTACTAAGCATTACTAATCTGCTTTAATCTCCTCTGTTATCCTTTAAAATAATTCAGCTGTGTGACTTTTTATTTCCTCCCACCTTGATGCCCCATGAATTGGCTTTGGGGTATTTGGGAGTTAGGAGTTGTTGCTTTGACTCATCATGCTTCTAACATTTTTTGTTTGTTTTGTTTTATGCTAAAGTGTGCCATTGCTCATAGTGGAAAAACCTTGTTGCTAGTATGGAGATCTCTTTAGTTAGTATGAGCTTTCCAGTGACGCTGTCTGAGTGTGGATTGCTATTGGTCTTTACATCTGTCAAAAGATGTGATCACTTCTGTTAATTTGGGAGCAGAGGATGCAGTATAGTTGGCCGAGGATCCAGTTTTGCAGGGAAAGATTGTAGTGTAGTGAATGACACAACAGTAATGCAGGCATCAGCATACATAGAAAGCAACAACTATGCCACCCTGGTAATTGCAAGTAAATCAGCAACAATAATATCAAAAGGCAAACTGGATATTGACACACCAAAAGAATGAATAATGTGCCACCCTCAGCCATAGAAAAGAGATCCATAATTATAGTGTAAATGTTAAGATAACCAAATATTGACATACAGTAAATATCTACTACATGCAATATCTACAGCTGCACTAGCAATAGACAGATGGGGAGGGGAGGAGAGGGTGAAGGGAGGGCAGGAACAAGGGGAAAAAATGAGAACCAAGACCTGTCATGTAAAGGTACAAGATCCCAATAATGAATGAAAGTGTACTGTATACCTAAAATGTACCAATAAACTCAAAATAAATAAATAAATAAAATGCATTTATGGTACTGAGAAACACTAGAGAATATAGCTAATGAGATCAAAATAATATATTCTATAAAAATAAAATTAATTGTTTAAACTTTCACAGAATACACTGGAAAAGAATTATGATATATTAATAAAACAACAGGAAGTGCTCGGGCGTCGACCCTGGGCGGCAGGCGGCCTGGGCCCGGTCTTTGCGACACCTCTGGCGACTCGCCCCCGGTGGGAGCTCGATGTCTGCAGAGGGCCGGAGGCTGCGGCGGCCGAGGAGTAGAAGGAAATGAAAGATAATGAGACCAGTCCAGAGAAAGCTGAAGAAACAAAACTAAAAGCAAGGTGTCCTCACCTGGGCCAGAAGCCTGGAGGTTCCGATTTTTAAGGAAACGCTTGCAAAAAGGGCAAAAATATTTTGATTCTGAAGATTACAACATGGCTAAGGCTGAGATGAAGAACAAGCAGCCGCCTACTGTGACCCCGGATAAGGCCGAGGTCACTGGTGACCTTATTCCCACTCCACAGGACCTTCCTCAGCGGAAACTATCCCTTGTCACAGGGAAGCTGGCTGGCTCATTAAAAGAGCCAACTGCACGGTTGTTCCTCCTTAACTGTGACTTAGCCGCTTTCTACTCCCTTTCCTCGCTGGAGACCGGCAGTTTTGCAGGTAGCTGTAGTAAGTGCTGCCAGTGTAAGGGCACAGACACGCGTACAGGTTCCGACTCGCTCACCAGTGCGCTGGTGAGAAGGACATGTGAGCAACACACGCCATCTGCTTGAAAATAACTGTGTCACCTCACCCCAGAGCAGGGCTGGTTCCAGCAGGTAACACGCAAGTTCCACAAGCCTGGTTTGACTCCTTCCCTCATCTTAGCGATAGCTCTGTGTGTCACTCCTGTTTAACATTACTCTCTTGTATGATTTCTTCTTTACGTTCCTATTGGATTTTGTAAAACAGAAGTTTAAGACCACAAGTTAGAAGAATGGCCACATAATCAAACACGAAGAGATGGGAACGCTGAAGGATTCGCGTGAACTCGGATGGCCTTAAACCTGTTTCAGCTTTCACAGTAGCGTTTTGCCTGGGCAGTACGGGCCCGTCTGGTGTAACTTCCATGACGCAGTGTTTCCAGCTGCCGTGGGGGCTGCGCTCCTACGCAGAACACTCTCCTTGGAGATTGTCAGGGAAGGTAGGCATGTGCATCACCGGTAGATTCACTTTTGTGCCACTTTTGTAAATACAGTAGTTTCGCATAATCTTTCATAAACGTCTGCTTTCGTTTCACATATTAGAGCGAACACAACTTGCCGACCTGAAGCACAAAAGTTCCTACACAAAACTCCTGTCGTCGCAGCTTTTGTGTGACAAGAGCAGTTTAGTCTTGGGCCATAGAAGGAAGCCTCCCTTGTTTCTTGCATCCGTGACGTTGAGTGCCCTTGTGCAGCTACGATACGTGGCTTAGGCATAACTTTGTCCTATGCAGAACATTTCCTTTTCACTTTTTTGAAAGTTGCAAATCATATGATGTATATAAACTTTTTAAATGTAGGCACTTTTACTTCCATACCACCTCTGGAGACACAGCATAAAAGGCTTTCACACTCTGCCTTCGACCCCCGCCCCTCCCCACCCTGGCTTTTTCCCTCTTCTCTGCTTCTTTGACTCATGGTACTGGGCTGTTCAGTGGACATGAAAGCACTGGTGTCTGTACCCTTACTTTAAATTTGCTGTGCTAAACGCTACATTTCATAACACGATAATGGTGTTTCCCTTCTAATTTCTCAGTTGTTCATTGATCGCTCAATTCTGTACTATTACTAATATTTGACAATTGTTTAAATAAAAGGAACTTCATAATGAAACAAAAAAATTAAACAGCAGAACATAAAATTTAAAAAAAAAGACTTGATGATCTAAAGATTAATGAATCTTAATTGTTATACCAGTAAAGCTAGAGGGGGCAAAGGGAGAATGAAAGAGGAAAATTTTGAAATATTAGATAATGGAAGATGAAAAGGAGAAGAGAGAGTTAAAGGATCATATTAAGGAATAGAAAGATATCAATAAAATTAGGAAAGGTAAGAGAAGAACAAGAAAAAGAAGATAAATGAAAAAAGTAAGATGAGGGGGCAATAAAAAATAAAACAATTAAGTAGAAAAAGAAAGAAAGGAAACAAAAAATTCCCAAACTCAAAAAAAAAAAATAGTAAAAGAGAAAAAATGAGACCCAAAAAAGAAAAAAAATATTTGAATTTTTGCATGAGTGGTTTCTTTCTAGGTCCTGCAGTTTGGGGACCTAGAAAGTCATAGTTTTCTCTGACCAGGTTTACAACCTACTTCTGTGAGGTGCAAATCCCCCTCACACAATTCCAGAGGCCCCTCTGTCCATTTACCCATGGCTGTGGCAACCATCTAAGCTGAGGCATGACCTTGCTCACACTGGTAGATAGGGAAAGCAGCCAGACTTCTGACCTGTGTTGGATGTAGGCAGCAAGGCAAGGGCCCAAACAGCCCACTGCGTTGCCCACACTTTCAGACTCAAGTGTTTCTGAGTGCAACACAAGTCACACCTGACTTGTCACAATGGACATCCTTCCCAGCCTCAGTTTAAACTTCTTAGGAGGTCTACATCTAGCCCATTCCTTGACCATGACTGACTCCCATTCCTATCTCTCACCCAGTCACTTTGGCAGTGTTCTACTGGCAACCCTGAAGTAAATTTCTAAGTCTCAGTCTCAAATAATCAACCCCTTCCCAAAATGGGGTCAAATTAAACATGCCTGGTGATGTGGCAAGCACTTCTTTGATTTCCTATCCAACTGTTGCCTGACCTGTGAACAGAATCACCTCAAAGCAAAACCTCATGCTTCTTTTACATTTCACAACAACTGTAGGCTCCTCCTGAGGTGAACACCACCCACCCAATCTGGTGTTTCTACTTTAAAATTCTACGCTTCTTTCTGCTGCTGATTTATAATTTAATTCCCTATAGCCTTAGAAATTACTTGTCTGATTTCTATTATTTTAAATTTGTAAAGTTGGGGTCTTGGGCCCAGAATGTGGTCTGTCTTAATGAATGTTCCATGTGAACTTGAGAAAAATGGTTTTTCTGCCATTATTTGATTAACTATTCTATGAATGTCAACTAGATTGTGTTCATTGATGGTGCTATTAAAATTCAACTATATCCTGATGCTTTTCTTGCTGGATTTATTAACTACTGACAGAGGAATGTTGAAACTTTCAATATAAATAGTAGATTTGCATATTTGTCCTTGTAGTTGTGTAAGTTTTTACCTCAAGTATTTTGATGCTCTGTGACCATGTGCATACATATTAAGGATTTATATATTTATTATAGTTTTCTCCTTAATTATTATTTAAGACCAAACTATATTCCTAATCTTTTTTTTCCAAAGACTACTTTGTTAAAAATTAATATAACTATTCCAATATTCCTTTAAATAGTGTTGAAATAGTGCATTTTTCTCCATCCCCTTTAATTTAATTTATGTGTCTGTCTTTACATTTAAATGGGATTTCTTTTCTACCA
Source organism: Fukomys damarensis (assembly GCF_012274545.1). Classification (NCBI taxonomy): domain Eukaryota; kingdom Metazoa; phylum Chordata; class Mammalia; order Rodentia; family Bathyergidae; genus Fukomys; species Fukomys damarensis. The sequence goes on along the minus strand of NW_022900940.1, from coordinate 2,019,928 downwards.
TACCATGATTATCTGTCTTTTATTTATATGTCATTCATATCTAACGTGAATACTGATGTCTTTTGATTCATATCTACGTGTTTGTCACTATTTTTCACTTGTTCCACTGTTCTTCATTTCTGCTATCTCTTCCTTTTTTACCTATTTTAATTGATCAAATTTTAAGATTTTATTTTCTTTCCTTTCTCAGCATATCAATTAAACTTCTTTCCTTGATTTTAAGTCATTTCCTTATAGTTTGCAAAATATATTTCAATTAATCACATTTAATTAGCACTTCCTAGATAGTGCAGGTAACTTATTGCAGAATGTTCTCAACTCCTCCCTCAAGTCTCTTAAAACATGCTGTCATTTGTATCACTTACCCATATGCTATAATATTTACTTTCATGCAATGTTACTCAAAATTTCTCCTTTATTTAAATGGGTCCAAATTACTGACAGATGTGATTTTCACTCTTTATGAAGAACTAATTTTAACATTATTATATGGTAGTCCCACTAGTGACAATTTCACTTACTATTCCTTTGAGAAAAATCTTTATTTATTTTTCATATTTTTGAGGATAATTCCACTGAATATATATATAGAATATTATATTAAAATGTTCTTTCAGCATTTCAGTACAGTACTTGTTTGCATGGTTTTTGACAAGAATTTGATATAATTTCTAACTTTCTCTTCTGTTAGGTCAGTGCCTCCCCTGACTACAACTTCTTTCAACATTACTTCTATGTATTGGATTTCCTCCGGTTGAATATAATATTTGCTTATGTGTAGGTTTTTCGTATTTATGATGCTTAGAATTCTCTGAGATTCCTGGATTTATGATTTGGTGTCTACCATTAATGGGGGGAAATTATTGACCATGGTACAGCCAGCCCCCGTGTCTATGGGCTCCATATCCATGAGTTCAACCAATCATGCATCAGAGAGCTTTTGGGGGAAAAATTACATCTGTACTAAATGTGTACTGACTTTATTTTCTTGTCATTTCCTTTGAAATACAGTGCAACAGCTATATAATAGCATTTGCATTATGTAGGTATTCTAATCGTGCAGAAGTGATTTAAAATATAGAGGAGGATATATGTAGGTTATATGTAATTACTAAGCCATTTTATATAAAAAATTTGAGTGTCCATAGGTTTTAATATTCACAAGAGTCCTGGAGCCAATCACCTATAATACCAAGGGACAGATATTTTTTCTGCTACTCTCTCTCTCTTTCTTCCCCTTTTAGTATTCCAATTCTGCATGTGTTTTACCTTCCTAAATTGCTCTATTACTATTCTAAGATCTTTTGGTTTTTAATTTCTTTTTGTCTTTGTACAATTTGTACAGTTATGCAATGCCTGACTCTGGGGAAACATCCTAAGAAAGGTAACATTCGGTGATTTTATTGTGGTGCAAACATCCCAGTGTATATTTGCACAAACTGAGATGGCTGTGATGTCACTAAAATAAACAATTCTATGGAACTACTGCCATACATGTTACATACTGTTGGCCAGACCTCATTATCTTGTGGATGATTGTATTTTGGTCTGCAAAGTTTCTATTGACGTATCTTGAACTTCACTGGTTCTTCCTTTATCCATATCAGACTGGTAATGATTTCATAAAAGGTATTTTTCATTTTTGCTACAGAATTTTTGATGTCTATCACTTCCTCCTGATTGTTTCACAGAGGGTTCATTTTCCTGCTTCTATTACTCATTTGTTCTTGTAAGCAATTTTTCAGTTGCAGCCTGCAACACCACCAGAGTTAAATTTTCTATTTCATTCTTCCAATTTTTGTGTTGTCTGTCTAATCTAGATGCTTACTTTATTTCTTTAGTCTGTAGTTTTCCTCTCCTTTTGATGACTCTTTTGTTGTTGTTATTGTTGTTGTTGTTGTTGTTTAAAGTTGAACATGATGCTTCAGGTTATGAGGTTATGGAAACTCAGGCAAACAGGCCCTTAGTGTGACATTTCACATCAATCTCTGTAGTGCTGTGCTGTGCTTCATAGAGTTACAGATGTGAGAGGCTTCAAGGGTCTCCTGGAACCCTTGTTTGTTTCCTTCACTTCTGTGTCCTTCATACATAGATCCTGTGTTTCCATCCCTTTCTATTGCCATCAACTGTTACTGTCAGAGTCCTGATAATGTGGTAGTAAGGTATGGGGGAGGGGAAGTATTCCATAATCTCAAGTTTTTAATGGGTTTCATGGCGTTTCTTAGTCTTTTGTTCTCCTTTCTGTGGGTGATACAGGGCACTTCCTCTGACAAACTTTGCTCCTTCCAGATTAGTAATGCTCTGGTAAAGTTATTATCTTGTTTTAGGGTTAGTCTTTGTTATACAGAATACACCAGGAATATTTCAGAATGGTACATCTCCTCTTTATCTGAGCAAAATATAAGAGCTTTTCTAAGTCCATCACCTTGAAAATTTGGTGAGCTTCCTGAAGATAAACACATAAAAGTGTAAGGGCCCCTTATGACAACTTATTACTCTTAAGCTTACACATTCAGCCTTCAGCAATTTATCCTATCAGTTTATTGCTAGACTGACTTCTGGATAAATTGACCTAGGCTATGATTCTTTGTGATCCTTTGTGTCTCTAGATTTCAAGATTCTTATTTGCCTAAGGAAAGCTTTGTCTTGAGATTTGGGCCTTCAGATCTCTGTTGGGTCCAAGAAAAGTCATTGATTGCCACTTTGTTCAGTCTTTAGTTATCATAAAGATGAGAGTGATTGCAAAGTGATTACCAAGCACATTACATGTTAGAGCAGAAAATGATAATTCACAGGATGCATTTCTACAGTATTAACTTTTTGGTTTTGGATTGTTTTTATACATTTCTGACATCAATTCACAAAGTTCTTATTTTTAATAAAGCTTAGGACTCTGGAGTGATAGCCAAGTCTCCTTCAGCTCCATCATTCTAAAATTCATTCATAGTAAGTCTATAAAAAAGTAACAAGTAAGAATTCTGTGGATCAAGAAGCTGAGTAACTTACAAAAATAGATAAACCCAGAGAATAAGGTAAAACTTCTCTGGTTCTTTGGATTTTCTATCCAGTGGTCTTGCCTCAATATACTTCAAAGCTCTAATATCACTCTGTAATTTCATTTCTAACAATATAAGATGGTGAGACTATAAACCCGGTGAACTCTCTCTTAAAACTATCTTCTTCAGAAAAACCAAAATAAATATATAATCTATATAATCAATATCACGCATATTTATTTTGTCTCCTTCTTTGTAGACTCTACACCCTATCAATCTAATATAATTCATGAAGAAAATCATTTGATGGTACTAAAAAGTACCTTTGATAGAGTAAAATGAGTATGAACTAACAATATAAATGTCCATTTTTTTTCTTTTGAATGAATAGACTTCATTCATTGGATTCTTAAGGACTCAGATGTCATTCCATTGGCTTTTGAATGACATGTAAGTTCCTAGAATCCAGCCAAAGTGAGACATTATTTATTCATTTCACCTGTCACTAAATGAAATTGCTGAAATTGTAAGATCTTGGAAATGTGTGCAATGTTGAGAACATTTTTAAATGGTATGCAAAAGAATGCGAATTAAGCTAGAAGTGCATCTTTGAAAAGAGGAGTGTTTAATTGGAGCCCCTGCTTTGTGTTTTACCCTGTTTATCTACTGACAGAAAAGATGTTCATTTTAAGGCACCTACAAGTCTGATCTACTAAGATACTATATTTCAAAATCAATGTTGGTTTTGTCTCCCACCCCTTTACAGACAGTCTTTCTTCATAATCAATTCCTTTTTGAGGATAATTGTTTCAAAGCCATGACTTCATTTTCAGGATAAATTCATGTCTGAATTTTTCTGAGAATTAAAAGGAAAAAAGCAAAAACGGAAAGAAACAAAATGAGTCTTTGAATATTATGTTTAGTGTACTAAAAAATGTCTAGAATATGAAAGTATTTCCAAAGGCAAATCTGTGGCATGCCAGATGCATAATAACATTCACAGGCTAAGAGTCTTTCCTAAAAAAGCATCCTGTAGCTACTTTAACAAGAGTACTGGGTGTCATTTATAATTCATGCAAGTATATTGAAGATTTCTGGTGCCATCCAAGAAAGATGGTTTTCAAAGCTAAAGAGTACAATAATCCAATATTCCTTGTAGAGAGTTCCATATATCTCATATAGATTTTACACTAGAGATCATTTCCATGCTGATGTCCTCAACAATATAATGTGATATTTTCAGAAAATACAGATTTATCCTGTGTGTTATTTCTGCAGGCTTGGGGGAAGGGCATCAGATCATCAAACAGAGGGAATATTTCTAGTCAGCCTTCATCAACACTGGCCATTACAAAGGAATGGATATCCACAGGCATCCAGAACTTTGATTTATGCATTGAATATGTCTTATAGTAGAAAACAAGTTTGATGATCAGCATGTACAGGACACAGTAACCATGAGAATAATTAAATCATTTCTTCTCAGATATATGACTTAGGAAATGAGATCAACTGCTGTTGAATTATGCTGCAGGCCAAAAGTGAGCTTCTGAAAATGGCCCAGTTACTTGCTCAAGATTTGCAACTGTCTGTGACAGTCGCTCTGCCTGTCCGGAATGCCAAGTCTGGCTCCCCAGCTCGACTGGTGTCTGGATCTTCATGAGTTTTCAGTGCTCAGTCTCCAGATCGCTGAGTTCCAGTGCTGCCCATTGTCCACTCACCCCATGTTCTTATGGCGTGTTTGGTGAATGGGAGAAAGATCCTATGGCCACCTCCAGCTTCCAGTTTATGCTGTGAGTGAGATCCCCTCTATCTTGCTGTGAATCTGATAAATGGTCAATAAACCGTTGCATTTGGGAGATTGCTTGACCCTTGGAATCTCTGACATACACACCAACTCCCCTTGGCTCCTCCAAGCCCTTGGATGGCCTAACTCAAAGGGCCTTTTGGCCTTCAGAGTGACCTCTGTGTCCACTGGCAATAACACTGTCCATCTTTTGGTCAAAAATCCCAGCCTAGACAGATACTAGATTAAATATGGTTGCCGTAGCTCCTCAAGCTCTTCCTATCTGAAACAGTTTCTCAGCCAAGGTTTTAATGACTGAGTGTCATGAGAAGTACTGACCAGGTATGTATAGGATGTCCTTTTACTGGGCTTTGTCTGATATCTCTTACAATGGTTAGACTGGGACTGCAGGCTTTGGGAAGAAAGATTGTGGATATAAAGAGCCATTCTCATTGTATCATATCAAGGACACCTGCCATAACATCACTTATTACTAATGATGTTAACCTTGACCACTTGGCAGAAGGGGGTTGGTCAGGTTTTTTCACTATAAAATTATGTTTCCCCACTTGCCATACCTTGGGACAGAAGTCATTATGCCCAGCTCAGACATTTGTGCTCTGTCTCCTTGGTGAGAGGGTCCGAGGTAGCTCTTTGGGATTTTTCTACCTGGGAGATTTGTTTCTTTCCAATTCATTTATTTATTCAATTACTACTATGGATTCTCCCATATTTATTCTCTGTTTTGGGTTGTCCAGTACTACATACATTGGTTGTTAAATTATAATTTTGGCCATTATGAGTACTTTCATTTGGTCTTTTGATATATACCTATCATTGTGGGATATTTTTTCTTTTTATGGGTGGGCAGTATTTTACTTTCTGGCACTGCAAAATGCTTCGGCTCATCCTATCTCCTGCCCCAGTCCTGCAATTGCCATTTTCCCAAGAAGCTTTGTTCATTATATTGGAGAATGGTGTTAGAAACCAAGTTCTTCAAACTAAGCTATTTTGGGATATTTTTGTTAATGTACACATTTGTTCATGGATATTGACGTTTCCTGTAGTGATGATCAGATATAATTGCTTTGGAAAATTACCAGAAAAATGAGAATAATAATTTCTATCTTGTACCATTGTAAATTTTGGAGTCCCAGCACAGTGAGTAAACTAAAGATAAATCAAATAATAGCTTTCAATGGTATTATTAGACGTTCATGGAAAATAAAGCAAATAATAACTTTGTTTTCCAAAGTCTATCTCAATTCTCTAGTGGTTTTCTTTGTTTTTTATATACATATGTTTTCATTGCTGTATAAATAGAGAAAGAAGTTAGAGACTTTGTTACTAAAACTAGCTCTCTTGTTAAAAAGACTTTAGTCAAATTACGGAAGGCATTATTTTCTGGAATGAATATACAATACTATTTGGTCAACCTAACTACACAGGGGTGGTAAATAAATTTGATATAAATTTAATTTTATACAAATTTATAGTTGATGATATTACTGTTATTTTTGACAGTATCATTAATCTCCAATACTTACATTATTCTTTCTCATCTTTGCTTTTTCCTTATTGCCACAAAAATATTGATCACACTTTTTATCATACTACTTTGAATCCATCTCTTAATTATAAGGGATACCAGGTTTTTAAAATTTTTATCCAAATTTAGATGTGATAATTGCTTCTATACTCTATTACAATACATCCACATTAGATAATTATTTTAGATGCTCATCTTTTTTATTTTGTTCACGTGCAGTATTTTAAGCTTCTGAGTACTTCTTGTTCTTGGGAAACCCTAACTAAATCAAGCATAACTGAGTTACCAAGTCATAACAGCAGTGAAAAGACAGATGCTAGTATAGGAAAGGATAGCAAGCAAGTATGCATCTTGAAAGCTCTCCTATCAAATTAATGATGTAAAGTCCAGGGATTTAGCTCAATGGTTCTGCCACCTACCTTGCAAACACAGGTTTCAAGTTTCATTGCCAGTACTCCCCACCAAAAGCTGAGCAAATTAATGATGTAAAGCAGTCAGCTGCTGGCCTAAGAGGAAGGGTCCTCAGCTTTTCAGACATGATCAGATATCAAAGTTGATGGGTTTTTGCAATCTTACCATATTGTTCCTCTTATTTAATGCTACAGTCAGGCAGCTTTGCCATGCCTGATAAGCCACAGACCATAGCAGTACAGCCACATGAGTAATGTTGATCTCCACAGGATGTGTCAACCTTCAAAAACATTTCAAGGGATTGATGCAATTGTATACTAGTCTGTTTTTGTTTCTCAGAGTCTAGTTAGAGAAGAGTGAATAGCTCTTACTGAATCCGTTGAGCCTCCTGTTCTCCCAATTAGCAGTCATAAGCCCTGTGATAACTCATTCCAGTTAGTTTTTTAAGACTGTGACCACATGTTGAGAAGAATCAAACTAGGTTCCAATGCTAGATTGGTTAAAAATCATTGCCCTATCCCAGTTGTATTTTTATGGGGAACATACTTAACTGATATTTGCATTATTGGTATAAGATCTTTTTACAAATAAGGAAAGTAGAAAAAGCATTTCCTGTGCACTATCTAGTCTGTTTTACTTTGGTTGTATGTTACATAAAAAAAAAAAGTAAATTCTGAGGCCGATGTTGTCTACATATATATTCATGTATATTTATTTCAGAACTGTCATTTTAAGTGATTTTTCAATTTCTATTTCTTCCCAATCTCTTAACTATTTACTTTTTTAACTGACAATACACTCCCTCACCAGTGTGAACTCCAAGGGTAAACAAATGTGAAGGCCGTGCAGAGACAGGACTCAAAGTCGACATTTATATGCTTTACTTAGAAGAGGGAGTAGATTTCAGAAGAAAGTGAAAAAGCCCTTTTGCCTCACTGATTGTAAGTATTACATTTGATTTATGGCTTGCTGATAACAGCATGAAAAAATGAAGATTTGTAAATTGCTGCAAAGATTAAGCAATTTCGGAAGAACCTGAGTCTGAGTCCCACTGCCTGCTTTTCCACAATGGACTTGGCAATGAGCTGATTCTTACGTGCAGTCTCCCGAAAGATCACGGAAAATTGATCTGAGGATCTCAGATATGCTGGTCGACTCAGGAGAAATGCATGGCAAGGCAGTGTGTTCTAGTGTAACCTACTTTAAAAGGAAAACAAAATGCAGGGAACTAAGACACACAGACCATTTTAAATTAAATATCCCTTCCTCTCTGATCCTTGTGTTGCAGCAGAGAAAGGGACATGAACTGCACTCCATGCCTGACAAAAGCATAGTTAAGGTCCGGGATGTAGCTCTGTGGTGCTGCTCCTGTCTCGCAGGTGCAAGGTTCAGAGTTCAATCTCTGGTACTGGGAGAAAAAAAAAAAAAAAAAGAGTAGTTCACAACAATGGTCTACTTTGGATAATTATGCAAATTCTTAACTGCCATTCAATCAAGTGAGCTTTCTTGCCTTTCCCCTTGGTGGAATAGCAAATGAACACCTGCCCAGGTGTCCAAACTGAGTGTTTCAATCAAGTTATGTTCACTTAAAAGCCCCAATTTTAAGTAAAAGAATCGTAAATTCAAGCCCACATTAAAAATTATATTAGCATGCCTATATTTACTCCAAAATGGCACATGTTTGGAATATGTAAAGAATTTTTTAAAATCAATTAAAAAAAGACAGCTCAATAGGCAAATGACTTAAGACACTTTGCAAAAACTATTGAAATAGTCAATAAAAATAAATAAAAGGTGCTCAATTTCACAAGTCATTTGAGAAATGGAAATTAAAACCACAATACCATATTATACCACCTCTATCCAAATACTTAACATGATAAAAGTGAAAAATATTCAGTACTGATGAGCGTTTTACTTACTTTTCTCTCATTGCTGAGACAAAATATCTGACACTCAAAGTTAAAAGGGGAAAGGGTTTATGTAGCTCACAATTTGTAGAGGTTTCAGTCCAAGATTGGCTGGCTCCAAGGCAGAGTAGCACATGGGAGAGGAGCATCGCAGAGGAGAAACAGTTCATGGTGCCCACATAGTAGCAAAAACAACAAGAGAAACTTAACAGCATCTTTCTGCCCCTTTTATCTTATCCAGACCACTGGAATTAGGGCAGTGCCAAACCAATCAGTGTACTGGTTTAGTAATCACACACCTTTAATCCCAGCATCACTCACTCTTGATCAGCCACCTCTGAAAAAGCCATCTATGACTACATGAGGCTTTGGGGAGATGTCTATACTCAAACCATAATAATAAGAAAGTGAAGTAAAGTGGACCCTAGAGTTACAACTGGCCTGATATATGTACAACTTGGGTTATGAACAGAATTTTTTTTTTTTTTTTTTTTTTTTTTTTTTTTT
>NW_022900940.1:1999345-2010671 GCF_012274545.1 Fukomys damarensis | reverse complement strand
ATCAGGGATCACTCGGGTCCTTGTGCTTTCAAGGAAGGCGGCAGAACCACTTAGCTAAATCCCCGGCTCTTATGACCAGAATTTTAATTTTAATTTACAACCAATATCTTGAGTTACAACCCAAATGCTTATGCTCCCAAAAGGCCTCAAATACAGATTCAACCCTTAAAGAGTTATGGAAGGAACATTACACCTTTCCTGTTAAGTGAGAAATCCTGGGCCAATGTGTCTCTAAGAATCCTGAGATCTGCCAGTATAAGGGAGAGAGACTTTGAAGGCTCTGTAAAAGAGACTGAGCCTTCAGCTGACCAACTTCAGTTACAACCAGCCCTCAAGAACGAATTGAGTTACAGGGTCCACTGTAATTGGAAGTCTTAAACTTTGTTGGCAAAACATTCACTTATGAAAACTATTTGGCAATATCTAATAAAACCCAATATATACATTTCAAGAGTTTAACTCTCATGTATATACTCATGTCAGTATCAAGTATATACCATGTATATAGAAATGCATATATATGTTCATCAAAAGACATGCTTCAGAATATTCATGACATCACTAATCATGAAACAGAAAAACACTAGAAATGCTCATCCATGCTAAATAAGTTGTATAAGTTGTGTTAATAGTCATACAACTGGAAATTATAGAGCAGAAATAATAAAGATGCTACAACCACATGATCTATAAGAAAAAAAAAATCTCACAAGCAGAATGATGGGATGAAAAAAACTCAGATGCAAAAGGAGACACATTATACTCAGCCCAGTGTACCAAAAAGAGCAAAAACTAATATACACACATGTTAGCTTTGCATCACTAGGACAAAATATCTGAGATAAGCAACTCAAAGGGAAGAAAGATTTATTTTGGCTCATGATTTTGAAGTTGTCCATTCGTGGTTGTCTGCTGTGTGGCTGCACAGTGCACCGGGGTGGGAACCCATGCTGGAGGAGGCCTGTTCACATCCTGGTGGCTGGAAAACAGAAAGAGAGCAGAAGGGGACAAGGTGCTACTATTCCATCAAGACATGAGCCCAAAGAGTTAACTTCCTCTTCCTAAAGCTTTCCAATACCTCCCATAGCACCATGGACTGGGGACCAGGCCTTCAATTCAGGCCTTTGGGAGCATTGTAAAAATTCAAGATAGCCTTTACCTTTGGAGAATAATTGAAGGGAGACAAGAAGGGGGGATTAAATAGCTGTAAACTTTGTTCTCTTGAGCTGGTTCCTGGCTACATGCTCTGTTCGGTTTGTTAAAATTTAGCAACCTGATGGATATATCATAAAATATATACATATGGATGTAGATATATAGATATAGACATAGATGATATATATCTCATATGGGTTTAAATAATTACTTAAACATACACGCTTAAGTCTGCAGGAGCAGCCCCATACCACTATCCAAATAATGCTATCAGCTTATTGGTCCTGCTTTTCAAGATTATTGTCTTATACAGGCTCTTGGCATTTGGTATCAAAATGTCCACCAGTAGCCCTATACTTATATGTCATTTGGATAGAAAAAGTGCAAAAAAAGGGGGATTCTTATAATTAAGAACAAAGAGTTAAAGTCTTACTGAATTAAACTGTCATATTTCCAGCCATATTCAAAGTTGTATTGGCAGGAAGTACAGATGTACTGACAGGTCAGGTTCAGATCGTATGACCCACCCAGAGCCATTGTATTCTCATGGTTATTATCATCATCCTCAGCCTCAGTCCTCGAGGTAGACTGCACTTTGCTAAGCTGCTCTCACTAGCAGTCTCACGACATGGTTATATTAGGGGTGGCTAAGCTATGCTTTTCTTGAAGTAAGGGGAGCTTTGACAGCCAGTGCTCCTCCAGCACTTTCTAACTCCTGCATTCTTTCCTCATGGAGCTCATGGTGACTTCAGGGTAGCTACATGTGGAGGCCCCAAGAGAGAGCAGGAGCCAAGCAGCAGACACATCATCTGTTACAGCCTCGCCCATGGGGTGGCAAACCATGGCTGGTAGATCAAATTTGACTTCACACTTAATTTTATAAGGAGGGTTCAACTGGAAGAGAGTCAAGCTGGTTTATATATTACATCTATTTATATATTACAATAACAGAGGCAGAGTTGCAACAGAGACTATTGTGGGTATGGCCTGCAAAGCTGAAAATATTTTATTATCTAGACTTCCAGAAAAAAAAAATTTGCTGATCTCTTAGTTCCCAATGTCATTTGTTCTGCAAAGTGTTCATTAGAAGTGAGTCATTAAGGTCAATTTGTATCTCAAGGGAGAGGAATTGGTGGGTATGTTCTAAATCAGTGCAGAGATTGAGATACCTGACGTGCTGCACTGGGAGGTCAAGAAGAGCCACAAGCATGCTGAGAAGAGCCAAACAAGGGAGCTTCTCAGAGGTGAGATGTGATATTTTCAGTATTCTCAGCAGGTTAACTGAGTTGAGAAAGTACATATGGTGAATTCTTTTCCCCCAAAGTTAGTTAATATCACTGTTATGCAAGAACTTGTAAACACAGAATTTGTTCCCCTCCAAAATTACACCTCTTGCTCAGGGGCACTTATGCAGAAGTCATTCTGACAACATTTACAATGCTCTAATTGAGCTGCCTTGGCACAGAGGAATTGCTTCTTGCTGAAGGAAAATAGCTGGGAGAATTACAAAAATGGCATCTCATAAAAAAATGCAACATATTTTCCAACTTTTCAAATGTCAGACTTCTGGGCACCAATTTATCTGACTTACATTACAGAGCTACAAACGGTCAGCAACTCTTATTTGGCCATTTTTCACAATAAAAATACATTTCTAAGTGCTATTTTAGCTCCATAATGATCCTGCAGATCTATTTATTTTTCGTTTTGTGTGTGCATATCTTGGGGGGAGGGGCTTTCCCCTAAGTAACACCTTGCCTTTGGCAGTGTTTGGCAACAGAGGAGAATGTATTATATTAATCAGATTGGACCACTTGCTTGGTGAAAAGAATGCAATCTGGATTTTAACAAAATACAGTGCATTCAAATTCCACATGGAAATTAAGCAGTCACTGAGATCTTCCTACAGGAATATGTCATTGACATCAAGTCTTCAGCTCCAGGGTAACAGAGAAAGCCGAAGGCCATTACTATAATTTCTTCTGATCGTGTAATGCCCAGGGAGGTAGTGTAAAAGGTAAGCTGGAAATGGAGGCTAGTGCTGACAACAGGAGAGGGGCAGATCCTCATAACTGGCTGTACTTACACCAGCAGATGCCTGGTGTCTTAGGAGAGAAACACTGGCCTGCAGAGACTTTATGAAATTCAAGACAGATATTGTCAAAAGTAATATTTTTGTCACCTATCTTTCATTTTATTTCAAACATTAATGTGAGGAGACTTCAAAAATTTCTTTCCTCAACAAGCCTGTCTCAAAATAAGAGCAATGGGTCCATGCAAAACCTATCATCATGCCAGGTGTAACGTGAAGAGAGCCAGTCACAGAGTAAGTACACCCAAGTAAAGGTCGGGTGAGAGTTAACATTTATTTAGAGCTTATACATAGCAGGCAATGTAGTAAGTGCTTTACATACATTTAAAGCTCACAATCACTTTATTAATTCTATAATATTATTCTTTTATTTCGGAAGGAAATTAAGGCCTCACAGTGACAAGTAATTTGTCCCAGATTACATAAATTTGATTTGAGAACCTGAATTTTAACTATGAAAATCTGAGTTTGAACTAAGAAAATCTGTTCCTGTGATTGAGCTCTTAATTACTATGTCTTTCAGCCAATAGAAATGAGGGAAGGAAGGAAGGAAGGAAGGAAGGAAGGAAGGAAGGAAGGAAGGAAGGAAGGAAGGAAGGAAGAAAGGAAGGAAGGAGGGAGGGGAGAAGAAGGGAGGCAAGGGGAGAGGGAGGGAGGGCGGATGTGCAGAGACAGTATAACCAAATGCTGTGACAAGGTAGGGAAAAGAATAAGTCAATCTGACCAGCTATTTGATAAGGCTAAACAGAAAAGATTGGAAAAAGTAGCAGATATGCCTGGGTGAAGTTGGAGACAGACTTCCCCGTCTGGCGAGGAGATGGACAAGGACACAGTACACCAAGTCTATGGTCTTGTGGTGGCCGGAGTACTGCAGGACCAAGCACAGGGCATCCAGGGCAGCAGCTGTAGGGGAGCTGGAGTGCACAGGCATGGTGACGTCTGGGCAGTCGTGCTAATACATTTGGGCTTTCCTTATAGGTAGTAGAAAACCTCCCCAAACTTTTCATGACAGGTAACATTTACTGAAGATATAACTTGTGCTGGCTGCACAATGTTAAAATCCTCACAAAAAGCTTATTGAGGAAGGTGCTGTGATCATTCGTTTATTTTGCAGGTAATAAAGCTGAAGTTGAAGAGGATAAATCATTCGGCCCAAGTTAAGTAGTCTAGAACTGTAGATGTCAGAATTTGGACCTGCCCAGCTCTTGGGAGATACAGAGCTACACAGAGCTTGTTTGTCACTGTGTTTAAGGAAACAGTGAGAGCAGCAATGTGGATGAAGATAAAATGAAAGATGAAGAAATGAATTAGGCATGTGTTTATGTTTAGGCAAGAGAGTTAGGGAAGTCTTTGTTGTGGCATCTGACTGACACATTGTAGGGTGGCCTTAGACATTTCTAGTGAATATGCACTTTGTACTCTATAAACAATTTTCCAATTGATGATATATTTTCCAACTCATTAACTCTAATGTGAAAAAGAATACATAATTGAATATTTGGTTTGATACCAATGTGTTTAATAGATATGTATGTTTATATGCAGGATGTATGTGTTTGTAGATGTATTTATGCGTGAATGAATGTATGCATATATAAATTATTATCTAATTTATATAATTAGAGTCACTCCAAAATATTAATATCAATTATTACTGGATGGTAAGATTATGAGTAAGTTGGATTTTTTTTCTCTATATTTCTGTTATTTACATATTTTTCTAATGAATAATAGTTACTTTTAAAAATAGGGGGCACAAGTACATGTTATGAAATGCTTCTTTTAAGAAATCCTATGACTCAGGCATTGTGCTACAGAGCAAGAATAAAAAGAGAACTCCTCCCCACACAACAATACACAACAACTAGAGCAACAAAAAAGTAGTAAACCAAGTTCACATACCAGAGAGTCAGAACTCAAAAAATCAAATTTAAGTGTATGAAGGATATCTACATACAACAAATTTCATTGATTTTTGCTGATGCCCCCCTCATTGGGTATTTAAGTCTAGCAGAATATCCAAATAGTTTTCTAGCTCTATTTTGTAGGTGGTTCAGAAGAATATACCATTATTGTCTTGCCTTTAGAATTTTGTTTATCTCATTCAGAAGTTTCTATGTTTAGGGCACATGATGCAATTTTGCAATGTCCAAATTAACCTTGACTCTGACTGCTAGGGATAGTTTCCCTAGAAACTATAATTTTCCACAGGGAGAGCTATTTGAGTAATGAAGGCTTTTCTTAGTATACAAGAGGTCTTCAATCTCAGCACAGCATTCTGTGCCTTCTAAGTACATTCAGGAAAATTTTAAATAGTGCTTACTTTTCTGAGTTTCTTCAGACTTACGAAACCAGTAATTTGGGCCTCAGGAAAATTCTCCACCATGCTCATTCTGTGTTTAAGTAACATGAAGATGTGTGTGCCAGACTCATGATAACAAGTAGATCCTGGACCAAGTTGTCACTCTCAGTCCCAAGTGGTGCTTTTGTGTGGGGAGTAATAGAAATGGTCAATTAGGGGTTTTCAGTCTCCCCTCTGCAGCTTTTTAATTAGATACATACTGAAATGATAGACCATGCTGCTGAAAGTGCAGACGCTCTTTGTCTGCCCGTCACTCAGTCTCACTGCTTTATTTCAGGAATTAAGTTTCACATTCTGTCATCTTGAATATTTTAATACTTTACTGATCTTGAACATGTTTAGACATGGGAGGATAACAGTAAAATAAAATTTTATGGCCAACAAAGTCCTTTGTATCTAAAGCTTATTACACATTTTATATTTTGTTTAACAACACATGGTTCCTTGAGACTCTAAAATACACATACTTTCCTGCCGTTGCAGGGTTTGATTTTCTTATTGAGGATTTCATTATTAGAATAGAGATAATTCCTGATAACTAGCCATAGTGGAAATGAAATTCAGTAGGACTCTTTCTCCAAAGTATTGAGACAAATTTAAAGCTCTGTCAGAAAAGTGGCTCAATTTTTTATTTGAATCCAAAATACATATGTTCTTCACTCCAAGTGACCATTATCCATAGACTTCCCAATTTTCCTAAAGAAGATTAGTGTGTAATCTCACTTCAACCAGCAAGTCAGGGAAGTCAACTGATAAAATATGAAGAAGACCGTTGGCTCCTAAGATAGTTGATGTTTTCTGGCCACACTGTTGTTGTTTGGCTAGGGTCTGTAGAGATACTGTTTTATAAGAGAGACAACATTATTGTTTTCTCTAGTGGTGACCTAAAAAAATAATATCATCTTTTAATTGCTTGCCTGTTTGCAAGGCTGGCATGTTGGTTCCAGCACTGATTGAAAAATTTAATGTGGTACCGAACATCAGAGTGGTTTACATTTTTTTATAAATTGAGCTTACAATTGCCTTATTTGATACAGTGATTAAAAAACAAGCAAACAAAAAATATTTGAGGATTTTCTATGAGATAATTTGCAGAGAGAACTGGTAAGCCGACATAGAATAACAGAAAGAAACACTTCATTGTACTGAATTCAACTCAAAGTTCTTACACTATTATCCAGATAGGAAATGCCTTGTTTGCTTCATTGGTAAAAATAAAATGAATAATAATAAGCTAGGTATAAGCTCAAATTTTCTAAAACAGGTAGTTACAAATAAAGTACACTTACTTAATTTGATGTCAACTATATTATTGTCAAATCTATTGCACAAATTACTCATTCACAACTCCAAGATCTATTAAATGACCCATATCCATTAAGACCTAAATGTCCTGCATTTGTCTTTACCACTGACACTTCCTCACAAGATAGATTCTAGAGTATCCTTGGGAGAAAGAACGCTGTCCTACAGAAATAGACCACTGATCTCCTTGGGCTTACAGAGCTCTTGACCTATTTTCTTGCTGGAATAGCCAGGAAAGAAATTCAAAAGCCTTTAACCCTCTTCATACTTAGAGACAGGATCTAAAAATATACGGGTGGGAGAGATGCTTCTCAGCGCTCATTAGCTCTCAGGATGAGGTCACGGAGTCTCAGAGTGGGAGTCGTGTTGGAGGGGTCACCAACGCTGGATGCTGCCCTCAGATCTGTAGGACTCTCAGGCCACTTCTGTCCAATGCTGAACCCTCTGTAAGATCCTGCTCGAAATTGAAACATCTCAGAAAGTATGGAGTTTTTAGCTCTTGGATTTTTTTTTCAGCTTTAATTGAGTTTATTGGTACATTTTAGGGATACAGTATAGTTACATTCATTGTTGGGATCTTGTACCTATACATGACAAGTCTTGATTCTCATTTTTTCCCCTTACCCCTGCCCTCCCTTCACCCCTCCTCCCCTCCCCATTCTTGGATTTTTTTTAATGACTTAGCTCCTTTGATGTCCTTGTGGTCAGGAAGTTCATTCGACTGTCTATCTTCTTTGGCTTCCATTTCAATGTATTTTTTCCAGTCTGTTCTCTCTTGAGGTAGAAACAGTGCCTCCCATAGCTCTGTGAACAGCCTTTCCTCCCCTTGGATATGGTTGCTAAGGTGCCCTCCAATTATCATTGCTGTAAGCCATATCCTCTGTAGTAAACATAATTAAAAACTGCTCCCAGATCTTCAGAAAGTGATGTGAGATTTTTACATTTTTATGCCCGGTTTGGGTGGTGTTAAAAGAAAGTGGTATTACGACGAGAAGGTAGGAAGGATGTCAAAAGATATCCTCCATTCTTAATACTCCCTCGGTAGAAATGACAGCCTTATTTGTTTTGTTAACCAGTGTGTAATTAAAAGTCAATATTCAAGAAATCTGTATAACTATGCATGTTGTGAGTCTGAGGTTTGGGAGGAAAATCCATTAAAATACAGCCACGTGTAATTTGCAAGAGATCAGTAATAAAATGTTTGCTCTCAACATTATCTGCAAAATGGTCCGTATATTACCAGAATAAATCCACATTACTTGGAGGCTGCAGATAAACATCCATAGGCAAAGTTCAGACTGAGGTTATCTGCCTCCTGCTCTGAACCAGGGAGTGCAATTTAGAGGAGACAAATTGTGGTTTACGTCTCCAAGTCTCAAGTATATCGTACAGAAATGAGTTTAGGTCCTGAGAGGGTATCTGTCATATCCAAATGGGAAAGAATACCATTAGAGGTTTATGCGCATTGTGAAAAGAATACAACTTGTGTCCTCAATGGGAAGTGAAAGGAAGATTTTGGACTATTAAAACTCCTGGATTTACCTTCTGTTCAAAAAAAAAAAGGAGATATAATGTGAATTTACTGGCTGTAGAATGATACCTTATTCTAAGGCACCAGTGACTTCACTACTCACTTTTATGAAATTGTTCATTTGCCTCCACCTTGAGTTCTGAAGTAAGATTAATTTTTTTAAATACCAGGTGTGCTCAAAAACTACAGTGAATATTTAAATTTTTAAAAAATAATTACAGAAAAAGACAAATTGCCATTAATTGCCTTCAAGTATTGCCTGTTGCTTCCAACACTAATCCTTTTTGCCGCTCTCTGCAACAGGTCACATCTGGGAGTGTCTTCAGTTGCATGGTTGCGGCTGCTTCAGGGTCCTGAATTGACTCAAAATGTTTATGTTTTCTGGTCCTTTTGACTTCAGGGAAGAGCCAGTAGTCACACAGTGCCAGATCCACCGACTCAGATGGATGGGGACACAGCACAATGTCTTCATTTGAAGGAAATTCTATTAATGGGTTTTAAATTTTTAAAATTTGTATTAGTTCATGTCTGCAGGGCATAATAATTACAGTCATCATGGAGGGTTGGTACATGCACATAACACACCTTAATGCTTTTTATGTCCCCTCCTGTCCACTCACTCCCTCCTCCCTCCATCCTTTTGTCCCCTTCCCATTTGGAAAAGATTTCCCTCTTACCTGTTCTATATGTTTTTTCTTGGGCCTTAAATTCTTTATACTTCAGGACATCAAGGCAGCTACCGCAGCACAATGAAAAACATTCATGAAAGGACATCAGAACTGTTTCAGAAAGTGGCAAAAATTATGAGCCAAATAAATGTGTTCAAAGCAAGGAGTATTTTGAGGAGGATCAATGGCAATGTGTCTTTTACCATAATAATTTTTAAATATTTACTTTCAAAATTCACCATATTTTTTGACCAGCCCTTATATGAGGTAGAAAAAAATGTAAGAGTGATAAGGTGGGGGCACAGAAATATCATGGCAGAGAACTTCGTGACAGTCTCCCTGATAAGTTCACCGTGGTTCAGAAGAGAATACGTCCCTGGGCTGGCAAGCACACATCTGATAATAAGCTCTCATTCCTTCATCTGTCCGTTCATTCAAGAGATACTCAGAAGTGGTCTCCTAAGTCTGAGAAGTGGGAACACGAACAAAGAAAAATACTGTCTTCTAAGAGCTTGCACTGATTGGGCATGCTGGGACATCCGAGAAGAAAGGTTCCTTAAAGACACAGGAACTGAGAGGTGAACTGAAAGAAACTAATGCACGCAGAGCCACTCCCCGAAGGGCGTGGCCTGGCACCCTTACTGGAGGGCAGGACAACTCTAAGGAGGAGCTTGCGTTCCAGGATAGCCCCTTTGGACACTTGAGCTGAGGCTTCCCCTCGGCGGCCCTCTATCTGGAGTCCAGATGATACGCTGGATCTACTTCTTCCTTTGCTGGGCGTATTTCTTCCAGGCTGTTGAGCACCTCCTGGAGCGCTTCCTTAATCCATCACTGACACACGCATATGCCTTTCAGGAAACTTAACGCCAGATGCTAGCAAAGACTTCTGAATCTAACCAGACCGGAGCATAAGGTGCGAGATGAAGGAGTGCAAGGTGAGAGATGAATTCCAGGTGTGTAGTTGTGTGCATCTGTTTGTTCTAACAGAGGTGACCCCAGGACTGGCGTCACGGGCAGCACCTGTGCAATTACACAGGGACCTGCTCTCGGGATGGTGCACTTACTTGAACACTAAGTTGCTTCCTCATGCTTCCTCGTCATTTTAGCTTCTCAACAAGGATCACACGTTTGCATTTCTGCTGGGCCCAGCAAGGCCAGTTCTGATGGACAAATATGTATTTTTCTAGGTTTTTTAGAAGAAAACTTGGTAATATTGCTAAAATGTCTGAATCAGGGACTCTCAGTATAATGACTGAGACTATCCTGACTTTGACCACTTACTTGCTCATTAAAGAAGTTTCACCTTGATCAGATGTCTGCCATTTTTTTAAATCTTCAGAAGTCATCTCATACACACTCACAGAAAGAAAAAAAACTGATCTACCAGGCCCTGCTGCTGTGCTGCCATCCTTTTTTGGCACATTGCATCCCATCCAGTTTCTCTCCTGAGAAGCCCCCTTCCCCCACAGCTGCCCCTCACTCTATCAGAAGGGCAAAGGCCCTGTTGCTCTGGGGCAGAGAAAGGACACCTAAGCCTAAGCCAACTCGGAGTAAAGCCCTCAAGAACGCTGCCTGGGCTCTGCATTCTAGGGAGCTTACATGGTTCTTTGGGATCTTAACTGAAAACAAAGATAGACGCTGCAGCAGGGGACTAGACTCAATTAGAATAGCAATCACTACACTGTCCCTACTCTCCCCTCAGATGACAGCTCTGCTAAAAGAACCTCTGTGCCCACACCCTCTTTCCCCCTGAGGGAGGAGCTCTCCATAAGGAAGGTCTTCATCCCTTCAGAGAGGCTTCTGTCAGTCCTGCTCACCAGTCCTCCAGAAATTCCCCAGACCCCAGTCGAATCCCCAGGAGTGATGGAAGCCACCTTAGGTTCCAGTGTCAGTCAGAATCTTACTCTTCAGCACCAAGAGAAAGTTTTCCAGGGTCATTTTAATAACCTCGAGAATACATAAATCTTGGTACAGATTATAAGAAGGTGACATTTCAAGTAAACTTTTGAAAATCGTGTTTTATATAACATATGGTTAGGCTCCTTAGAATTACAGCATTCCTGGAAATAACATATGTGGTGGGGTTAAAAAGATAACAAAAAGAAAAGAAAAGAATAATGGGCCGGGGATTTAGCTCAGTGTTTCCGCTGCCTGCCTCGCAAGCACGAGGATCTGAGTTTAATCCTCAGTACAAAAAAAAAAAAAAAAAAAAA
>NW_022900940.1:1991802-1998921 GCF_012274545.1 Fukomys damarensis | reverse complement strand
TTTAAACCTAAAAAAAAAAAAAAAAAAAAAAAAAAAAAAGTTATCAGTATGTAATTTTCACGCTCCTTCTTTCCTCTCAAAAATACTATTACTTTTTTAATCTGTCTTTTCTTTTATCACTCCCATTATTGCTGGTTATAGTAAAGGAGAAACATACACTTACCAAAGAAAGGTGATGCTATTCCTTCCAGTTTCCTGCAGGTCTGTGCAGGTGCTGCTTGATCAGTGCTGCTGGCTTTTTCTGATGTGTTCACTCTCCCCAAAGGACTAAGCTGTGTGCTTCTGTCATCCATGTTTTCTGAGATCCCCAGGACCTTCAGAGGGGAGAATGCTCCTCTCTCCTGGCCTCGGCGCACTGCATTCTGTCCTCTGAGCGCTTCCTATTGAAGTTTCCGAGGCTGGTCTCGTCTCTCATTGCGGACAAGGTGCTAGCCAGCATTTCCGCATTGGCAGTCCCCCTAGTGGACTGTGGAGGGCGGCAGAGCCTCTGAGGCCGCACCAAATGTCAATGTCCACCCTACTTCAGGCTGTACCCTGGGTCTCTTGACTGTGCTTTGCCCTCCACCTTCCTGAAGCCCTTCTGTTTCTGGCCATGTTCTGCATCATGTACCCAATCCAGCCACCCAGGGTCTCACAGGAACTTCTAAATGAATTCCCTTGCAATTCTAAATGGATTCCAGGTGATTCTGGTGCTCACTGTGTGCCAAATCAAACAGATAAAAAATGGCAGGGCCTCAAGGCCAAGGTGCTTCATTTCCCCTCACGTCAGCACAGTGTTTCCTTAGAGCCCTGACCCAGCTAAAGCAAGAATGTGGGTGCCTGCTTTGGATAGCTTTGGGTCACCCCAAAGCCACCAGAGGTTGCTTCCACTCCACCTAAGTTAGACACCAAGGCAGTGCTCGGAGGAAAAGGAATATGGATATTCTCTCTCTTCGGCATCATTGCATTTTCTTCACCACCTTGTTTGTCATCTTTGTCCAGCAGCAGAACAGATTTCTCATTCTGTCCAGCGAGGCCTATTTATATTTACTTAGGGCAAAGCCCTGGTTTTAGAACTCCAGACTTTGCCATTGATGTGAAAATGGGAGCTCTGAAATGTTATCCATCCCCTTTCTCTCTCAGTAAACTTGACAATACTGCTGTCTCTCTGGGGCAGTTATTCTCAAGTGCGACCCTATCAACTCCACATGGGGCCTTGTTAGAAATGCAAATGTGCATTCTCTACCCAGGCCCATCTCTGGGGACAGAGCTCAGTAATCTGCTGCATGAACCCTTCAGTTCAGATGCTTATTAAAGTTGTGCTATAGGGAATGCAGAATATTCTCTGTGAGGGACACTCAGAGCTTACGAATGATCTTTCTGTTCTGAGTAGGACCTGTTCTTCCCTAAATTGAGGAATGCTGTGGATTTCATGGCAAGGAAACCACCAGATAACAAAACTCAAATTTTTCTTCAATGAAAGATAGATCTATTTTATATTTCAAAAGCATTAACTCCTTCATTTATTTTCTGCCCTTAAAAAAAGAAAAATCTTTGTCAAATCTATTAGGTTCTCAATTTCACCAGGATTTCCTGTTTCCATAAATCTATCCCTCATCACTTTTCACCACTGTCTGAAAGCATATTTATTCCAAAGTTAGCTCTAGACAATCAGAGAAATAATGTATTATATAGCATAGCTAATATAAAACCTTCGTCCTGATAATCTTTAATGAAGGTCCTCTGAACTCACTAGACCTGTTATTAAATGCTCATGGTGAAGACTTCAAACCTCAGGAGGACTTCTGAATCAAGAAAAGTAAATGCATCAACCTATGTTGGGTACGGTTTGAATGAGTGAGCATACTTATGTTCTCTTCTCCTGATTCAATAGTTTGTCCCCATGGGTGTAGTTAAAATTCACGTAGCGAAAGCTGGCTTAGTTGTTGGTCATTCTATAGGTTCACAGTCTTGACTCAGCAGAACATCCCAGTGCCTGACCAAACCTTAAAACAGGCCTTGCTATGGGCATCACTAGGAATCAAAGTCTTATCCCAGGGTGAATAGAGAAAAGATGGCTCAAGTGAGGGTTCTGAGACTATTCGCTGAGACATTACTTCAAATAGAGGGGTGCTACAGTTATTTTCAGCTTTAAAGAGAAAGTTCAAAATCTGTTAACTGGGCATGAATTACTATCTTGAAGTAGTTCCCAGTTTCAACATTAGCCCAAGCTGATGACATGATATCATCCAAAGCTTACTTTTCAAGGGCCAGAATCATACAAAAATCAATGTAGAATAGGAAATAACTGTGGCATGGCTCAATTCAATCGCAAGTTTCGAGGAATTGTACAGTACTCAATAAACACATAATCAGCAGTGGTTACTTACATTCTCATGTATTTTTTCAAACTGCAGCCAAGTTGTTAGGATGTAAATAGTTTATACATTTTAAATTGTTTGGAGCTAAGTAAACAGACAAAACTATTAGATTTTTCCTTTACCCTAGAGTTATAATTAAACAAGAAAGGTTGTGGGAGTAGATAGTGGATTCTTCTTGACCGCAGTTATATAGAATCCACCAGAGAGGTTGACTCTTCAGAGAAGACAAAGGTTGCTAGGAGCCAAAGGCTGCCACATTCCCACACAAGGTCAAAAGCATGGTTTCTTCTTCCATGAGTCATTTCTTGGCCCAAAGCTTGTGCTACCACTGCAGCAACTGTTTCTTTCTGCCTTGTGTCATAATGCATTTTCACGTATCAACCTCCTCCATTCTACTAAAAGTTCCTGAAATCTGTCTTGTTACTCTGTTTTCCCATAGCATTAGTTTGCACACTCTCTGAGAGCCTCCCTTAGAATTATGCAGCTTCCAGATTCAGGTTCAGGAAACACTTTCCTATTCTCACTAAGCTATACTTGGAAGTGATGGGTTTTGGGTGGGCTTAACATGTGATGGGGACTTCTACTACTTCCATAAATATGTGTATTGGATAAGATGTCAAAACTCCAAGATATCTTATGTTTGAGTCTTGGATCCTGAATTAATAATCCAATTTCTCCTGCTACAACTAAATACCATTGCCTGGATAATTTATAAAGAAAAGAGGTTTGCATAGTCATGATTCTGGAAGCCCAAAAGCATGGCAGCAGCATCTGTTTGGCATCTGCTGAAGGATTTCCTGTTGATCACAACATGGCACAGGCACCACATGGTGAGACAAGCAAGCCCAAGAGGGTTCACTTTTATAGCAAAGCTATTCCTGCAATGATCCATGAATCTGCTGATGATGCCTTAATCCACTGTGGATTTATCACAATCACCTCTCTAGAGTCACACTTGGTTTCACCTCTTAATACCTAACAATGGGGGCTGAGTTTCAACGTGGGTGTTGTTGGGGGCATTCACAGCAAAGCCCAATGGTCTGGCTGGCTCACCTTTCAGACCTTTATACCTGTGTACTTGAAGAATAAATGGAAGGATGAATTAATTTCTTTATTTTCCCAAAAATACTGAATTGTGTTTTAACATCACTGGGCAACGACAAAAATGTCCGGTACAAACAGTATTTTTGGCACCCCTGGGAAGTTCTCCCCTGAGGACTATATTCTTTACAAGGCTTCTTCAAAGCTATCACCTAAAATATTTTCCCTAGCTGAAGAATGATTAAAATCTTTTTATTCTTAGGGAAAAAATATATTTCATGATAATTTCACTGACTCTGACAGGAAGTTTCCAACCTCCCTCTTTAGTAACAGAAGTGAGTTGTTCTGTTTAAGACGTAATCAACTCCTTGTTATCCATACAGATAAACATAGTTGATAGAATTTCTGTATATCTTATATCTCTGCACCTTTGATCTAGGAAGACACCTGGTTACTTGAAGTTGAAGACTAAGTCAATTAAAATGATTCCATGTAATTAAAGTTCAGTGTTATATCTGCTACATTTCTTAGAAGTATATGCCTACAGATGGATTGTATACCAGTGGTTCATTTGTAAATCAGTCGCATGGAAAAAGAAACCCATTTTTCCATTAAAATAATTATAAAAGATAAGTTTCCCACCTGGCTCTTCAAACTTGTGTAGCCTATAACTTTGTTACAATAGAGTATATTAAAAAATGAGGCTCATATTATTGTGATGGTCATGATCAAATAAAGTAAAAGAAATAATATTAAATAATAACATTATTTTTTAATGTCATCTTGAAAACTCATACTTTGAAAAGAGGCAATTTTAAATAATAGGCATGAGATAGATGAAGACATTTAAAACAATTTTCCCAGATGTTGAAAGAAAGTGAATCTTTAGGACTCTAAACTAACTCAGAAGCGATACCTACAGTATCAGAGTATCAAACAGCTGAAAGGACAGCACTGATTTTCATGGGGTTAATTCTCCCTGTACTCATTTTGTACTTACTACACGCTCTGGTAGTAGTAGATGTATGCTGATCTATCTTCTCAGTACCCATGACCTTTCTTCTGGTTATAACATCTCAATTTTACTTTGGGGGAGAAAATCCTACCCTTCCTTCAGTTTAAGATTCAAACAAAACTAAATTCATCTCAGAAGTCCAGAAGGGAGCCAGGAGTGCAGTCCTAGGCTGGCTAATGAGAGTACTGCCACCCTTCACATTATTACTAAGTCCAAGGATGATTACATAGCCCCAGAAGTTCCAATCAGAGCTAGTATGTATAACTAACTAGGATTATTGGGAAGAATTCCTTCATTGCCCCACAGTTTCTAATCTGTAAGATGCAAGTTCGATGCTGCTTATAACACACACACACACACACACACACACACACACACACACACACACACGATGAGTCTACCTGGAAATTAAGGCCTCAGGGGAAGGCAAAGACAAGATACACAGGATGATAAATCCTTGACCTCAACTTCTAAACACCTGAATCCACCTGTGCCTCAAGCCTATTTCTTGAACAAGTCAATGATTTTTCTTTTATGTTTTGGACTTTTTAAATATAGATGTTCAATCAGAAGGCTCCATTCATTTTATAACAGATGTCAGTTAATAACATATTTTGGCTACTTTTATGAGAATACCAAGGAGAACCACCAATTCTTGCTTAGATTCTGACACCAGGTAGATTGAGGTCCAGACAGTTCAAAGAAGATTTAGATTTTAGAAGACAGTTTTTTTTAAATCAAATTCACTTATGTATGGCTTTTCTTTTCATGATTTTGGTATATTCTTATCATTAATCACCCATTGTGAGTGATAATTTTTCTTTCCTCCTCTTTCCCCCAAGAAGATTATAGAAATATGACAAAGAAAAAAGGGAATTATAGAAATATAAAAGAAACAGAAAAAATTTTATTAAAAAAACAGGGATATTATTCTCTCTTTCCATTATTATTATACATATCTTAGCAAATCCACTTAAAACTTTGCGAGTCTTTGTTCCTCTATTTATACAAGAAGCAAATATGACTAAAATTTCTATAACAAATGAAGTTGGAAGGGAAAAGAATTGTAGACCAGGGTTAAAATAAAGGCACGAGTACCAGAATGAAAGGCATCTTCTGAGGTATAAGTAACTAGGCTAAAAACAGTGACAGGAAAGTTGAGCATCCCTTGAACATGATCCCAGCAAAGCAAAAGGAGGAGCAGGAGGAGGAGAAACAGGAGGAGAAGAAAGCCAATGATTACAAAGCAACATTGAGTCAAATGATTCCCTGTACAACTCTCCCTGGTACATAATGCCCATTAGATCTAGACAGTGAACTCCCTCAAACATTCACAAATTTGTGAGCAGCTGTCTCCTGACTGAAGGCTGTGAGCTTCACTTCCATGAATAAACTCAAGAATCTATGCTGATAATTTGATCATTTATATGGCTATTACAATAAAACCCAGGAGAGAGAATACTTAATTTCTTATTTCAAGGAGATGAAAAGGAAGATCTTTCATGACAGAAGGTGTTTTGCTTATTTTGAGTTTTCCCCCTCTGAAAATGAACATAATGCTGGTTAAAAAAGCAAGGGTTTCCAATCAACTGGAGAAAATTAAATGACACCTGGTTATAAAGTAAAGCAATTTTAATAGTGTTGATTTCAGATTTTTCTACAGCTATTTAATATCTGAAGAAAGTTTTATTCCAATTGGAATGGGCTTCTGGTAGAATGTTAATAGGGTTCTTAGGATATAAAATTATGTAATATATTCAGGTTTAAATACAGCAGAACAGAGGCATCTCTGAATTCTGTATGTAATGTATTTGTCAACATGTTCCTTTGGGAAACTGACAATGCCAACTGTAGTGGCACAGGATGATTGACATGTGGCCTTTGGAGCTCTCTTGACTGAGGAGATATATACATGAAAAGAAAATCTGTGTGGGCTCTGGGTCTAGTCTAGGAAAGCCAACATCCATGTTGTAATAAATTGAAAATCCCTAGATATTAAATGATACTATCCCAAGCACATGAAGGGAGAAAAATATAGACAAAGTTTTCCTACTCTTCTGGCTAAGTACAGCTGTATACTGTGGTCATTTTACCTAAAGCAAATTTTAAGAAACACTGAAAGATGAATGGATAATGGCAGATGATCAACATAATTTGAGATTCAAGGAACAACACAGTGGGAAGTTCCTTTTAGTGTTTTGTTGGGGGTCTTGTGTGTTTTGTGAGGTTTGCCTTCAATATTGCAAACTTGCCATTAAAGAAGCCAGCAATTCAGAACTGCTAATAGGCATGCGAAAAAGTCACCTCCTCCCACAAATTCTTCTCTGAATAATAAGTATTCAGCAAAAAAGGCAAACCAGAAAGATAGAAAGCATCTAGAAAATGATGGTTTTGCTTCTGCCATACAGCACAGAAAACACAGCGGCCCTTTTTAACCTACAATAGCAAAGGTTCGTTGAGCAAGCAGCCCAGTATTCAATTTTGCAAGACTAACAAAACTCCCCAAGCCCTCTATTGAAGCAGTATCAGAAGACAGAGAAGATAGCTTTTACCCACACAGGGCCTTAATTGTTCTTACCCTCCTATTCCCTCCTAGAAAGCTGGAACTCCAAGAGAAGCTGCTAAAAATAAATAAATAAATAAATAAATAAATAAATAAATAAATAAATAAATACATACATACATACATACATACATACATAC
>NW_022900940.1:1971567-1991667 GCF_012274545.1 Fukomys damarensis | reverse complement strand
GGAGAAAGAGAGGAGGAGGAGGAGGCAGAGGAGGCGGAGGAGGAGGAGGAGGAGGAGGAGGAGGAGGAGAGAAATTCAGAGCTTTTGTAACATAAAACCAAACATGTCCTATATTGACCAGAAATTACTCATCATACTAAGAACTGAGAAGATTTCAAACTGAATATTTTTAAAAATCAATAAATATGCACACCATACTTAACATAGATGCCAGAATTATCTGAAAAAAATTTAATGCATATATCACACACACACAAAAAAAATTTCAACAAGCAATAAGGAACACTCTTACAAACAGAATATATCATTTCAACAAAGGTACTTTCTTCAAAGCAATAGAAGATATAAAGATGAACAATACGTAAAATTTAAAAACTGAAAGATATAACAAACAAAATTAGAAACTACATTGCATGAGCTCAGAATCTGAACACAGAGGACAGATAAAAGAATAGGTAAATCAGAAAAAACCAATAGATATTACCCAATCTGAACAAAAAAGAAATAGATTTAAAACACAAAGGAAACCACAAAACTATAACAAAAGAGATGGGGATAACATTGATGTCACTGGAATCTAAAAAGGAGAGGAGAAAGAAGAAAAGACTGAAAAAATACTTGGACAAGTAATGGTTGAAACTTCCTTATTTGATAAAAGATATGAACCTAACAATTCAAGAATCTAAGTAGATTTCTTTTCTCTTATTTTATTCTTTTGTTTATTTCCCTTTTCTTGAATTTGTTGGTGTTTTGTTTTTTCTTGATTGTTCTTATTTTTGTATGAGTGTGACTATTGTTCCTACTTTTTGTTATCATTGTTCTGTTCTATACTTATTTATATTTCTTCCTTCTCTCTTTCCCTCCTATCTCCTTCATGTTTCCCAAATTTTGTGTAATCTTCCTTTCTTCTCTAGCCTTGTTTCTAATCTCTTCCTCTTCTTCTATTTCTCTATTTTTCCACTGACCCCCTTCTTAAATTTTCTACCCTGATGGTAAAACTACCATATTGATAGTATATTTACTATATATAATTTTATGCTTTGTTTTACATTGTGTTATATAACCACAAATATAGTTCATATGGTTAAAAGGAGCAAGTTAATAGTTACCACAGTTTGTCACTTTCTATGCTGTTTGACATTGTTGCTATTGCTATTGCTGATTGTACTACTTTAGCAAAAGTGACACTATTGTTCCAGCCAGTTGTTTTTCCTAGTATGCCAAGAAAGAGATTGCCTAAACATCATAAACAATACTGTAGGGCAGCACCAAAGAACTAGGGGCTAAGACAAATAGGCAGCAGCATCTCATCTTCAATAAATTGAAGAGGTAGAATCCTGCAAAAGACTCAAAACCCAAAAGCTAGCTAACCCTGAAAACATCTCTGAGAAGTAGTCATTTTCTCAGGGTTATAAATACTAGTAATGAAATTACTTACCATAAGCACTTTACTAGCATCAACCCAGGGATCAAACTAAAAAAAAAAAAAAAGAAAATGAGAAGACATTTAAGCAAGCTGCAACCCCAGACTTCCAGCTCACTAAGGCAAACTGAGGGGATAATAAGGTGGAACAATTAAAAAACTATCAACCTAAATTCTCTGAAGAGGTAACAGCAGAAATAGCAAAGCAGTTGAATGGATGAGGCTATAGAAAAAATCAAATCAGAAATAATTTCTCAGATAAGTCCAGAGATGTTGAGCATAATGAAAGACATGCTCAGTGACTCTAGAGCACATGCAGATAAATTATAGAGCAGCTTAGGAAAAGGATGGAAACCGTGAATGCCCAGCATAGGAAAGAAATGAAATCCATGAAACAGACTTAAACAGATATACAGGAGATTTTAAAATTCCTTTGAAAATATATGCAGCAGAATGAGCCAATGTAAAGACAGAATATCAAATATAGAAGACAAGATCGTGTTTAGCAATCATAAAAAGAAAGATTTCTTAAAAATAGCAAAGGGTCATGAAAAGTAATACAGTAGCTGCTAGATGATAAAAAGTATAATATAAGATTTATCAGAGTCAATGAACAAGCAGGAGATAGGGTAAATGACATAAAAATACTCTTTATAGAAGTAATGGCAGAAAACTTCCAGAACAGGAAAATAGAATTTGACATACAGATAAGTGAGGCATATAGAATTCCACTTAGCCATGATCAAAAATAATCTACTCCAAGGCATATAATAGTCAAGATTCCAGAAATCCAACACAAGAACAGAATATTAATTTGCCTATCCGTTGGAAACTAGATAAAGAAAATGTGGTTTTTCTATAAAATGGAATATTACTCAGCCATAAAGAATGAGAAAATAGATTCATTCATAGGAAAATGGATACATATTGAAGATATACTCCTAAGTGAAATAAATAAGTCACACATGTGTAAATACCGAATAGTTTCCCTGGTGTGAATAATCTGCAACAATGCATAAGATTCTATTAAGATTACTGACATTTAGAAATGGGAAGAAAGGAGCTAAAGGTGTAGGGAAGGTGGGATGGGTAGGGGAAGAGTAAAAAGGGAAAAGAAAAAAATGTGAGAGGATGAAAATAAAGTTTGTAGATGGGGAGGGAAGGAGGGGGTGAAGGGAGGGCAGAGGTAAGGGGAAAAATGAGAAACAAGACTTGTCATGTAGAGGTACAAGATCCCAACAATGAATGTAACTGTACTATATCTCTAAAATGTACCAATAAACTCAATTAAAGCTGGAAAAAAAAAGAACAGAGTATTAAAAGCTATTGAAGAAAAGAAACAAATTAACTATAAAGAAAAGCCCATCAGAATCACAACAGACTTCTCAACACAAACTCTCAAGCCATTATCAAGTGAAGTATTTCAATCCCTAAAATAAAACAACCCCAAACCTATATTTATTGATGTATCCCACAAAACTATCCTTCAAAATTGATGGAGAAATAAGATACTTCCATGACAAAGAAGTCACTTGAAGAAATTCAAGAGCACCAAACCAGCACGCCAGATGTTCTGAAGAACATTCTAAAAAGAGATAACAAGGACTAAAACTTCATGAACCCCAACAAAATGAATCCATAAGGAAAAGCAAGGAATTAAACAGAGGGGAAAGAGAGGGAACCAACATCAGGAAAATAATATGACAAAGATGACAGTACATATCAGTCATACCCATCAAAGTGAATAGTCTCAATTCACCAATAAGAAGAAACAGACCAGCAAGATCCAAAAATATGTTGCATACAAGAAACATTTAATTCAAAGAGAAATTCATAGTCTGAAATTCAGAAAATGGAAAACAACACTCCATGTTGCAGGAACTTGGAAAAAAGCAACAGTAGCTATTCCATTTGCGGACAAAGTAGATTCCAAGCCAAGACTAAACAAAAGAGACAAAGAAGTTCATCATATTGTAAAATGAGCAATCCAACAGGAAGATATAACAGTCATAAAAATACATACACCAAATACCAGTGCACCCAACTATATAAAACAAATATTAATGAACACAAAATCAAATAAGCACTAGTAAAATTGTAATGGGGGACCTCATTACTCCAATATCACAATTAGATACAGCAACTAGATAAAAAGTCAGTAAATATCAGAACTGAACCAAACTTTTGAAAAAGAGACATAGTAGATATCTACAGAGTATTCCACACCAACATCAGAATACACATTCTTCTCAGCTGCACTTGGGATATTCTCTAAAGCAGACTATGTACTAGCTCATAGAACACACTTAAGTAAATGCAAAGGAATTTAAATTATCCCATGCATATTATCAGACCATAGTGCAATAAAATTGGAAATTAATGCCAAAAGAAACCACAAGAACTTCATAAACACATGGAAATTGAATAACGCACTCCTAAACAACCAATGTGTCACAAATAATATTAACAAAGAAATTAGACAGTTTATACAATTCACAAATAATGCAAGTAAAATATACCAGAACTTATGGGACCCAAGGAAAACAGTTATATGAGGGAAATTTATAGTGGTGAATTCCCGTTTCAGAAAAACAGACCAAGCTCAAATAAACAACCTAATGTTGAACCTCAAACCTGTAGGGAAAAAAAAAAAAAAAAGAGCAAGTCAAGACCAAAGGATGAAATTACATATCAAGGAGGAAATCATAAAGATCAGAGCAGAAATTAATGCAATGGAGACTAACAAAACAATACAAATACTTAATGAATTGAAGAGTTGGTTCTTTGCAAGATTAAATAAAAGTGACAAACCCTTGGCCAACCTTATCAAAAGAGGGAAAGAAAAGACTTAAATCCATGCAATTAGGAATGAAAAGAGTGAAGTCACAGTAGCTCCATCAGGAATCCAAATCAAAACCTACTTGGAGAATTATATTCCAATAAGATAGAAAACACAGAAAAAATATTCCTAGATAAGTATGAATTATCAAAGCTGAATCAAGAAAATACAAAAGTTTCAAATAAACCAATAACAGTCAATGAAATTGAAGATGTAATTAAAAACCTACCAATGAAGAAAGCCACAGGCCCTGACAGATTCACTGCTGAACTCTACAAGATATTTAGAGAGATCTATTCCTGCTACTTCTCAAACTCTTTAAAGAAATTGAAAGGGAAGGAATACTCCAAAATTCATTCCTGGAAGCAAGTGATACCTTGATATCAAAATCAGAGAAGAATCAAACCGAAAAAGAGAATTACAGGTCAATCTCCCTGATGAACATAGCCACAAAAATCCTCGATATGATACTGGCAAAACACAGCAAATCATCAAGATTATATGCCATGACCAAGTAGGATTGTGCATTTCAGGGATGCAGAAATGGTTCAATATATATTAATCAATGAATGTAATACACCATATTAACAGAGCCAAAGACAAAAACTAATTGATTATCTCAGTAGATGCAGAAAAAGCATTTGGCAGAGCCCAACACCTATTCATGTTAAGAACCATTCAGAAATTTGGAAAAGGTAGTCTTAATCTCAATCTGATAAAAGCCATCTATGACAAATCAACAGCCAGCAATATAGTAAATGAACAAAAACTAAACTTTCACTCTAAAATTAGGAACAAGAGAAGGATGTCCACTATCACCACACTTATTTAATATAGCTTTGGAAAAATTAGTCAGAGCACTTAGACAAGAGAAAGAAATAAGGATAGGAAAAGAAGAAGTAAAATTCTCATTATTAGTTGATGATGTAACGCTCTACATAAAAGACCACAAAAACTCCACCAAAAGACTTGAGATTCAATAACTAAATTTAGTAGCAGAGCTAGACACAAAGTCAACACTCAAAAATTAATAGCATTCCTGTATACAAATAACAAATTCACTTATAGATAAATTAGGAAACCAATATCTTCCACAATAGTACCTTTGAAATACCTAGGAATCAATCTAACAAAAAAAGTAAAACACATTTACATTGAAAATACAGTACTCTGAAAAAGGATATTGAAGAGAATATCAGAAAATAGAAAGATATTCTTTGTCCTTGGGTAGGAAGACCCAATCCAGTGAAAATGGCCATACTCCCAAATTTGTTATACAGATTTAATGCAACCCTGATCAAAATATCAATAGCATATCTCACAGAACTAGAGAAAACATACTAAAATTCATTTGGAATCAGAGAAGGCCTGAGTGGCAAATGCAATTCTGGGTAGTGTGATTAAAAACAACATAGCACTGGTAAAAAACAAACAAACAAAAAATGGACCTGAGAATCAGTGGAACAGATTACAAGGTGCAGAAACAACTCCAAACATACTCAGTCATCTTATCATTCACAAAGGAGCCAAACACCTTCACTGGAAGAAAGACAGCCTCTTTAGTCAATGGTGCTGGAAAAACTGGCTTTCCACGTGCTGAATATTAAAGCTAGATCCATATTAGTCACCATATAAAACTAATATTGAAATTGATCAAAGATCTACATATTAAAACAGAAACACTAAATCTGCTGGAAGATAGAAGACATTGGTGTAGGCAAAGAATTTATGAAAACCTCCTGGATTGTATAGGAAATATCACAAAGAATCAACAAAATGGATCTCACCTTATTAAAAGCTCTTGAATGGCAAAAGAAATGACCAACAGTGAAGATAAAACCCAGTGTGGAAAAAAAAATTTTTGCCAGCTGTTCTT
Source organism: Fukomys damarensis (assembly GCF_012274545.1). Taxonomy (NCBI): domain Eukaryota; kingdom Metazoa; phylum Chordata; class Mammalia; order Rodentia; family Bathyergidae; genus Fukomys; species Fukomys damarensis. The sequence goes on along the minus strand of NW_022900940.1, from coordinate 1,985,529 downwards.
CAAAGGTCTAATATTTCAAATAAATATATAAAGAACTCAGACCCCCCAAAATTTAAAGACCCAATCCAAAAATGGACATCTGAAATGAATGGACACTTCTCAAATGAAGTAGAAATGGCCAATAAATATGTTAAAGATGTTCAACATCACTAGTCATTCAAGATATTCAAATTAAAGAAATGATGAGATTCCATCTCGCTTCAGAAAGACTGGCTATTTTCTTTAATAAATGGTATTGGAAAAACTGATTTTCAACTTGCCAAAGATTAAAACTAGATCCCTATCTTTCACCATGAACTAAACTAAAATCCAAGTGAAATAAAGATCTAAATATCAAAACAGAAGCACTAAACTTACTGGAAAGTAAATTAGGTAGAACTCTTGAAGATATTGGCATAGGAGAAGACTTTATGAACAAATCCTTAGAAGCATGAAAACCTGCACAAAGAAACAACAACTGGGATATCATTGTATTAAAAAGTTTCTGCAGTGCAAGAGAAATCACCAACAGAGCTAAGAGACAAACTACATTGTGGAAAACTTTTTAACAGCTGCTCCTCAGACAAAGGACTGCTATCTAGAATATATAAAGAACTCAAAAAATCAGACCGCTACATACAAAGACCTGATTTAAAAAAATGGGCATCTGAAATGAATGGACATTTGTCAGACAAGGAAGTAAAAGCAGCAAATAAATATATGAAAAAATGTTCAACATCACTAGTCATTAGAGAGATGCTGATTAAAAACAACACTGGGATCCACCTTACCCCAGAAAGAGTGGCTGCTATCAAGAAATCAACCAATAACAAATGCTGGTGGAGCTGTGGGGAGAAAGGAACCCTTCTCCATTGGTGGTGGGAGGGCAGACTGATACAAACACTGTGGAAATCAATATGGAAATATCTCAAAGAACTAGGATTAGAGGTCCCATTTGACCCAACTATCCCTTAAAAGAATCATACCACAGAAAAGAATCATACCACAGTGATATATGCGCACCCATGTTTATAGCGGCACAGTTTATAATAGACTATTTGCCCATCAGTTGGAAACTGGATAAAGAAGATGTGATTTTTCTATAAAATAGAATACCACTCAGCCATAAAGAATGAGAAAGTAGATTAATTCATAGGTAAATTGATACATTTTGAGGATATACTCCTAAGTAAAATAAATAAGTCACACATGTATAAATACCGAATAGTTTCTCTGGTGTGAAAAACTAAAACAGTACTCCAGATCCTAACAGCATAATTAGCAATGTGAAATAGGAAGAAAAGGGCTAAACATGTAGGGACAGTGAGAAGCGTAGGGGAAGGGGAATAAGGGAAAGGGAAAAAAATAAGAGAAAATGTAAAAATGGAATTAAAGTGTTTGTAGGTGGGGAGGGGAGGAGAGGGTGAAGGGAGGGTGGGGACAAAGGGAAAAAATGGGAACCAAGACCTGACATGTAAAGGTACAAGATCCCAGTAATGAATGTAACTGTACTGTCTATCTAGAATGTACCAATAAATTCAATTTAAATTTAAAAAGAATCATACCACAGTGATATATGTGCACCCATGTTTATAGTGGCACAGTTCATAATAGCTAAACCTTAGAAACAACCCAAATGCCCATCAACTAGATAATGGATAAAGAAGATGTGGTTTTTCTATAAAATGGAATACTACTCATCCATAAAGAATGAGAAACTAGAAACATTTATAACTAAATGGATGCACATTGAGACTATACTCCTAAGTGAAATAAATAGGACAAATGGTAAATATCAAATAGTTTCTTGGGTGTGAAAAACTAAAAGTGTAAATAAGGTTCCAATGGTATAATTGAGAGTGTGAAATAGGAAGAAAATGGCTAAAGGGGAAGTGAGAAGGGGAGGTGAAAGGAAAGAAGGGAAAAGAAAAAAATGGAAACAAAGTCTTTGTAAATAGGGAAGGGAGAAGAGGTTGAAGGGAGGGCAGGGAATGGGGGAAAAAACAAGAACCAAGACATATCATGTAAAGGTACAAGATCCCGATGATAAATGTAACTTTATTGTTTGCTTTAAATGTACCAATAAACTTAATGGGGGAAAAAAGGGAAGAAAGACAGGGTCTTTTCAAGAAATCAACCATTAATAAATGTTGGCGGGCTGGGGAGAAATAGAAACCATTTTCTGCTGTTGACGGTAGTGTATACTGGTGCAACCACTGGGGAAATCAGTGTGAAAATTCCTCAAAAAATTAAAATTAGAGGTTCCATTTGACCCAGTTATTCTTCCTGGTATCTTCCCAAAAGAATTAAAAGGAGCATACCACAGCTATATATGCACACCCATGTTTATAAAAGCACAGTTTGTAACAGCTAAATTTTGTGACCAGACTAAATACCTATCTACTAGTGAACAGATAAAGAAGATGTGGGGCTTTTTTTTAATATAATGGAGTACTACTCTGCCATAAAGAAGGATAACCTTGCAACATCTCTAGCTAAATGGATGCACGTTGAGACCGTATTCTCAAGTGAAATAAATCAGACATGCATGTTTAAATACCACATTGTTTCTGTGGTGTGAGAAACAAAAACTAAATAAGGACCAAAATTTATAGTGGATATTGATAAATGGGAAGAAAATGTTCAAATGAGCAAGGGAACAAGGGAAGGGAGGGGGAAAGGAAAGAAGAGAGAAGAAAAACAAAGAAGAGAAGGGAAAATAGAACAAATCTTTTGTAAATAAGGAGGGGAAGAGGGACTGAAGGGAGGGGAGGGAAATGGGAAAAAAAAAAGAAGAACCAAGATATATCAGGTACAGGTACAAATTCCTTATGATGAATGTTATCATTGCCTAAAACTTACTAATAAAAAAAGAAAACAGGAAATTTTCAAATTAAAAAACTAACCTCCCACTTCACCAACCAAGAAAATAAAAGCAAAGTATATACAAAAAAATCTAGAAGGGGCAAAATAATAAAGATGACAGCACCAGTAAGTGAAATTGAAAACAGACCAACAATGCAGAAAATCATTAAAATGAAGAGTTGGTTATTTGCAAATGTCAATCTGATTGACAAACTTCAATAGAGACTGACAAAAAAAGAGAGAGAGAGAGAAGACACAAATTACCAGGCTGTGGCATAAAACAAATGACGCCACTAAAGACTTTGCAGGCATAAAATGCATAATAGGAAAATAAATTTGATAATTTATGTTAAACGATTTACTGTCTCAATTACATACTTACACACAAGGGCAGTTAGGGTGGGTGTGAACACTGTGGCTTTGGGATCTGCCTTGGAGATTGGTATAATACACTTCCGGTTGTGTCTCAGCATGGAGGAGTGACTCTGGGTACTGTGCCTGGTCCTCCATGTCTTGCTCTCCGGCACTGTTCCTCTGCTCTGCTTCCCAGGTGCCATGAGGTGAAGACCTCTGTCCACTGTACCCTTTCACCATGATGTTTCTGCCTTGGACCCAGCTGGCTATGGACTAAATCCCTTTCAAATGTGAGCCAAGTTAACTCTCTCTTCCTTTGAGTTGTGGGTGTCAGGCACTGTGCCCAGCAGCAAAAAAGCTGACTCCTGCACTCAAAACCTCACTCAGCTCACCTAAGAGGAACAAGATTTGAATAGCCCTAAAGCTGTTTAAGAATTTGAATTTATTATTTTTAAATTTCCAAAAAGACACCTTCAGGCCTTGTTCATTTCATTGAGAATTACATGGTTTTATACAACCTCTCATACAGTTACATACTACATGACTCCATTTACATAGCAGCCTGAATGAAAATGACAAAATTATATAAATGGGAAAACACTGCAATTTTTCAGTAGTTAAGGAGAGAGCAGTGGCTGAAGGAAGGTTGGTGTGAATGTAAAAGGGCAACTTAAAGAACCCTGAAATGATGGATGTGTTGCTTTTTACTGTATCTATATCCTTGTTTTAATAAAACAATTTAGTTTCAGTACACTACTGGTGAGAAAACTAGGCAAAATGTGCAGGATATTTTTACAAGTGCATATGATTCTGTATTTGGAGGTAAGCACAACTGAATATCTCAAAACAATCATGATTTTCTCAAAATAAAACTTTAATTAAAAAACACTGTTCATTAGTGTGAAAGCAGCCATCTGTTAATGATAGGAGTATCTGCAAAATATACGCTTAGCTCTTGTTTAAAATGAAAGAAAATCTAATGTGAATCTAAACTATACTACTCTATGTACAAATTAAATTCTGAAGGTTCTTAGTATATTCTCAGTTGCCTGGCCATATATTTGAAATATATGGATCCACAGGTGTTCAGTCTGACATTTACTTAAAATGGTCTTGCTAGCCCTAAATTATTCCTTCCCTTCCTCTGTTAAATTATTAGCATCTCAGTCTGTTTCCTGAATAACTTGCCATAAAAACACACGTGTAATACACATTACCTGATGGTTCCATAATCAATGCTGCCACAAACCTAAAAATCATACACAATGGCAATAAGTCAAATGGGTCGATTCATGAGACCCTGTGAAACAGAATACACAAGCACACACACAGAGAGAGAGAGAGAGAGAGAGAGAGAGAGAGAGAGAGAAACCTCAGTTCTTCCTCTGCCTGATTCCTGGATGCAGGAGTGGTGAAAAGCTGCATTTCTCTCCAGCTGATTCTACCTAGGTTACTAAACATGCACCCCCTTTACCTTCCTTTAAGTCTCCTAAAACTGAAAATTCTGCTCCATTAATGCTAGCTAGTATGTTTTAAGTTCTTACTGTGTGATAGGTACTATGCTTAACCTATTCTAACTATTCACACTAACCCTAAATATCATGTACTATTATTATCTCCGTGTTACAATAAAATTTGAATAGCAGGGAGGTCAAATAACTTGCCTGGGAGAGTCATATACTCTAGAAGTAAATTCAGGATTCAAACTAAGATCTTCCTGAATTCAAAGCTCACAGCTTTAACCATTACAGTATTTTAGTGATTCTCAAAATCTGCTAAAAAAAAAAAAGACTAGGTAAATTTTTTTTTTAAATCTTGATGTCCTCTTGTACTGTAGATAATGAAATCCAAATCTCTGGAGTAGAAAGTAGCTTCAGGTTTGCAGAAGGATTTCAGATTATTTCAATGCATAGTCCACATGAGAACCTTGCCCTGCCACTTGGCCTTTTGATTAAATCTCTGGCTGACTGGATGACTTCCAGTGCCAACATTCATCCCCGAAGCTCTGCCTATTCCACATCCTAGGCTCTAAGTATATCTCATCTCATCGAATCCCATCATTCTGCATCCAACCCGCTGAGAAACCGGTTCGAATTTTTTGATTACTTGGGAGACACCTGGGTTTAAACTGACACAAACTCAACACCTTTCCTCTCTGATTTAATGATTCGGAATGAGGCCTTTACTGTTATATGAGTTAATTTCCTGTTGCTAAAACAAAACACATAAGCCTGGATGTTTTATAAATAAAATGGTTTAAGGGAGGAGGGGGTGAAGGGAGGGCAGGGGTATGGGGAAGAAATGAGAACCAAGACCTGTTGTGTAAAGGTACAAGATCCCAATAATGAATGTAACTGCACTATATACCTAAAATGTACCGATAAACTCAGTGAGAAAATAAATAAATAAAATGATTTATTTGGCTTACAATTTTATGATTTATGCCAGATTTTATGATCTGGCAGCTCCATCTATTCAGCCTCTGGTGAGGACCCGCTCGGCTGTGTCACAACATGGCAGCTGGATGCTAGAGTGGCCGTCTATGAGGGACCTCACTTTATAGCAACCTGCCACTACAACAGCACATTTTGTGAGGCCTACATTAATCCCCTCCAAGGGAAGTGCCTCAGTGACCTAATCTCTTCCACCAGATCCCATTTCTCAAAGGTCTCACCACCTCTGAGGAACCCCTAGCGTATAAACTTCTGGAGGACATACTCAAATCACATGCAACTTACTCGAGCTCAAAAAGAGCAATATGGGGATGTAGACACTGAGGGTCTGGGAGCTTTTTGAAGCCAGTTTTGCATCATTTAGCAACAGCTCATCTGAATAGATATGGAGCCCATTAAAGAATATAGAATGTTACAAATAGGCAAAAACAGGTTGAAAAAACATTTTCTTTAAATAAATGGAGACTTTAGCAATGACTTGGAAAGTCTCAGTGTGAGTTGTGTATCAATCAGTTAAGCTCTGTGATTTGGAAAAAGAAAACGCAGATAAAGAAAATGATGCTCATAGAGGAGAAAAACCAAGACCACCCAGCTTATAAAGGGTGATACAGACCTTAATCTACCCTGAAGGACCCGGCTACTGTGAGGTCAGATGGGCTAATGCATAGGAAAGTTATTTGCTTGGGACTTGCTCTGTGCATATTTATCTGTGAATAGTCTGTTTTTCATTGACTCTCCCCCTCCGCCCGCAAAAATCACAATTTAATTCATTATCTTCTGCCTTGGAGACACTTGACTTCTTGAAGTTCTCCTGGGTAATGTGAGCAACTCTCCCTCCCCAGTTACCCTAATCCCAAGGAAGCCATGTCTTGTTTGACTTTGTGCTCTTACCCCAAACAGTGACCATATGTCCTTTTTTGAATCTCTCAGACCAGCACTGTTGACAGGTTTTTCTTTTACATTTAAGCAATGAAAAAGACCTTAAATTATATTTGTCCCCTGTAGACCACAATTTCTCTGTACTGGTGACAAGAAAAGAAAACTGTCTTATTAAAGATTTTGTGAGTTCTCTTCCATCCCTATTTTTCTTTTTTTAATTAATTTATTGGTACATGACATACATTATGATTGGGAAAATGAAAGAAGGGAAATAAAAATATGAAAAAAAGAAGGAAAAATGGAAACCAAGCTTTTGTAAATAGGTAGGGGCAGAGATATAGAAAGGAGGGAAGGGGAATGGGGAAAAAAACAAGAACTAAGATATATCACATACAGGAACAAACCATCCCTATTTTTCTTTCTTTGTCCACCCACTTCTGTGTTCATAGCTACCAACTATACACACTGGAAAGGACAATCTCAGGCAATTGGAGAAGCAGGACTCACTGTAGCACAGCCTCCAGCAGTCCTCCTTTCCCACCAAGGCTGAGAACTTTTGCATCTCATGGGCCCCAGAATATATCTGCTTTCAGTTAAACTTTAGGCCCTCTGTTATAATCTGGATCTTAAATGTCTGCCAGAGACTCATGTGTTAGATGCCTGATCCTCAGGGTGGCACTTCTGGGAAATATATTAGTCACTTTTTCAAAAAAAAAATCTGATACCTGCAATTTAAAGGAGGAGATGTTTATCTGGCTCATAGTTTTAGAGAGTTCGGTCCATAGTTGACCATTTTCAAGTCAGGAATGCCATGTCAGAAAGGCCTAGCTAAGAAAGCTGTTTAACCCATGGCAGCCAGTAAGCAAGGAAACAGGAAAGAGCCAGTGAAAGACATGCCCTCCAAAGGCATACCCTTCAGTGATCAAACCCCTCAACTAGGGCCCCCTCCTAACACATTCAGCTATGAACTCATCAATGGATTAATCTACTAATTAAAATAGTGCCATCATGATCAAACCACCTTCCAAAAGTCCCATCTCTAAGCACATTATATTTGGGGGATATTTCAGATCTAAACCATGAGAGTAAATGATGGAACCTTTAGGAGATGAGGCATAGTGGAATGTTTTAAGATCACTGGGAACAGTGCCTTGAAGTGGATTGTGAGATTCTGATCCTTTCTTTTTTCTTTATCTTTTTGCCTCCAGGCCGTGAGGTTACCGGTTTTGCTGTACGTGCACTCCCACCATTACGTTCCACGATAGGCACAAAGCAAGGGAGCCACCAACCATGGACTGAAACCTCAAAGACGATGAGCCACAATAGATCGTTCTTTTTATAAGCTGATGATCTCAGGAATTTGTTCCAGAAAAGAAAAAGCTGAGCGACCCACTAGCCAAGTAGGAAACAAAACTGCACGGACACGTTGCTTAGCTTAGAGGACAGCCCTCTGGAGGGTGCTCACTCAAGGTGCCCATCAAGGACACGTCACGCCCACCTCAGCTCTCCAGCTGAACCTTCATGGGTCGTCAGTTCTTGTTTCAACTCTAGCCAGTTTCTGCAGCACGAAGTGAATAAATAATCTTCATAAGAAATATACTATATGATACATATCTCTCAGGTCTCCGTGTCATTTTCCCTATAGAATTAATAAATTAACCCATACTTAGGCAAAAATATTTGTTTGTTCTAAAAGAAGTGCAAATTTCAGAATTTATATTCTTTCCTCCTAAAGCTTCAAATCAGCTTATATTGGTTACCTATCACTGCCTGACGAATTATCCAGAATTTAGACAAGTTGCAATTAGACAACAAGTATCTACCATCACTTAGATTTTAAGAGTCAAGGACCCAGAGGTAGCTCAGCTGGGGATCTGGGTCAGTGCCTGTCACCAGGGTGCCTGCATCTCAGAGTCTGAAGAGGGAAGGAACTGTGGCCAAGTTCACTGCCAACGCTGTTAGCAGGCCTGTCCTTGAAGTCTGTTAGCTGGAGACATGGCTTTCTTTCCACATAGCCTCTCCATGGAGTATGCAGTTTGTTTGCCCCAAAGTAAGGGCTGAAAGAGGCAGTGAAAAAGAGAGCAGCAGACAAAAGTCAAAGGTGTTTATTACCTAATCTCTTTCATCATTTTTTCCTATTCATTGGAAACCATTCATTCCAGCCCACAGTCAAGGGAAGAGATTACATAAACTCATAACTATTGAGAACAGAGCTCACTGAGGGCCATTTTAGAGGCTGCCTAGCACACACATCCTATCCACACCTAACAAACTTTTCTGATCTCATATTAAACAATTCTTCAATGAGGCACTGTTATGGTTTGGGTCTAGATGTCCCCCTGAAGCCTCAGGTGGTCATAGACTTGATCTAGAGTGTGTGAAACTGGAACTGATTCATGGTGCAATGCTAGGCTCGAGGGCACTAGGTTTAAGGGCGTGAGTGCTGCCCACCCTAAGTAGCCTGTATAACATAAAAGGGGCTGGGAGACACTGTTAATGCTCTTGTTACCTTTGCTGCCTTCTGTGCACCATGTTGTTTTGGCTCTGCCTTGGAATTGGCTGATTATGGATTGAAACCTCTACAAACTGTAAGCCAAATAAACCCTTTCCCCTCTATCTTTGGGTGTCTGGTATTTTGTCTCAGCAACAACAGAAAAGTAACTAACACAGGCACACTTTCCCAACAATACTAAGAAAAAAGCAAAGCAGTTTAGAGGTTTGCTCTCAGAAGTACTTGCTCTTGGAAAATAAGTGCATAAACTAAGACCATATACTTTAAAAGACTAGCGTCCTGGCCCAGTACAGTCGTGCATGTGTGTAATTCCAGTACTCTGGAGACAGAGGCAGAAAAATCAGAAGTTTGAGCCCAGTCCGGCCTGGGCAACTTACTGACTTAGCAAGACCTTATCTCAACATAAAGAAAAAGGGGGCAGGGACGTAGGTCAGTGTGAAGGCTGTAGGTGAGGCTCAATTCCCAGTCCTGGAAGAGAAGACTAACATCTTGCTTATAAAAACTGCTTCAAGCTCTCACTTAGGGTGCCCACCAGCCCAGATCTATTATATCAAGGTGTACCCTCTCTTACAGCAGCGGATTTAATAATAAGCTTTACATGGCCAATGCAGTGCTCTGGACTCTTTTGAGAGATCAATAGTTGATATTTTCAAATGCAAAAAGAATTATTTCAGTTTTCAAATACCAGAGAAATATTGACTCTCTGCAAGTATAGAATTATAAATTATTTCAGTATTTCTAAAATAAAAATAATATAAAAACAAAATTATAATTAACTTATAAGCTGTTACCCTAAATCATCTTACTTAAAAGTATACGTTTAATTAATGGACAGCAAAAGGTCAAAATGAATGCCTACAATTTTGACACATCATTGTGTTATTTCTTACTTACTGACAGTGAGGCTTTCAAGGTCCTTCCCTACCACCACAGGAACAGAGAAGTTGAAGAATTCCTAAGTCCTTTCCCCACACAGGCAAAAACTGCAACGAATCCATCACTTACATGACACAGTGCTACCTCAGTTTTCGAATTCCATTCATTTCAAATTCATGTTCAAACACAGCAAAGTTCGAGAACTGAATGTATTTTTCCCATTTGAAACAATGGAAAAATCAAAAAATTAATTCTGAGGCCCAAAGATTACACTTCTGTGTTCATTTTTCAGGACTACAACAAATGTTGCTTTAGCTCTATTGTGGTTCTCACAGCTTTCTTCTTAGCTTTACTGTGGGTATCACTTTCTTTGGAGCCATGGTTACAATATTTTATGCAAACAAAGCAAAGGGGAAGAAAGAACAGTGACGAATGTGGTAAGGACTAACACAGCACCGTATGTTCTCTGGCCTAGAATGCTGCTTAGAGTGAAGCATCGGCCCCTTGTCCTGCTGCAAGATGCAATGCTTAACTCTCTCTTGGCCATTACAGGTTTCTTTCTTTTTTTTTTTTTATTCATTAAGTTTATTGGTACACTTTAGGCATACAGTATGATGACATTCATCATTGTAAATTTGTACCTTTACATGATATATCTTGGTTCTTGTTTTTTTCCCCATTTTATGTTTCTTCAAGTAGGGTTTTCAGTTGACTATTGAGCAAAGTTACCAAAACCCAGGAGGTTTTTTTTTTTTCAAACTTTGCTGTTTGAGTAGTGAAAAGTTCAAGCTTAGAGCCTTTCGATGACCAAGGTATCACTATAATATTCTCTCACATCTCAAAATGTTACCTGCAGGTTTCGGTGTTTTTAAGCTATTCTTTGATATATTTAGAATCCTTGGCTTTAAAATGTTTTTCATAAAAAATAAAGCATTCACACTCTCTTCTCTGTATTCATTGCCAAAAGCAAACACCACAGTGATTCCAGCACTAGCTCTATGGTACTTAACTAAAATGAGTGTTCCATAGGGTGGGGTTTCTCGAGTTGTCATTGTTAGCTTAAGAAAATGGTGCTACTTGTGTGAAAACGTAGAGTTGGTACTTAAAATTTTAACCTGACTGGGGCATCCATATAAAAATAATCTGACTTCTTTGAAATCAATTAATTCCTTTTGTTTTCTTGCAATACTGAGGATTGAACCCAGGGCCTTCACACTGAGATACGTCCCTAGCCTTTTTTGTTTTTCATCTTGAGACAGGATCTCGCTAAATTGCTAAATTACCCAGGCTCGGCTCAAACTTGCAGTCTTCCTGTCTCAGAGCCCTCAGTTGATAGGCATATGCCACTATGCCTGGCTTCAGATTAATCCTTACTTTTCAGGTTTGTTTCAGTATATTCACCTTTACTGAATAGAAGCTTCTCTTTTCCCTAATCCCTCTCCTCACTCCAAACTGCAATGTTCAGTGATAATGGTGGAGAAAATGTTTTTCATATCTAAGAAAGCCACCCTTACATACACTGTTTATATTCTAATGATGATTAATGCTACTAGTCTAATGCTCAATTGAGTTATGAATTCTAAAATTTGGATATTATTTAAATGGCCACATGGGCCAATATTGTAAACTGCACCCGAACAATTAGCCCAGGGAAATGAAGAAATATTTTCTGTAGATGACTGAGCATTCACAAGGAAAAAAGTACGAAAGCGCTAAATTTTAATTCTTAAATTAGGTATAGGTAAAGGGAACCTGACTGTCTTAACATGAAGACTTTGGATTAAATAAGCATATGAAAAAGGGGTTTCAAATGTCAGTACAGTAGACCTTCCTAAAACAATTTTCCTTTCATTTTAGCTGAAAATTATGTACTTAGCTCAGAACACAAACTCATTTGAGACTTTGGGACACAGCCAACCCTATTAATGAAAATTGCTCTGTTTTTTCAAGGCCTGGGGTATTTCAGACCTTGCATTCTAATGAGTAATTAGTACCACTACCAACCCATTAATCACACATATGGCTGCTTTAATAAGTAATTTTTCTGTGAATATAGCTTAAAGATTATGACTGAAGTAAAAATGCCCTGCTTTATCAGCTTATTGATATTTTTGATGAATTAATTCAGTCTCATGTTTCATGTATTTGGAATTGGTTTCACAAAATAAATTATGTCATTTTTCATAAATGCTCATACTCTTTCTAACATCCAATATTCAATCTGATCAAGCATTACAATGTGAAATATTAAGACTCACTGAATAATCTGATGTCAATGTGTAATGAAATTATTTTAAATATAATAATCTTTATTTCCACGAGGAACAACCACTTGTTGATATGCAGATATGTCTCTAGATACTGCATTGCATAGATATCAAATGTCTCTATGTGCATAAGACTTTTAGCTGCTGAAATCCTTGCCCACTAGCCTTCAGTCATCCTGGCTTCCAACTGAGGAATTTGAAGGTAAAAGAACAGGCTGGAGTTCTAAGCTTAATTTCTCCCAAACTGAAGAGCTAACAGATGAAAACTCTCCTCTTTATCTTCCCTCTATGGCTGATTCTTATATGCAAAGCCACCAGCACCACCAGCACCACCACTGGCCCAGAGGGGAGGAAACTCTTCTTAGCAGTAAGCCCCTTTCCATTAGAATTCCTTTCTGGTGCAGACTTCCCAAGTGTATTTATTTATTTGGCTAAACGGTAATTCTGAATCTAAATCACTGATTTTTATTGACAAATAAAAATTATACAATATGAATCATGCACAACATGATGCTTTGAAATTATAGGATGGCTAGGCTGACTTAATCAGCATGTGTGTGACCGCATATGCATGACTTATTTTTGATGGTGAAAACACTTAACATCTACTCAGCCATTGCCAGGAGTACAGTACATTCTCATTAACTACAGTCACCATGCTTGTACCTATTCCTTCCACCTCGTTGAGATTTTGAACCTCCTGACCAACATCCTCTCAATCTTCCTGTTTTGCTTCCACCCCACCCCAGCCTCTGATGACCACCATTCTACACTCACTCCGCTTCTTCAAGTAGGACTTTTCAGACTCCACTCGTAGAATCCGTCTGTTCGTGATTCGTTACATTTACCATAAACTCCAAGTTTAACTAAATTGTTAGGTAAAACAAAAGACAGGATTTTCCCTTTTACGGCGGAATAGTACTCCTTTGTGTGTACATACCATATTTCTTCATCCAGTCATCTACTGATGGACACTTAGGTGGATTCCATATCTTAGTTATTGTTAATAATCCTATAACGAACATAAGCGTGCAGATGTGTCTCCAACATTCTGATTTCATTTTCATTGTATGTATACCCAGTAGTGGGATTTCTAGATAGCAGTTTTATTTTTAAGTTTTTGAGCAACCTCTGTACTGTGTTCCAAAATATCTATAATAATTTGTGATTTTTTAAACTAGTTTTTTTAAATTCAAAGAAGTAAAATCATAACAAAAAAATTTAAATGCTACACAAAATAAAAATAAAACCTTCTCTGGCAAAATCCTTTCCCCACTCACTCCATAGAAGTCCTTGTTTATTATCAAAGCTTTTGAACATTTTTAATGTGAGTCCATTTTTAAAAGATTATATACATGTATGTGTGTGTGTTCACTGCAGCAAAAGACTGGGATAAACCGTATCATCATTGCTAGTAGATTAATGATGGTATGTCTATGTAATACAATTCTCTGAGGCCATAAGGAAAAAGCAAGGAAATTTCATGTATGAATACAGCTAATTTTCAAAGTTATATTGTCAGATGAAAGAAACAAGGTGCCAAACATTATGTATTGTATGCCTCCATTTTTATAAAAACGAATGCACGGAATACATCAAAAGAGATAATAAAAAATCAAAAACAAAAATAACAGCCTCCAGAAAAGACAGTAAAGTGGCTAGGATAGAAGGAGGACAGAGTCTCAGTACAGATAAACCTTTGCATCATTATAAGTTAATTTGAAGTAAAGAAAACTTTGTAAGTAAATACAACGCTAAGTATTGTAAGTAAAAAAAA
>NW_022900940.1:1957517-1971477 GCF_012274545.1 Fukomys damarensis | reverse complement strand
GTAAGTAAAAAACTTACAATAAAATTATAACTAAGTATATAAATTAATATTGATATTGTCCATCGTTTTGGGTTTTTGCTATTGTGTGGAGATTCAGAGAGACTGACAAACCACACTCCTCAGCTGCAACCTTCCTTTCACAATGTATTTTTAAGTCAAAAAATTAACTTATAAGCATGCATAATCAGGTTTTTTAAGGAGCATAAGTAACCTGCATATGAGTATTTTCTACTATCCAAATCTGTTAGTGGACATTCACCCAGCAACTTTAGGTAACAAAGTGTTCTGTGGTACCCCAAAATCAATTTGGTTCTTGATTTCAGATGAAAAATAGCAGTAGTTTGGGTAGTGAAAGAATTATTAGAAAATGAATCCTAATTTATCTATCTCCTGAGTTCAAAATTAAAAATTCAAACTTTAATTAAATATTGAATATTGTGTCTTAATGAACACTCAAAATAAAATTTCAGGACATTGAGTATTTGTTATTTACTCTTTTAATTTCCGTCTGTAATTTTCAAAAATGAAATGAATGCTTGGTTTGGTTTTGAGAGAAGAATTTATTTGAGTTGTGACTCTCACATCAACATTTCTTCCAGGAAATAAAAGTCTAGAACAATACCAGTGTGAATTGTCTCATTGAGCGTTGGACTTTTGCTCATTCAACATAAAAGATCAATGAAGGAAAGGCACTTTCTTGACCAAAATAAGCTTTGCAATCATTTGAATAAAAAAGAAATACTCTTAAGAAATGTGTTTTCTAACTGCCCCAAAACCATTCTGCACAACACTAAATAAAAGTCATCGTCTTCTACACTTACTATATTAAACCAATAAATTTTTGAGGGGAAAAATCTGTAATAAAATAGGAAGTAAGATTATTTTTCTCATAACGACTGTGTGTTTTAATCAGATCACTGTAAATTCAATAAAAGCAATCTACTTTTGCTATGTGTGCCTTGTTGAGATCAATTCTTCAATTGCAAAGGCAATAAACAAAACAAATTTAAATGTCTGAATTAAAATCAATATAATTTATTCTAGCGCCTACTCTTGTTTTCTTTAAATGTTGTACCTAAGGTATTTGGAGAATCCTTACACATTCACAATGAGAGTGTAAAAATAAAAGTTTATCATAAGTGCTGCAACGTTCAGTACAGTAGTAGCAGCAAAAATAATGAGGCATTTATTGAGTGTCTGTAGCATTCAGAGTATTTTTTTAAAAGCAGCAGAAATACAAGTGCTTCAAATATGATTCTACCAGATATGAATCCTATGTCCCAAAATCTGACATTTACATTTTAGTCAGACAGAGTGTTGCACAAAAAATATATCACCCAAGGCTTGAGTCAATGAGCATGGAAATGACCTGTCCTGTCCCTTGGGCCCATGTTCCATTTTTATGCCTCTCAAGAGGCTAAATCTGTGTCTCTGCCCACTTGACTTGGGTCTGACCTTGGGACTCTTCAATCAATGGAATCTGGCAAAAATGACCTTGTGCGCCTCCCAAAGCCTAGTCCTTCCAAGGCCTGGCAGCATCCCCTCATTCCTTCCTGCACCCCGAGGCCGCCATGCCTGACAAAGCTTCCCACAGGACAGTGAATGTGTAGACAGGTCGATCACCTTAACTGCTCAAGACAAGTCCCCTCAGTCAGAAAGCAATCACCTGAGCACCTAGGGATCCTGACAAAGAGCAAATGGTTTTGTTGTTAGTTGCTTAAGCTCATTATCATTTCTTTGCAGTAACAAGTTTCAGTCATTTATTCAACTACAAATACTTATTAAGTGCCAGTGATGTGCCAGTCACTGGCACTGGATAAGCAGAGATAGCACTGATAAATGTCCCCTTTTCCATGGAACTGACATTCCAATGTATGAGGTGAGGGGTGGAGAAGACCAACTATTAGAAAATAGGCAATAATTTCACACACAAAGAGTTGAGTGCCATGATAAAGTAGGAGAAAGGGATAGAGGGTTATTGAAGCCAGCTAGGAAAGACATGAGGATCAAAATAGGCCCTACTATTTTAAACATATAATCAAAACCTGAATGGTAAAAATAACATGGGGAGGGGGGCCACACAAAAATGTGAGGGAACAATATCCATCAGTAAATTTAAAGGCCACGCTGGGGGCCAGGCTTCCATGCTTTGGGGGACAGCAAGAACCGAGGCAGAAGGACAAGGAACTAGGGACAGATGGATGGCCATTTGTCCAAGAAGCAGGTGTAGGAAAGATTTTGCAGGGTCTTATACATCATAGTAAAAAAACATGTCCTGCTTTGAGTAGTGAAGTTTTAACATTTGGTTATGTAGAGGCAGAAAAATATATCATAATACTGTATGTAGATGATTCAAACACGACAGCACCAACACTCCCTTCGCTCCCTTAATAGGGCCAACTTGCTCTGACAGCCATTTTGTTCCTTGATCTAAAAATAAAATCTGCATTTCCATCAGCTTTGGAAAATATCTGTTGCCAGATCCACAATTGACAAGCAAAAATTCACTACTAGGAGTAATTGTATTCAGAGGAACTTATTTTTACCCCAGAATCTCTGACCTAAAAGAAAAATGTAATTCAAATTGCACCTCATATTCAGGAATTAGAAAGGAGACACTGGGAAGACAGCTCTGCACTGGCCAGAAACTCAAAAAGAAAGTGAGGCTAAGCAGCAGAACCTTTTCTATTTCTCCCTTCATCCAGTAGTTTAGTTTAGTTGTGTGTGTGTGTGTGTGTGTGTGTGTGTGTGTGTGAGAGAGAGAGAGAGAGAGAGAGAGACAGGGTCTCACTTTGTAGTTCAGGCTGGCCTCGAGCTTACCAGTTACCCCAGGTTGGCCTCAAACTCGCTGCAGTATTCCTGCCTCAGCCTTTCAAGTGCTGAGGTTACAGGAATGTGCTACCATTCCCGGATCCACCCACGCATTTAAACAGTAGTTGATTTTCAGCTAATAAAACATTAAACTAGAAATCTTTAGCCTTTCATATTGAAAGCAATTGTAGGCTGAATTTACTAAAACAATATCTTTAAAAAAGCAAGACTTGAATGTTGTTGGGAGAAAACGATGGATGATGTAGAATTTAAAGAGCCACTGAAACAAGTGTCTTCGAATACTTTATCGATCTGCCAAGAGCTGCTACTGTGGATGGGGGGGGGTTTCCTCAGCAAGTGGAATTACCACCTATTGATTATTCATCTGGGAGTCAGTCGGTGAGACCCTGGCTCCAGGTGGGCCGGTCACTCACACATCAACACCAACTCTTAATAAAGATTAGCTACCTCAGAAAGAGCACAGCGGTTGAAGGCATCCCACCTGGCTTCAGAGGAGGGCAGCTGCACCACCTTCAGGGCATGAACAGAAACTGAAAATGTTGGGAGTTACCTCTCTGTGGTGGTTCTATTTGCTGGGTGTCTAGTGCAAGCTAGTTATCTCAGAAGGACTCCTGGGGCAGACAGATGACAAATTTAAGCCCAGACTGGGCAATTTAGCAATACCCTGTCTCAAAATTTAAAATAAGAAATAAATGAAAAGGTCTGAGATTACAGCTCATTGTGAAGGAACTGGGTTCAATCCAGTACTACACACAAACAAACAAATGAATGAACAAAAAAGAAAAGAGAGAAAAGAAGAAAGAAAAGATAATTCTATTTGTCCGTTGGAGCTAGGATTTCAAGGTAGCACCATAAACTGGGCAGCTCTTTTTGGCATCAGGGATCAAACTCGGGATCTTTTTCTTGGCAGGCAGATGTAGCACCACTGAGCAACACTCCCAGCTCTAACACTGGGGAGCTTTGACAACAAAGGAGCATTTTCTCACTATTATGGAGGCTGAGAATCCAAGATAAAGGTCTTGGCAGAGTGGATTCCTACTGAGGGCTATGAAAAGAAAATCTACTTATTCCTCTGTAGTTTCCAGAGGTTTGCTGACAATCGTTTCTCGTCCTTGCAGTGGAAGTATCACTCTGACCTCTTCCTTCTTGCTCACAAGTGCATGTTATACAAGGCTAGAACCCTTCCTAATGACTTCATCTTCACTTGATTGTCTCTGAGGGACACAGTTTCAACCAACAACTGTGATACACCAAAAAATATGGGGAACTTTTTAGTAATTCTACTGCATCTCACAATGTCCCAGGGCGCTAGGTGTTACAGTTACTGATTTGTGTTTAATGGTTTGGGCTTAGGGCTCAGGTGTTGGTCTTCTTTATTTTTTTCTTTTACTTTGTTTATTATGGTTCTGGGGATTGTTACTGAGCCATAGCCCTGGCCCTTTTTAAAATTTTAAATAGGGTCTAAGTCATCAAGTTCCCCATACTGGGCTCAAAGTTGTGATCTTCCTGCCTCAGCCTCCAAGAGTGTTAGGATTATAGATGTGCAGTACCCAATCCACATCAGATGTTGATATTTTAACAAGCATCTCAAGTGGTTCTAAGGTAAAGCCAGAATTGAGAATCACTCATGAAATATCTCATTGGCTATAGTGCTTAATAATAGAGTCTACTACCATTCACAGAGTTATAACTTTAAAATATATCTGTTATTTTAAGCACCGAGTGAACTAAATCTGTATTGATTACTAATACATCTCTAGGATTTACCATGGTGTCTAGCCTGAAAAGGCTGCCCCATAAATATCTATAAAAGCCTGAAAGAATGTATACATGAATAATTCAAGTCAACATTTATTTTCTGTGTGGCTACTATGTGTTATGCATTATACTAGGCAATGGAAAGATAAATAATTTTTAGTGAATGAACAGATGAATGGATAAAATCATATTCAACGTTCCCTTCTGGTCATCAACTGATATTATGTAATAAGGCAATAGAAGATGGTGTTTAACATTTTCCATATACTGAAACAAATATATTCTAGCAAAAATATTTTTAAAGGAATCAAATAGTTTGACTTTGGCCTAGAATTTCTTGGCTGTGTGTGTGTGTGTGTGTGTGTGTGTGTATGTGCGCATGCACGTGTGTGTGAGTGTGTGTGTGTGTCTGTGTGTGATGACTTTTTTATAGCTTAGATCTTATGATCATCCTTTCTCAAAACTCAGCAAAAAAACAAAAACAAACAAAAAAACCTTACAAAACAGACTAGGAACCACTGTGAACACCATTTAGCATCCCCACAAAATGTCTAAGAGGGGATGCCAGCGTATGGAAAGACATGGATAAAACTGAGCATGAAATTCCAGAAGAAATGCTTACATCCAAAATACCAACTGCATGCCATTGCAAACAGAATACGCCAATCTAACATGTAGGTATCAGGGTTTGTCCTTCCCAAGTTAGGCAGAGACTGAGTAATAACAGCTGGTTGCCTACTAAATTTGATCAGTTTTAATAACTGAACCAGGTAACTTTAGTGAAAAAGCTTGGTCTATATTTGCTTTGTAATGGCTCTAGGTGATTACAGGAAACTCCGTTCACCTGTTTGTTTACACCTACCTTCCAAGAAGTTAAACAGCAGTGTGTAGTATACTCCATGGAGATTGCACAGTTGGCCCCTCCTAGGTGAACACAAACCCTCCTTAGGGCTGATTTAGGCACATATCAAGGTGAATGTCACCAGGACCCTGACCTTTGCTTAATGTCTTTGTGCAACATACAGACCAAGATAGGCAGCAGTCCTACAGCCAGCAAATATTTCAGGGGTACTTTCTACATGAACAGCTGCGATAGACACTGGAAATACAGAAGCAAATGAACCGTGGTCCTATTCCTCATGAAGTGCCCAGTCCACTGGAGTATTCACAGACCCAGGAAAGAATTGTAGGGCAACGTAAACAGGGAAGGCAAGAGCAAACTGAAAGGTGCAGGGACCTCGCAGAGGGGGGACTATGAGGAGAGAGTCTTAGAGGAAGATAAGTAGGAGTTAATCAGATGGCAAATAATAATAAGTTAATAAAGCAGAGATGGAATATGATCACAGTCATAAGTCATTAGGAGAAGCAGCCAAAAAGAGCCAAAAAGAACGAGTGGAATGAAATTACCTTAGTCTGCAAATGTACACAGACGGATACCAGGTTGCTCAGATCATCTGCCTAATACATTAAAAAGGATTAATTCTGGGCGTGGTGGTGCACACCTGTAATCCCTGGGAGGCTGAGGCAGGAGGATCACTGTGAGTTCGAGACCAGCCTGGGCTACATAGTGAGTTTGAGGTCAGTCTCAACTGCATAGTTAGACCCTGTCTCAAAAAACAAAAAAAAAAAAAAAAAAAAAAAAAAAAAAAAAAAAAAAAAAAAAGGATCAATTCATTTAAGATAGAAGAAAAGATTTTGGCAACCAGGGCAATATTATGAGGCAAGGAGGTTTAAACGACCCAGCACTGAGAAAATATCCTCGGATGTCTACCCCTGAAAACAGGGCATTTCCAGTATCATTGGCTTCTGTCCTTTATCCCACAACATCTTCATGGGTCATTTCTATAAATTACTTGATCTACCCGATAAATTGATTTTCAGATTTCTCTTGTATTCTTTTTTCCTTCCTTCCTTTCTTACTATTTTTTTTTTCTGGTATTGGTTATCAAACTCAGGACTTTATATTTGTGAGGCAGGCACGGTGCTAATGGCAATGCTGGTGTAAAAAACAAACAAACAAAAAACAATTACACTGCCCTCTTAAAAAGCATGACACATACAATTATGTATAATACATACTATGGGATACTGATAATAAAGAACTATGTTGCTGGTGTGTTTATATCATTTAGTCTGTTTCTTATAAAAAATTTTAGTACAAAATAGTGTGCTTTGTAACAATGACAGCAGCCTCACGCGCCTTGTATCTACTGCATATTAGCATGTAAGCATTCATTGAGATTGTCAACTTCACTGGATTAAAAGATGCCCACAAGAGATTGATATAGAACATTTCTGGATATGGGGGGATGAGAGAGAGAGAGAGAGAGAGAGAGAGAGAGAGAGAGCAAACTAGGTGAGGGGCTTTCCTGATTGTGACTCCAACCAAGTAGTCTTGAGGTCCAGATGGAATGAAAGTCAAAAAGAGCATGTCAGCCTGCATTGGAAAAAATCTCTATTCTGCTTGAGCATCTTGTGCTACTGCCCTTTCCTGTGAACATCAGACTCCAGCTTCTTCAGCCCTTCAGCCTCGACTCAGACTTGTCAAGCCACTTTAACTCTGAGTTTCAAATCCAATTTTCATTATAATCTTTCAATATTCTGCCCTGTGTAACTAAAGAAACTAAAACTATGTGACTTCTTTAACCAGCATTGCTGATGAAGTTAATCCCAGGGTGGCTGAATGTTTCTTTCATGAAGCCAGCAAGTATTTTTCAGTAAAGCTGGCATACCCACCTCTGAGTATTTGCTTTATGGCCATCTTTCATTTTATTCTTCCGTATTTGACCTCTGGTCTAGAGTAAGAAGTTGTAATAATTAACAAACCCGGTTTATGGCCAGTATTGATTTGATATTAAGTGGTATTGCACCAGTACGTGAAAGCCCAGTTTCTGTTAAATTTCAGATTTGATTGCTTTGTGGTAAGATTGTCAGTGTATGTATGTTCTCTTTCTTGTTTGAGTTGCTTATATTTTCTGAAAGCCTTAGGCTCTCTAAGTTCCTACTCACCTAAAATAACATGCAATCTAATCTGAAAAATCTAGAGATGTTTAACTGTGAATTATCTGTTATATTCGAATGCTAGAAATTTTCAAGTGGATCACCTTAGCCATGTTTAGCTGTAATTGCATTAGGTTACTTGATAATGTTCTAACATGAAATTACAGAATATAATTTGAAATGAACTGGATGGAAACATCAGATACTATATTTGAAAGGGATTTTCATTTCTAAAATCATTTACCAATATATGGAGAGCCAAATTAAATGGCTTGTTCGACTGTATAATTGGCACACATCTCTGCAGTTGTGTGAATTGGGAAACTCAGAATTTACCATTTTTTCCCACAATCTTGCCTTCCTACCTGAAAGTGTGTTCATCTTCTTTTACAAACCCCTTGATGGTAAATTGTATAAGATCTCTCGTCTTTACATCTCTAGCGCTAGGCTTATGTCCAGAATATACTAAGTCTTTAAAAATGTAAGAAATAAATGAATAATTACACTTTTTCTAAATAGCAAACTCTACATAAAATGTTTCGGGTGAATTTTCACATTAACTATAATGATAATGCCTTGAGCTTATTATTAAACCTTGTTAAGTTCACAGATCAGAAATAGTCTTAGAAAGTTCATTTAGCTAGTAAGAACAAAGCAGAGGTTCGTGAAAGTCTACACTCCCTGTTGTTTTTTTTTTCTCTCTCTCTCTCTCTCTCTCTGAGTTTATTGGTAAATTTTAGGTATACAGTACAGTTACATTCATCATTGGGATCTTGTACCTTTACATGACAGGTCTTGGTTCTCATTTTTTTCCCCTTACTTTTTCCCCTTTACACTCCCTGCTCTTAACTTCAATGTTGTATAAGGTGAATGCATAGGAAATTTATGCAAATAGATATTAGCATGTTTAAATATTCATCTACCTAGTATGACCAGTCAGTACAACAGTGAGACACTCTCTCCTCCACAATCCTATGTCATAAAAGATACTCCTGGTAGGAGTATTGTTGCTGCATAAAAGGTTTGAGTTAAAATCATGCTAAATGTTTGCCATTATCCGTGAAAACACCAGGGAAATCTGTAGTTCTAAATTTCACTTTTTCTGTTGAAGGCATGGGTCATTCATCTATCCATTTAGATGAGTAATAATCACATCAAATTATGAGGTCCCCCCCCAATACACTTGGTGTATTGCTCTTTCCATGAGCAGAGACTTAGAAAAAAATGAGTCAGGCTTTTCCAGACAATAGGTAGGTAACTAAGACAAGTGGTAAATCAGATTTAGTTACCAAAACATAAAAAACTTAATTATTCTTTCTTAGGAATCCAACTCTTAGGGAACAAGAATTTTATCTGTGAGGTAACAAATTTTGCAAATCAGACGAATACATATTTTTCCCCCTTTGGAAGGACTAAGGATTTAACCCTTGGCAAATGCTCTACCTCTAAGCTATATCTCTTTTTTTTTAATTTATTTTATTTTGAAACAAGAGTCTTGCTCTGCCACCCAGGATGATCCCAAACTTACAGTTCCCTGACTTAGTTTCTGGGGTAACTGGAAACACAGGCACGTGCCATCGTAGCCCCTAGATTTCTTTTTAGGTAAACATAGATATAGCTATAACAAAATACGTAATTTTCAAGAACTCTGATGCTCCTTTCTAAAAGCCAAAAAGGCTTTTGACTTACTGATAATTTTGTCTATAAGCAAGTAATGAAAAAGGCTCTCACAGCAGGTAAAACAAGGTGTGGGTCTCAATCCAGACTCTGCCATTTCCTGTCTAGTTTCCGCTCCATTTCTGCAGCTGGACCTTTCTAAACCCCGTAGCAAGTGCGTCACACGCTTCAAAATCACTGCTGAATCTGAAAATATATAGTGATAATGATAGAAGAAAATAGATTCAATTGTTTTTTACTGGCCAGAGATTGAGCCCAGTAAATAAATAAGCTCTTCCCACTATTAATATGCCTGAATCTGTGAAGATGCAAATTTACTTACAGTTTAAACAACTTACCTGAAATCACACAGACAGGACATGAGGGGGCCGAGATTAGAACTCATGCTGTCTAATTTCCATGCAAACCCTCAAAAACGTACTTGGTACATTTTGAAAGGTAGGAAAAGAAGGAGAGAGGAGGAAAAAGAATAAGGAGTGACAGAAAGAAAAGAGAAGGGAATGGAAAAGGACACAAAGCCGTGAAGAAAGGTGGCAGGCAAGGAAGAAGAACTGGAGGAAGAGAGGAAAGAAAAGAGAAAGTAAAGGAAAAGAAAAAATGGGAGAAAGGGAAGACAGACAATACTGGAGGGAGACTGTGAGGACTAAATGAACATGGCTAGGAAATCACCTTGAGATTCACAAAGCAAGTTAAACATGCAGGATAACACCATGTAACAGGAAAGGGCCCTGGCAGGGTGCCTTGGGAATTAGATGCCAATGTCAGTGGAGGAAACTGCTATAGACAGGCATTACAAAATGAAACAAACAGAATAACTTGACTGGTTGTTTGACAAAATTATAAGGACACTGCATTCTGCTAACCCGATCAGCTACACAGACACAAAATCCTGGAAAGCCTCTCCTTTCTGTTGAATGTAAGAGGTGAATTAGCTCTAACAGGCGAATGTCTCTGCTGCAGCTCAGTCACAAAGCAAAACGACGGAACAGAGGACCTGGTTTGAATTCAATGGTATCACATAGATCTAAGCATTTCCTGTGTCACAAAAAGCCAAGGAACATAGTTTCTCCATCAAGTTTACTAGGCGATTTGTTCAATTTCGGATCACTCTATAAGTGCCCTGTTTTAGTTATGTTTCTCATTGCTGAGACCAAATTCTCAATACCCAAGGTTAAATGAGAAAAGGTTTATTTAGCTGACAGTTTGTAGAGCTTTCAGTCCACAGTTGGCTGACTCCAAGTCAGAGTGGCATATGGCAGAGGGTCATCACAGAGGAGAATAATTCAATGAACACAGAGGACAACAAAAGCAACAAGGAAGCAAAGAACCTGACAAGCCTTTCTGTCCCTTATAGTATACCCAGGATACTGGGATTAAAATGATGCCAAACCAATCAGTGAGCTGATTTAGTAATCACCCACCCTTAATCCTAGCATTGCACCATAAATCAATGACACACTCTAGATTCAGCCGTCTTCTAAAACCTCATGAGGCTTTGGGAGGATATCTAGACACAAGCTGTAACACACTTTATTTCTTCTCTTTCATAAGAAAAGAGGGCCGGGAATTTGGCTCAGTGGTTCAGCTGCCTGCCTCACAAGCACAAGGGCCAGAGGTTGATCTCCGGTACCAAAAAAGAAAAGAAACAGCTATGTTTCAAAGAATCACTTGGAGATAGAGTAGGTGTCCATACATGAATGAATATATTCATAAAAAATGATTTGTTATGCTCAACAGATATTCAATATATTGTAAAGGAGCCATTTAAAGGCAGTAAGTGCTAAGAAGGGAGGCCACCCTGGAAAGACATGGGCACAGGCTTAGTGCCCAGGGATCAGAGAAGGATTCCAGAAGTGATCCTGAAACTGCAACCGATTCACCAAAGAGCCCTAAGTGCCTTAGGAGAAAGGGTCTGAAAAATACATTTCATCCTTTAAATCACAGCTTATAAGAAATTTCATCAGAAAAGTGTGTTGATCTGCTGCCTGGGCTGGCTCCTCCAGCAGACCCTCTCAGCGAGCTCTATTCATCTACTTCACAGACCTTGCAATAATCTCAGTCCTTCAAACTTTTTCTTATAACAACTTTAAAAATACTCAACAGTGTTCTCCCATTCAACATTCTGGTTCAACCATCACCAAAATTTTCCCACATTTGCACAGTCTACCATTTTCCTTCTCTTTCCTCTTGGATGTTAACAAAATACTTAAAACAAAATGCAACATATCACTTGATGTTTAAACACTTCAATGTGCATGTCTTAAAAATGATCAGTTTCTGAAGCAGGTATGGTGGGACATGTCTGTAATCCCAGCACTTGGGGGGATTGAGGAAGGAAGATCACTGCAAATTTGAGGCCAGCCTGAAATGCATAGGGAGTTCAAGGCCAGACTGAACTATATTGCAAGACCCTGTGTTAAAAAAAAAGTTAGTTTCATTCCTAATCACTCTCAGCCTAGGTTTTCTCCCCAAAACAGCTTGCAACAGGAGCTTGCATGAAAGTGGATCCAGCATGAATTTGAGGCTGGCAAGAGCAGAACAGGGAAGCCAAGAAGAGCACACCAAGGTTGCATTATCAGAGCATCGGCACTGTGGGCACGTGGGCAGATCCTGCCAAGGTCCCTGCAGGAGCTTAACATGCGGTTTAGATTGTGTATTGAATGGCCACAAAGGAAAACATTTACCCACTGGTTCCCATAGCCAATGATTAGTAAGAGTCCCATTGGGTGTTTACCGTCTTACTCCTAGATTTGTAATGGGATGCTTCGGGGTGAGACAGAACAGCTGGAATGAAACAGAACGTATGAAAAGGTCACCACAGATGTCCCACCAAGGGCAACAGGGATGTCTCTGGCACATTTCTGGGTTGACGGGTTCTATCTGTTTCTCCCTACATAACTCTAGGTACAAAAGAAATGGCTGGAATGAGGCAGGCAGCAGTACCACTGAGCTAAATCCCCAGCCCTGAAATGGCTAGAATGAAGTGTGATCTGAGCTAATATGTCACAGGACGCAAGAGGAACATCACAAAACTTTTCTTTTCCTTTTTTCTTTTTAATTTGATCACATAGCAGTGAAATTATTTTAGAGGATTTTCCCTTAGTCCTAAAAGAAAGAAGGAACATCTTCTTAGGTAACATTAGCTGCACACTGTGAGGGGATCCAATCTTCAAAAAGAAGGAACCTTATGACTGCTTTGGGCAAGTCTCAACATTATTTATCTCACCAAAATGCTCTTGTCAAGATTTCAGAGCACAGAGGGACTTTAGCAATCATCTGATCAAGTGCTTTTAAAATGGCCACCACTATAATAATAGCAATGAGAGTTATAAGCATAAATGCATCATATAAATCCCCAGGCTAAAAAAGTATACATCTTTAGAAATAAGCTTAGGAATCTGCATTTTGAGCTCCTTAAGTAATTCTGACATAGCTTGTCTATAGCCCTGGACTTACAAAATAGCATGTTCAGTTACAAGGTTTTCAGACTGATATTTAATAACAGTACTATTGGTTAACTCCTCTATAGAGGCCCATTATGTCTAAACAAATATATTTTATTCTAAAAATACTAACAGCCTACCAAGCGACTATTCTAGAAAAACTGCACATAAAGGTAAACAAAAATTGAAAAGGTGCCTATCCTCATGCTTCTTCCATTGAGAAGGATGATACACAGAATGAACTAAAAATAAGTAAATAAACACATACACACATGGCATAATAACAAATCACACTTTCCTAGAAACCGGAGTCTTTGTGGGATGTGATTGAAAGATGGACGCTGTACAAGTCAATGAGTTGTAGTCACAGGCGAAACCCCAAGCTTGCACAGCCAGCAGAGGGGCACCCATGTCAATATTCTTTCCTTTGGCTTTTGTCTACACTTGGTTCATCTTAACACCGGAACATGGATAGTGTATGCATTTGGCCGGAGTTTACACTAGTAAATGAAGCTGGAGAG
This sequence comes from Fukomys damarensis, assembly GCF_012274545.1. Classification (NCBI taxonomy): domain Eukaryota; kingdom Metazoa; phylum Chordata; class Mammalia; order Rodentia; family Bathyergidae; genus Fukomys; species Fukomys damarensis. Next base: position 1,958,246 of record NW_022900940.1, on the reverse strand, counting down.
AACAGAATTACAACTAGAGGGAAGCAGAGAACTGTAACCAGCCTCCAAGCTAGACATCATTCTTCATGTCAGCAGAGACCCAGCAGGCCAACAAGGAGGCTGTGTCGGGGCTGTGTAGAATGCTGCAGAGGCCAGGCTTTCCCAACTCCTGTTGAGAGATCTGAAGGGAATCATCATGACCTAAAGACACTTAGAAATACTGAATCTGAAGATTTTACCCTTGTTTATTCTCATTCAGTGAAATGAGAGTGAGATTGTGTGTGTGTGTGTGTGTGTGTGTGTGTGTGTGCGTGCAAACAAAAAGAGACACTAGCTTACTTTAGGTAAAAATTTTCTTTTTACTTTTTTTTTTTAATTGAATTTATTGGTACATTCTAGGTAAAGAGTACAGTACAGTTACAGTCATTACTGGGATCTTGTATCTTTACATGCCAGGTCTTGGTTCCCATTTTTTCCCCTTGCCCCACCCTCACTTCACCCCCTCCTCCCCTCCCCACCTTCAAACACTTTAATTCCATTTTTACATTTTCTCATATTTTTTTGCTTTTCCCTTGTTCCCCTTTCCCTATCCTTCTCACTGTCCCTACACTTTGGTCCTTTTCTTCCTATTTCACATTGCTAATTGTCCCGTTAGGATCTTGAGTACTACTTTAGTTTTTCACACCAGAGAAACTATTCGGTATTTGCGTATGTGTGACTTATTTATTTCACTTAGGAGTATATCCTCAA
>NW_022900940.1:1921059-1957327 GCF_012274545.1 Fukomys damarensis | reverse complement strand
TCTTTTGGAAATGCCCAGCAGAGGGATAGCTGGGTCAAATGGAACCTCTAATCCCAGTTCTTTGAGGTATCTCCATATTGACTTCCACAGTGGTTGCACCAGTCTGCACTCCCCCAACAATGGAGAAGGGTTCCTTTCTCCCCTCAACCGCGCCAACATTTGTTATTGTGTGATTTCTTGATAGCAGCCATTCTTTGTGGGGTGAGGTAAAATCTCAGTGTTGTTTTCATCTGCATCTCTCGAATGACCAGTGAAGTGGAGCATTTTTTCATATATTTACTTGCTGCTTTTATTTCTTTGTCTGAGAAATGTCTGTTCATTTCAGATGCCCATTTTAGAATTGGGTCTTTATATTTGGGGGACTGGTTGTTTTGAGTTCTTTATATATTCTAGACAATAGTCCTTTGTCTGAGGAGCAGCTAGTAAAAAGTTTTTCCCATATTGTAGGTTGTCTCTTAGTTCCGTTGATGGTTTCTTTTGCAGTGCAGAAGCTTTTTAATAAGATGAGATCCCCCTTGTTGATTCTTTCTGCTAGTTCCTGTGCTACTGAGGATTTGTTCATAAAATCTTTTCCTATGCCAATGTCTTCCAGAATCCTGCCTAACTTATCTTCCAGCAAGTTTAGTGTTTCTGTTTTTATATTTAGATCTTTAATCCACTTGGATTTTAATTTAGTGCATGGTGACAGATAAGGGTCTAGTTTTAATCTTTGGCAGGTTGAGATCCAGTTTTTCCAACACCATTTATTAAAGAGGCTGTCTTTCCTCCAGTGGGGAAGGTTAGCTCCTTTGTCAAAGATGAGGTAGCTGAGGGCATGTGGAGTTGTTTTTGTGTCTTCCAATCTGTTCCACCGATCCTCAGGTCTGTTTCTTTGCCAGTACCATGCTGTTTTTTATCACAGTGGCTTTGTAGTATAGTTTCAAATTGGGAATTCTTATACCCGCTGCCATGTGTCTGTTGCCTAGGATGGCTTTTGCTATTCTAGGTCTCTTATGGTTCCAAATGAATTTTTGGATTCTTCTTTCTAGTTCTGTAAAGTATAGTGTTGGGATTTCTATTGGTATTGCATTGAATGTATATAGCAGTTTTGGTAGTATGGCCATTTTCACTATGTTGATTCTTTCTACCCAGGAGCAGGGGATGTCTTTCCATTTTCTATATCTTCCTTGATCTCTTTTTTCAGAGTGCTGTAGTTTCTTTTCTTTTACTGCTTGTAGTGTTTTTTTCTTCTGTTGGGTTTCTGGGATCTTGATTATTATATGTCTAGGTGTAGATTTTTTTTTATTGTGGCTAGTTGGTGTCCCATATGCCTCGCTTATCTGTATTTCTAATTCTTCCCCTGTGTTTGGGAAGTTTTCTGTCATTAATTCTTTGAACAGCTTTTTTAAGTCATTTGCATTTTCTCCTGGTACATCATGGATTCCTATTCTTATGTTATTCTTCCTTGCATCATCTAGGAGTTGTTGGATCGATTTCTCATGCTCCCTTACTGTTTTTAAGAGACCTCTCTTTTCATGGTCACTGTCTGCTATCCTATCTTCTATATCTGAGATTCTATCTTTTCAATCTTTTATTCTGTTACATATGCTTTCAAAAAAGTTTTTAATCTCCTGGATATCTGCTTGAATCTGTTTAATGGATTCCATTTCTTTCCTATGTTGGGTGTTCATTGTTTCCATTTCTTTCTTATTCTTGGCCTTCATGGTTTCTATTATGTCCCATCTATCTAAGCTCATCTATTTTTTTGTCAGTTTCTGTTCTGGAATATTGAATCATGTCTTTCATTTTGCTCACCATCTCTATGGTTATCTGGGAAATTATTTCTGTTTGAATTTTTCTAGAGCTTTATTGATCAGTGTTTTTACTTCCTGTGCTGTGAGTTCTGAGTACCCTGGTGTTTCATTATCTGATTTTTCATCTTCCTTTGCCCTACTGTTGGCCATTGGTGGACTGAAAGTCTGTTTTTGTCGCTTGCTTAAGTGTTTTCTCATCTTTATTTTTGCTGTTGGGTTGCCCTTGATTCAATCTCTGGGTCATTAAATCTTCCTGATATCTTTGCATCCCAGTCTTTGATTCTTTGATGACTTATAGACATTCTCATTTTCATAATTGAAAAAACAACTCATTAAATCAATACCTATCCTTTATCCCTATGAATACAGTCAGGAACATAATAGGATCAATCACCACTCTTTATAGCCTGCTATGCCTCTGCAGAGTGCATCCAAGGACTGGCTCAATCAGTGAATCTAATAGCAGGGTGGGGGGGCACGACAGTGCTCAGTGGCACCCACACAGCTACCCTCATGGTGCTGTGTCAGAGCCAATAACTGGTGCCTGCTGGAAATGGTGTGGCTTCAGAGGAGGCTCATAGTTTGGGCTGGGCCACGCAGCACAGGTGGTTCTAAGTCCAAGCCGAGGTGATGACGCAAAACTCTCCCACCTGGAGCTGTGTTGGAGCCAATCAGTGGCACCTGCTGGAAACGGCATGGCTCCAGAGGAGGCCTATAGTTTGGGCTGGGCAAAAAAAATTTTTTTTTGTCTTGGAAGATAACAGAGTGGTTCACAGAATCAAAGGAAATGCTAAAATCTCAGTTGGAACAGCACCAAAGCTCTAGGGATCAAAATTTGAAGGACAGGGCTGGGGATTTAGCTCAGCAGTTGGGTGGCCTGCCTTGCAAGTGCAAGGATCTGAGTTCAATCCCCGCTACCAAAAAAAAAATTTTTTTTGAAGGATGATTTCTCCACGTGACAGAGTAGGAATTTGGCCCCTACTGTAATCTAAGCCTGTGACACTCCCCTTTTGTTTTGTTTTTTTTTGTTTGTTTTGTTTTTTTTTTTTTTTTTGGTACCAGGGATCGAACTAGGATCCAAGCATTTGAGGGATAGGTGGCAGAACCCATGAGCTAAATCCCCTGCTTGTGCACTCTCTTCTAAATTGAGTTCCAGCCCAGAAAAGAAACCTTTGGTAAAGGCAAACATTTTGATCATCAGTCTCATTGAAATTGCTAATAACAGGATGGAATTGATCAAAGACAAAAGACGAGATGCTGTTCTACTTATGAATGTGTTTGGAATCAGCCTTCCCAAGATGGCTCAGAACTCTTTCATTCTGGAGTAAGTAATCTAGCACCTTTCTGAAGAAGCTTTCCCTTCCTGTGGCTCTGTTGTACTGACAGAATATCAGCTGTTTTCCTTTCAGCTTAATCTGCAAGGTCACACTGTCATATTACTATCCCTCAGTCAAATCAGCCACACGGCTATCTAAATCCTTTTGCACTCGCTGTTCCTCTGTGGGGAATAGCCTTCTTCCAGAAGCGACATGATTTGTTCTGTCCTTTCCTTTGTTCAATTCTTTGCTTTAATATTATCTATATAAATCAACTTCATCCCCTCTCCTCAGCACTCCCTAATCCTCTTCCTGCTTATTATTTCTCTGTATCACTTATCATCATCATCTGACACACTGTAATGTGTTGGTTCCTTGCCTGTCTTCTTCTTCTTCTTGAATATAAGGGCCTCAAGGTCAAGAAGCTCTTGTGATCTATCCCTTGCTTAAAACAGTGTCTGGCATATTCCATGTGCTCAAGAAGTTTCTGTTCAATCAATGAAGAAATAGATGCATGAATAAAGTTCATGAAATACCTGTAGAAGGATCAGCTTTGGGTTCCACTTCTCAGTTACTGAAAGGGAGCCTGCAGTGCTGGAGCCTACGAATTTCCATTCATAATATTTTCAAGGGCAAGTAATGAGCCCTACAGTTTGAACATCAATGCTTAAGCATTCTCCAAAACCAGTGCAGCCCTCATCCACATTGCCCTCCATGGATATTTCCTGACAGCTCTCCCTCACCGTTCCCCTCACCAACCTCCATGGAGACCTTGGCTTAGACTGAGCAGCTATAGGTCTAACACTCACGCCGGCTCCGAGGCCCTCAGCATTCTACCAGGTCATCTGTGTTCTTCCATTCATTCTCTTTCCTCTTAGAGTATCTTAGTTCTAACCAACAGCTCTCCAAAGACCTGCAAAGCTGCTTGAAAATCCATTCTTGTACATATGAAATTCTACTCTTTTTCCCTTTTTGCTGTCCCGTGGGAAGAAGTTGTAAAACATACCACTGTGTTCTTTGGGTGTGGGATCTCAGAGTATGAGATTCACCCAGCAGTTTGTCTCTGTCCTCAGTGACTTTGCTCTGCAGAAGAACAGGCAGAGCATTTTCAGGAGCCTCCAACAATAATCATGAAAACTGATATATGTGGGAGGCAGAGAGCACAAAATAGTTTATTGGGTGAGAGGGGAGGATGAAAGGGGCGATGGTCAGTGTGTGTTATTCAAGAGATAACGACAGCTGGGGATTTAGCTCAGTGGTTCTGCCACCTGCTTCACAAGCGCAAGGACCCAAGTTCAATCCCCGGTACAAAAAAAAAAGAGACAGAGAGAGATAACGTCAATGGGAAGAATGTTTTCTAAGCCAAGTGCAGTGATGCAGGCCTATAAGCCCAGCACTCAGGGAAACTGAGGCAGAAGAATTGCAAGTTCAAGGGTAGCTCAGGAAACAGTGATTTAGTAAGATCCAGCTTCAAAGTAAAAATTTTAAAAGGGCTGAGGATGTGACTCAGTGTGAAGGCCCTGAGTTCAGTCCCCAGTAAAACACACACACATACACACACACACACACACACACACACACACACACACACACACATGTCTCTTAGAGTTTTACATAGTGTACAGTTTATATTTTAACCTCTGTGGGCTTGGTTTTATTTCATTAGCCAGAAGAAAAAAATAGAGTTTTAATATACATATTCATTACAGGACTTTCTATTATGTAGATGGTCCATGTTAGCAAACGGATTATGCCACTGTGTTTTATTATTTTCAAACTTTGAAAAAGCAAAGTTAGCAAAACCCTGGAGCTCAGCTTTCCTACAAATTAATTTGCTTGCTGATTGGCTCACAAAACCATCGTGCTTGGCATGCTAATAACAGCCCTAAAATGTCTATGCCTTAATTCTTGGGACCTGTGAATGAGTTATATGATAAGAGGAGAATGTGACTAAATTAAGAAGCTTGAGGGGGTAGAATGTATGAGGTTATATAGCGGGGGGGTCCCGTGTAATTGCCTGATTCCTACAATATCAGAGGATCTTTTCTGTGATTCAGGCAGGTGTGAGAAGGGAAGAACGTTCAGAGAGATGTTGGTTTTACAAATGGAGGAAGGAACCATGAGCTGCAGAATTTGAGTGTCCTCTCAGCTCTGGGAAAGGGTAGAAAATTGGTGCTTCCCTAAAGCACAGGCACATCCACACCTCCGTTTGAGCACAGTGAGGATGGTCAGACTTCCACACCTGTAGGAGAGTAAGTGTGCACTATGGAAGCCATCAAGCCCATGGTAATTTATCACTAGGAATAAGAACTAACACAATAATTGATCTTGTTTTGGGGGCACATATCATGGAAATGATTTTCCATGGAGTAAATTTCTGGAAATGCAGCTATAAAGCAACAGACCAGTATATTTTAGTGCTAATCTGTTGGAGAAGCTTCAAGAAGTTTAAACTATTTCTTTCACCCTTAATACTTCTCCATATCTTCTAAATTGTCTACAAGGTATATTTGTTACTTTCATAATCCTGAGGAAAGTTTTAAGAATATTTCTTGTGGGAACATCTATAGGACAGAACTCTACTAGGTTTCTCAACTAATAAATTTCAAGGAGAATAAAGAAGGGAAACAACCTATAAATTAAAAAATAACTAAGGGCCAGGGATCCCCAGTACCAAATAAATAATAATAATAACTAAGAGATATTAATTGGTTGTAATTTATAGGCCTTACCTGAACCCCAACTCAAAGAGATTATGAATTAACTAAATACATATAGCTCCATATAGATATATTTGCTGGGCTATTGGGAATTTGAATGTTGAATACAGATCAGCTAGTAATGAATTATTAATAATTTAATTTGGGTATGATAATATTTTTAAATGACTTTGTTTCTAAAAATATACACAGAAAAATTTATGACAAAACATTTAAAATGTTTAAGTCCATAGGGATGCTACAGTTTGCCTCCTGGACAGACTTCGTCTTTTTCCTGCCTTCTGGGATTAAACTACTCATTCTCTAGCTGCTGAGAAGTATGCTGAATGACAGTTTATAGCTCATCCCCCCACTAAAAATTGTCCTCTGACCAATCCAATTTCTTTCGCTTCTTTACAAATGTAAAGAAATGTAAAAAAAATCCCAACAGCAGCACTGCATATATTCTCTACACACTAATTCCTGTCTCTGGATCTGCTTACCTGGGTGCTTAAATAAATAAACATACCAGTGGTACCAGTCGGTACTACCAAGTGGGGAAGTTTTCCTCTTTTTCCACAGCTCCACCTGTATTTGTTGGTGGTTGATTATTTGATATTAGCCATTCTTTCTGGAGTGAGATGGAATCTCAGCATTGTTTTTTTGATTGTTTTTGTTTGTTCTTAGAATTTAACAAAACATGTATTTCTACACTTTAGGCATACATAATGATAGCATTCATCACAAGAAATTTACGTCAAATTTGCATAGGCATTGTTTTCATTTGCATCTCTCGAATGACCAGTGATAGTGAACACTTTTTTCATATATTTATTTGACTTTGTACTTCTTCATATGAGAAGTGTCTATTCATTTCAAATGCCCATTTTTTAAATTGGGTCATTAAATCTGGAGCATCTATTTTTTTCAATTAGTCCTTTGTCTGAGGAACAACTGGCTACACTGGCTACAATTTTTTCCCACTCGTGGGTTGTCTCTTCACTCTGTTAGTGATTTATTTTGTTGCACAAAAGCTTTGTAGTAGGATGAGATCCCAGTTTTTGATTCTTCATATTATTTCTTGTACAAAGGAGTTTTGTTTATGAAGTTTTTGACTATACCTAAGTCCTAAAGAGTTTCTACCTGTTCTCTCTTCCAGCATACTTAATGTTTCTGCTTTAATATTTAGATCTGTGATCCATTTTGATTTTAGTTTAGTTCACAGTGAGAGACTTGGGTGTAGTTTTGGTCTTCAGCATGTAGCAAGCCAATTTTCCCAGCACCACTCATGTTTCTCATTGCTGAGACAAAATACCAAACACCCAAAGTTGGAGGGGTAGGGGTTTTTTTGGCTTACAGTTTGTAGAGATTTCAGTCCATAATCAGCAGGCATCGTGGAGGAGAAAATATGGCTCAAACAAAGCAGCAAAGGCAACAAGAGAGAATTTAACAACATCTTTCTGCCCTTTTTATTTATTCAGACTATGGAGACTAGGGTGGTGGCAAACTAACCCCTCACATGTAATGGTTTAGTAATCACACAGCATCACATTCCAGATTCAGTTGTCTCTGAAAAATCAAAGTCCCACCTTACCTGCATGAGGCTTTGGGTGGACATCTAAACAGAGACCATAACAACTTATTAAAGAGGTTTTTCTCCAGTAAATGTGTTTGACCCCTTTGTCAAAGATATGGTAGCTAAATCTGTTTGGAGTCATTTCTGCATCTTCTGGTCTATTTTATTGATCCTTGGGTCTGTTTCTTTGCCAGTGCCATGCTGTTTTTATCGCAGCAGTTCTGTAGTATAATTTCAACTCAGAGATATTGAGGCTCTGTGCTTTGCCTTTGTTGCCTGGAATTGTTTTTGCTACTCTAGGTCTCTTCTGGTTACAAATGAATTTTAGTATTGTTTTCTCCAGTTCTGTGAGGCATGGTGATGGTATTTTTATTGGGATTGCATTAAATCTGTATAACAATATTGAAAGTATGGCCACTTTCACTATGGTGGTTTTTCCTGCCCCAGAGCAAGGGATATCTTTCCATTTTCTGATATCCTCTGAAATCTCTTTTTTCAGAGTGCTGTAATTTTCAATGTGAAGATCTTTTACTTCCTTTGTTAGGTTGATACGTAAGTGTTTCTTTTTTACTTTTACTTTTTTTTAATGCTATCATGAAAGGTATTGTTTCCCTAATTTTTCTGTCAGTGAGTTTGTTGTATACAGGAATGCTATTGATTTTTTGAGTGTTCACTTTGTATCCAGACACACTACTGAATTTGGTTATTGTATCTAGAAGTCTTTTGGTGGAGTTTTTGTGGTATTCTGGGTAGAGTACCATGCCACCCACAAAATAATGATGATTTAACTCCTTCCTTTCCTGTCTTTATTCCCTTTATTTCTTTCTCTGGTCTAATTGCTCTGGCTAATGTTTTCAGGACAGTTTGAATAGTAGTGGTGATAATGGACATTCTTGTCTTGTTCCCAATTTTAAAGTGAAAGCTTTCTGGTTTTGACCATTTAGTATGATGTTGGCTGTTGGTTTGTCATAAATGGCCTTTGTCAGATTGAAGTAAAGTCCATCTATTCCAATTTTCTGTAGAGTTGTTATCATGAATGGGTATTGGACCTTTCTCAGTTGCTTTTTCTGTGCTGAGATGATCACATGATATTTATCTTTGTATTACATTTATTGAATTGTATATGTTGAGCCACTATGGAAATCAGTGTGGAGATTCCTCAAAAAATTAGATTTAGAACTCCCCTTTGACCCAGCTATTCCTCTGCTGAGTATCTCCCCAAGAGAATTAAAAGCATCATACCACAGTGAAATATGCATGCATGTTTTTAGTGACACAGTTTGTAATAGCTAAATCTTGGAAACAATCCAAATGTCCATCATCCAATGAATGGATAAAGATTTGGTTTTTTAATACAATGGAATACTACTTAGCCATAAAGAAGGATAAACTCGAGACGTTTATAGCTAACTAGATAGACCTTGAGGCCATACTCTTGGGTGAAACAAATTGGACGCACATGTATAAATATGTATTGTCTCTGTGGTGTGAGAAACTGAAAGTATAAATAGGGACCAAAATGTATAATACATAAAGTGATGTAGGAAAAAATGTTCAAAAGGAATAGGAAACTAGAGGGGGTGGGGAGGAAAGGAAGGAAGGAAAAAGAAAAAATTAAAAAACAAGAAAAAGTAGAAAAGAAGCTTTTGTAAATAAGGAGGGAAGAGGGGTTGAAGGGAGATAATGTGTAATGGCTTGTGTTTAGGTGTCCCTCCAAAGCCTCATGAAGATGTGGGGTTTTCTTTTCCAGAGGTTGCTGAATCTGGAATGTATGCTGCTGGGATAAGGGCAAGTGCTTACCAAACCACTACATGTGAGTGATTAGTGTGGTACTGTCCTAATCCTGGTAGTCTGGATGGGAGAAAAGAGGCAGAAAGACACTGTTGAAGTCCCTTGCTGCTCTTACTACCTTGCAGGCACCATGAACTGTTTCTCCCTTGTGACGCCCCTCTGCCATGTGCTGCTCTTTCTTGGAGCCAGACAGTCATGGTCTGAAACCTCTACAGACTGTGAGCTACATATAAACCCTCCCACTTTAACTCTGGGTGTTGGTTATTTTGTGTCAGCAACAAGAGAAAAGTAACTAACACAGAAGGGAATGGGAACAAAGAGGAATCAAGATATACCTTGTACCAATTCCCTATAATAAATGTGATAATTATGTATATCTAAATTGTACCACTAAAATGAAAATAACAAAACACCAACAGCAAAATGACAGTCCATATTTGAGGGCTTACCACAGAGAGATTTCCTTCTTCCTGCTTCCTTCCTTCCTTCTTCCTCCCTTCATTTCTTTTGAGTTTCTAGATTCATAGAGCCTTCAAATCAAACTTTTCCCACCCAGGTTGGCAGCCAAACTCAGGACCTCAGTCATTTTGTTCCTCCACTTAACAAATATGTATTGAGTGCTCTAAAACCAGGCCAGGCCCCGTAGTAGTGGCTGGGTATCCTTAATGGACAATTATACAACTCCTTGTAGAGGTAATGATCCAGTCCAATCATACAGTAAATCCAGACGTACATGGTCCTCAATAGCGGTGCATGAGCCAGCAGCATTAGTCCCACTGGGAACTTATTAAAAATCCAAATACCCACATCCTACCCCGGGCTTTTGAGCCAGATGTCCAGGGTAGGGCCCAGCACCTATACTTTAATTCAACTCACAGGGGACTCTAATACACGTTCAAGTTTGAGAACCAGTCAGCTAAATAAAAAAGGTTTATACTGGGATAGAGGTCTTGTGAGTCAGGTTTTAGAAAAGAAATTAGATCATCATGATTCTCATATTAGAATCATACTTTGACCATCTTATTCCCTTAAGCAATCATATACTTGTATTAAAACTATAAGAAACCAATAGTAAAAGCACACCATAGAATGCACATGTGGCTTTACAAGTGCAAATCACAAAGTTAGGCACCTAAATGTATGCTGAGGAAGTGAAGGCTCCTTCATGCTCTGTTGCTTTTCCAGTGGAAAAAACAAAGTGAACCCATAGCCTCAGCTTCAGTTTGGCAAATGTTTTGGCAAAGGGCCAGATAGTAAATACTTTAGACTTTCCAGGCTGTATGAGCTCTACCACAAGTATTCAACTCTAGTGTTGTCGCACAAAAGCAGTATGTGTATGAACAATATATAAATAAACAGATGAACTGTGTTCCATAAAACTTTATAAAAACAAGCCGTGTGTTTGTGTGTTTGCTAACCGATGTCACACCATAACATATTATATCCAAATTCCCTTACAGGTGATACCGCAAGTCACATTAGTTTCTTCGTATATTTCATCTTGCTTGACTTTGTGCACAAGTCCCCCTGAAATTAAGCCATTTCTTGTCACCTAACTCTGACCTTTAAATGCTCTGTTCATATTTGTTTATACAAGAAATGTTAAGAGCAATGGTCTTCAAGATATACTCTCACCCCAATTAGCAAACACACCCTACCTATTTATTGTCACAGAATTACCTACTGTGACCAAAAATATCCTTTGAAGTTAGCAGTACAGTTTCAGAGATTAGATATGAAGACCCTAAGAGGTTAGCTAATACTGAATTCATACAAAAATAAGTTTTAGAGCTAAGGCTCAAAATTTAGTATTATTACACAAATTCAGACTGTTACCCATCTCTAGGCACTGCCTTTCTAGGTACAGAACCACTAATCTGTGTCTAATACCTTTCTGGAAACTTGGTTCAGAGTGAAAGACAACAATTATACTCAATTGGCTATTTCTCTTCTTGATTCTACCCCATAACTATGATTTCAGTTTTAGAGCAATTAATATCATTAAGCTTCAGGGTTATCACACTTAAGTCATGGATGGGTCATAATGAGAAACCATAAGCACAATACTAAAATAGGAAATATTCTTTAATCCATTTACTATTGCAATATTTCTCACTGCACAGATGTGTAGTCATCGATCTGGAGTCTAATCCTGTGGGTGACCATTACCAGCTCTTCCTTCTTCTTGAACATTAAAGTTTCCATAAAACCAAAAGTCTTGGTCCATATATGATCAGCAAGACTATATCTGAATTCAATATTCTAATTTTGTAATAATGTAAAATTCTTTCTCCAAATTTCCACTCTTGTAAAGGCAATGCCATGTATTTCCACGGTTATAGAGTGCATACTTCTGCTGTCAGGACATATGTTGCACCAAATGTTGAAATGTGTAGGAAGAGTGACCTTGAAAATAAAGGAAAGAAAGGTTGTGAATCACGAGACTTGAATATCTATGCCCATCCTCATTTCTAAAGATGATAAAATTTTTGAGGGAGTTTTTCTGTGATATTCTGCAGATGGGAAGAGAAAAGGAAAGTTGGTAAAATAAGCCTTATTAAATCTGAGAATATGAAGAGACGAATACAGATGGGAGCAACACTGAACAAGCAGCATTCATGTTTTCAGGTCAGATGAAAAGCCACTGAAAATAGATCGGAAAGCAACACAGCCTGGCAGGGTGTTTTGAAAGAGCAGAATTTAAACTCAACCTCACTGTGGGAAAGGCCTGGACTCACTATCTTCCTAATAAGTTGTGGCTCTAGTACACTGATCTTCCAGAACACAAGAGAAGCCCAAAGGATTGAAACATGACTTCAGACAAACATTTCAACAAAGTGGTTCCAACCTTTCCCATGTATGCGACTGTTCAGTACCTGCTTCTGAGGAATCATTTACCTTAAATAATGAAACAAAAAAATAAGAACTATTTTCAGCTGAGCTCCAGTTATTCAGTATAAAGGATCACGTGATTTTCTTTTTTGTTGTTTTTGCTAAAGTTCTTTGCTTTTACAGGAATGATGAGAAGAAATGATAGTGGGTTCTGTTCTGCTCTTTGTTTTCTAAAAAAGGGAAAAATGCATCATCTTCTGTTAGCTACATTAAAAAATTGAAATTATTTTGGTTCATAAAATCCAAAAAACCCAAGGACCTGACTTACTGCATTATTTTGTGGATTCTTGAAACAACTTAGCTGTTAAAACTCTTCTCAGAGCAACCACATAAATTCACTATTTATGATTATCCCTCAGATTTTGCAAGACGTATATTCCCATTCACAGTCTATATATGAAAATGTTGAAGTATGCAGAAATTTAGGGATGATCCTAAGGTCAAACAACTACTGAAATGAATATCCCCAGAGGCTCTGTCCTTTCCCAAAGACAGGGAAGCCTCTGACACCTGATCACAAACTGACAGATATCTCAATAGCAGACACCTGAAATTGGGCGAAACACCCTCTTGACTTCAAAGAGATACAAATGGTAATCAACACATACACTCATCTTCACAGGCAGAACCTCATGACTAAAATGTCTGTATTTCCCCAAAGGAGTAAAAAGTTGTAAGTGATTTTAAATGTTTATCTATCTTAATGTGACTCAATCTATCAGGATGCTCTGTAGCGTTTTGGATATACTCCAGCTCAGAAGAGCTGGAAAAACTGTTGGCAGGATTCTGTGCATTTTATTTTAATTTAGAGGGGGGACAGTTGAGATCTGCAATTAAAAAGAGGTTTGGTTTGGCTGTGATGAACTGATGTAGTTCACAATTTAGACTCATTCTGAGGAAAATAACAACAGTTACCATAGTCACATTTGCCAGGAGGGAAATGGGATGAACAACACCGGAGTGGGGAGGATAAACAGCTTGTTGATAGTACTACAGGACCTACTGATTCTTTAAGGGTAAACTTCCATGAACAATCATTTGACAATTTATAAAATAGAATGGAGACTTTTCTTAGCAGTAATTACAAAGGGACTTGTCCAAAAAGCTCTGATAGCTTGTGTATACTACAACCTAGTGATGAGTTGAGTTTTGAAAGCAGGAAACTTTGCAATGAGCATTGAGCCTATTTGCAGCCCTTTCGCCATGAAAAGTAGGCCAAAAGGCTGAGGCCAATTGCCTTAGGGAAGGAGACAAAAATGAAGTAAAGCCAGATCTTTTCAAGACAGAAACTGGGGAAGGAAAAGAAGGAAGGAAAAGAGTATAAGAATATGGATATTTGTGTTGTCCCTGCCTTACTTAGCAGATACCACCTGCAGACACTGAGGTACCAGAGGAATCAAGCTGAATACAGGCAGTCAGCATTTCGGCTTCCACCCTGTTACCATTGTATCAGGAAGGTCCCCCAAAAGCTCATGTAATGAACATGTGGTCCCCAGGTAAGCAAGGTTCTAGATGAGGATTAGGGGAAGTAATTGAATCACAAGGACTTTCACCTCATCTATGGATTACTCCACTGATGGGCTGATTATGTGATGGGCTATTGGAGGTGATGGAAATAGGAGGTTGGACCTAGTTGAGGGAGTGTATCTGTGGGAACTTTGCCCTATGTGGCCCTTTCCTGGTCACCATGAGGTCAGTAGCCTGTCTCATCACATACCCCTGTAACCATGGTATTCTCACTTGCCTCAGGGCCAAAGCAATGGGACCGTGGAACCATGAACTGGAGCCATGGGACCATAGATTGAAACCTTTGAAATAGCAAAAAAAAAATCTTTCCTCCTTTGTGTTGTTTTTCATAGGCATTTGCCACGGCAATGGAAAACTGATTAACATACATCTAAAATATCAGAATAGCACAGGAGCACCCCCAAAGGGATTGCCCTGAGATGCAAGGCCAGAAGGGTTGGGCAGGAATCCAGAACAGCACTGTTCAATAGAACCATAGGGTAAGCTACACGTGCAATTAAAATTTTGAGTAGCCACATCAAAAAAGTAAAAATAAGCAGGCAAATTTTATGTTTTGTAGACACAGTTTACTTAACATAATATAAGCAAAATATTTTTATTTCAATATGTAATCAATACAAATCAAACATTTTAGACCTTTGAAATCTAGTGTCTGTCTTACTGGATTTCCTTTATAGCATATCTCAACTCAGACAGACATGTTTTAAGCACTTGATAGTTACATGTATTCAATGACACAGATCTAGAATAAACAGTTTTAATATTTAAGTGTTTTAAACCTGAAGAAATCAAGAGAACTTGACAAAACAAGTCTATCTGCTTAGTTTTCTGGTGTAAATCTGGAGAAAAGGCTAAAGAGAACAGAAAGATCAGGCCTAGAAAATACCAATAGAGCCTATGGATCATTTAATTTATTTATGGATTCTTCGGTTGTCACACAGAAAAATCCTACCTTACTACATATGTCTACTGAGTGTCTATCAAGTGGGAGGTGGTGGAGGGAGCTGAGCAAATGCAAAAATGAATTAGATGCTATAATAAAAAGTAAATAAGAATATGAATAAGTTTTAAAAATCAACAGTGTGAGAACCCAGGAAAGGTAAACACTTCTGTAGTTTCCTCTTGGCTGTAAGCTCCATGATGGCTTGAACTATGTCATATTTGTCACTTTATCAACAGTACCTAACATGGGACTTAAAAATGTGTTGAGTAAATAAGTAAGCAAATGAGTGAGTGATTGTTGGCTAGAGAGGCACGTAGGGAAAGACCTCGTGTCTGAAACGGCATTTAAATTTGGTTGTGAAGGACTATCTGGTTGTCACCCAGAAGAGTAGAACATTTGAGACCAGAATATCGGAACATTCTGTAAAGTGAATATTGAGGGAACATTCAGCTGATGCTATCTGAGGCAGGAGTGAAAGGCAGGTTGAGGTCAGATAGTGGAAAACATGGAAGGCTTTTTGAAAATTATTTGGAGGATTAGTTTCTTCTAGCCACTGGCTGATGGCACTTCCATGTGGCAAAATTTCCCAACATGCTAAGAGACTTTTGCTGCATATTGATCTCCTCTTTTTACAGCTTTCAGAAAGCAACCAGACAGGCAAATGGTGGTAAACGATGGTTATGCATTCTTCAGTGCATACCATATATTGTTGTTGAATTTTCCTCATCTCAGTTAACTTTTTTCCTTATTGAATAAAATTACTGAGAAAACAATATAATCAGTGAATAAAGTGAAAATGCACTGGATTACATTTCTCTCTGAAAAATAGTTGAATGAGATTTTTAAAATGAGTAATCTTTGCTCACTTTTCTCATTAAGTGTCCCTTCAAGGACCTCCTGTCTACTGAAATAATGTCAAACACCCTCTCCAACTGGTGATATTAACACACAAATCCCAGGAATACACTTGGAAATGTTTGGCTATATAAAGAAAATGTTTCTGCCTAATGTGGCATTTTATAAGTTCAATGTGCATATAGCAATAGTAAGTCTAACAAATGGCAATAAACAAACAAAAAAGAAGCTGAATAGCTTATGAAGTTCATAAAGTCCCTTCACTTCGGTATTTGAATAATTTGACATTGTATTATGACCAACACAATTTGAGTCTATGTTAAAACAGACAGGGTTGATTCTTCTATATTTCATATGGAAAGTGAGGTGATAATAACCCTAACTCTGAGTTAACATCAAGTGACATGCTAAAGCAGTGCTTAATAACTGAGAGGAGTTCAGTAAGCAATAGCCATTGATTTATCATTTATTTGTTCACTGAATAATTACTGAGCATCCATTGCACACTAGTCTCGGAAAATTCAGATACTGTCTAATTTAACAAATAATTTCTATGAAAATCATGGCATAGGATCTATATTCTGAACAGTAATGCTATGTCATCTCCATGATGTTTTGCATAGCACAGGATCTTCCACTCTGAGCATAAGTGACATTTAGGACTGGATAAATCCTTGTTATAGGGGCTACGTCTCTGACCATTACCCACAACGTTCCCATAGCACGCCCTGGGTGATAACCAACAGTGTTGCCACACATTGCTAAGGGTACCCCAGAGGCTCATCATTTTTGTTGGAAAATCAGTGGCGTGGGCTGATGGCAGAAGTTTTCCGGTCTTCATGATTAAGGTGGTAAAAACTGGTAGAAATGAACACTAGAACTATTTTAGCATTTCAGTTAAAGTATTTATTTCTCATTTCTTAAGGAGCTCTTGACTGAAAGAAAAATCAGTCAGCATAGTAAATACTTTTGTTACCAAAACCTAGCTCCACCTCCTCAGATCTGGTTAAATGGCCGCTCACAACTATACCATCGCCTGGATCTACTCCCTCGGTTTTGCAAAATCCTGTATTCTAATCTAAGCCACTGCTTTCTCTCACAAGAGCCATGATACAACCTGATCCCTGTCAAAACCCCTTGTCTTTGCCCACTCATCCATCACATACTAAGTAAAATGAGCTCCCCAAAACAAAGCTCCAGTTACAATGCTCCTATCATCAAATCTTGCCCTGCTCTTTGTAGTGAACTGTAGCTGTTTCCCTGGCATTGATAGGAAGACCGGTTCATTTCACTTCACTGAGGATACCCCAGTTTTAGCATTTTACCACTGAAGGATTGGGGAGCCAAGTAGAACACAGGGTACGTGGCTGCCAGAGCAAGAGAACAAGACATTGGCAAGGAATTCGGTTAATTTCCAAATGAACCTTTAATGGACTTGCAGAATAAACCTAACAGACATGAAGCTTGGACCTCGAACTCAGGGGCATGCAATGTGTCATCTCTCTTTATTTTTTATTTTGAGGATAACAGCTTGATTTTTTACTGTCCCTCATATTTTTTAGAGGGAAAGGAAACTACAAACTGCCATATTTCTAGAAGGGTGAAGCCACCATGCTGGCATGCAAGTCAGAGCCCTAGGCTGATGGATAGAGGCGTTTCCCGGGTCCTCAGTCCAGGAAGTGGTTGCTGAGCTACCCACTGTCTCTAAAGCATAATGCCATGACCGCTGTGTATAGCCATTGCACTGAGACCTTACCAGTCAGGCAGCCATGATGGCTGGAATTGGGCACCTATTAAACCCTTCTTTTGTCCTTTTCTTCCCACTCACTCCTCCCCAAGGAGGAGGACTCTCCACTGATCTTGATGGTGAGGAAAAGAAATCAATCATAATCTTCTCCTTGCTTCTTCTATAGGACATTTCAGCATAGCTGACAATTTCATTTTTTGATTTTCAGTCTCTTTTTTTACCCAGATCCTCCAAAATTGATTCCACATAAACATATGGTCCTTGGGCTGACTACAATCCACAGATAATGTTTTGTGAAACTGGCATGGTGATGTTTTGTTTTTGAAGTTAAATCTGAATCCTTTAAAAGAGAAGTGTGCTTTCTTTGCAGTTGGTTGCAGACACCTTCTTTCCCGGATTCTCTTGCACCTGATCCATTGGGTCTGCCTGTGAGTTCTGCCCAATCCTTCTAGACAACTTTGAGTTTCCAGCCCTTAGTCTTCATGATGAAAAAGTAAAACAAGTCCTGAGCATGGAGCACATGCTTATCTAAACAGAAAAGTCTAGAGAGATGAAAAATAATGAAGATTTACATTTATGACTTACACTAACCTACATTCATATAACAAAGTATTTTTTAGCTAAATGGAACGATAAAAACATAAAGGATATATAGGTAACATGTAATAGTGATTTCTGGAACCCTCAAATTCATCTCGCAAGTTTAATAACAACGAGCCTGCTGCGTGGATGCAAATCTTTAAAGTGACATCCTATACTACTTGTTCTGTGACAACCATCTTGTTTTCAAATGCTCCTTCCCTCTCAGCCTCAGCTATCAATGTAACTTGCTCTCGCTTTTATTTGTCTTGCTCACTCTGTCCTGAGTGATTTAGCTCATTATCTTCCCTTCTACTCTGAATGTCTTTGCTACTGATGTCTACAGTCAGAAACCTACTTATCCTTCAAGCAGGTGCTGAAACTCTGTCTTCTTGTGCTTTTACAGAAGGCTCTCTCCACCTCTTCAGACTTACGCTCCTCTACCCACCCATTAGTTGGAGGAATTCCTCAAGAATCCCACTTCCTCTCCTACCCCCACCCCGATTATCTCATTCACAACCGTGGCTTCAACTATGACACATATGCAGACAGATCACCTAGGTCAATGTCTAGCCTAGTAATGATCTCATATTATTATTAAAATCACATACTGTAAAAACTACATATTTAATCACTTTTTTGACAAACTCCTTTCAGGACATCTCAAAGGACATTTAAAGACATCTCAAGGTCAATATAACTTGCTAATTATCCTTGTCCACTACACTTGAACTCTTTTCTCAGGGATGGCCCCGGCCAATCATCTATCCTGTTGGCAAGGAAAATGCCTAAGAGTAATTGGGATGTGCCCTTCACTTTTCTTTTTCATACTTCCAGATATATAAGTGAATGGCCCAGTCAGGTCCACCCAAAAGATAGTCCATCTGATTCTTGTGCTCCTCGTTATAAATTGTTTGCATTTTGATTTTCCTACTCAGTGTTTCTGTAGGGTATCATTTGTTGAGTCTGGAGCACTAGTTTGGATTTTAGAATTGGTAAGGCTGAGAAGGGAAGAGCCTTGAGTTGTCATGAC
This sequence comes from Fukomys damarensis, assembly GCF_012274545.1. NCBI lineage: Eukaryota > Metazoa > Chordata > Mammalia > Rodentia > Bathyergidae > Fukomys > Fukomys damarensis. The sequence goes on along the minus strand of NW_022900940.1, from coordinate 1,938,576 downwards.
TCTGTAATGATACTGTAATGATTCCCCAGAATGGCTGCCACTGTACAGAGATCCCTAAGAGTTGCTCCCTGCTCCTCCAGGTCTCTATCACTCCTTTTTACTGGGAATTTAGCTTTATTAGTCTACATTCTGCCTCTAGAGAAACATAACTAATGGAAGATAACACATATTCACTCAGGAAGAAATTTATTATAAGGATTTGTCATGCATGATCATGGAGATGGAGAAGTCTAAGATCTATAGTCTGCATGTTAGAGACTCAGGTAAGCCAGTATCATTGCTGTAGTCCAAGTCTAAGCCCAAAGGCAAAAGAAAAAAAATGATATCCCAGCTCAAAAACATTCAGACAGAGAGAGTCAATTCTTTCTTACTCAGTCTTTTGTTCTCTTCAGTCCTTCAACAGTTGGATAAGATCTGCACACACTGGGGTAGGTAATCTGCTCTCTTCAGCCTACTGAGTCAAATATCAATCTCATTCAGAAATGGTCTCACAGGCACACTAAGAGATTGATTTTCAATAAGGCGCTGTAGTGCATGCCCGTAATCCTAGCAGTCTGGGAAGCTAAAACAGAAGAATGGCAAGTTCGAGCCCAGCCTGGGAGATTTAGCAACACCTTATCTCCAAATTTAAAATTTAGAAAGGTTGAGGATGTAGCTTGGTGTCAAGGCCTTAGGTTCAATCCCCAGTACTACTAAAAAAAATTTTTTTTTCCACAGAATATATAGCTACCCCATGACCCAGTCAAGTTGACACGTAAACTTCACATCAGCTAAACATCACCATTTTCTTTTCATTTGGTCTGATTTTGATGACCAATCAGCTTTAACCCTCATTCTACACTAAATGTCCAGAAAAGGAACAAGCTTTGTTTCTATGCAAATGCAACACAGGATCTACCAATTCCTGGCAGCTATGACTCACCATTTCCATTTCTCTGAAGGTAAGAAGAATACCATAACAGATAGCATTTCCAAAAACTGGCTCCACAGAACGCTAGTGCCAGATGATGCTGGGGGGAAGGGGTGTGTGGGTTTCTTGACAATTGAATGTTAGATCCCTAGATGAGTTTTCTATGCTACATGCCATTTTATCACAAACTTGCCACTTATGACAACACCTACTCTCTATCTTGCAGCTTCAGTGGGTCAGGAGTGAGTAAAACACAGCAATTCCTGAAAACAATATTTCAACCTCCCTACATGTGAACGTGGCCTGTGGGGATAGGTGTTTATTGTTATTAAGCAGCCATGTAAATTTAATTATTAAACTTGAGCTTGTGTTGTTTTGCAAAATAAAATAATAAATTAAAATATAAAAAATAAAGGAGGTTTTGTTCCTTGCATATATTAACTGTATCTTTTGTATGTGACCTGAAACATTTCCTTTTCACTCAGTATGGCCCAAGCAAATCAATAATTCAGATACCTGTTCCTTAGAACATGCCTCGTGCAGGTTAGCAGTCCAACAAGATCTTAGAAAGACTTCTTACCTGTCTGTGCTCTCCTTTCATATTTTAGTTTGTAAACAATTGGGAAAATGAATCTTTCAGGTTTTAATGTGCACAAGCTTTCTAGATAGCATACTTAAGCACCATAACATCTTTAAACTGAATTTTTTATAATTATAATTTAAGAGAAAACACTTTATTCTGCCCATGATAATTAATTTAGCTTTAAAAACAGTCATTCACACTTGCAGAGCTCAAAGAGTCTAGAAATGAATTATTAGCATTATATGTGAAGAATTTCTGTGTTTTGCTAAACTACTAATATAAAACTTGAAAGTTATTGTTTACATTGAATTGGTTGCTATTGATTGAGACGGCACAAAAATGTTACCTGGAACTTCATTTAATTCAAGTGAAATAAAAGGAAAAACCTCAAACAGAAAAAGTAAAACATAAACTACTTAATTCCTTTGGGACAAGTGCTAAATTTTAGAAACAAACTGTTTCACACTCAGATTAACCTGCAATGCAGGCTGTCCGCATGCAAGTCTAAGGAGTAGTGACTTAAAAAGTATAAAATGACAAAAGTTGTGGGTACTTTTTAAACACAATAATAACTGTGTAACTTTCAATAAAATATTCAGCTAACTTTCTTAGCATCAGTTTGATGATCAATGAAATCGTGATTAAAAAACAGTGTCTGTATCATAAGAATATTGTAAAGAGAAAATAAATCAAGTTTCATGTAGTGTGTTATAAAGTGCAAAGTTGATTATTATACAAGTTTAATCTTTACTATGTTCTCAATTTTTTTTGTGTGTGTGTGCTTTGTGTTTAAACCTGTGAATAAAAGTTTGGCATGAAATTTTGAAAAACTCAGAAAACTTTACATTTTCAGCATGTTAGGCAGCTTATTAAAAAGGAAAGCAAAACAGCATGATTGTTTTATTTAATGTTATTATCTGTTAACAGAGAGGAGAAAATTGTGGAGAATGTGTTGCTCATCAACAAAATTATTTCTAAATGGAATCCTTTGCGGTGTACCCCACAAGGCATCTGTAGGTCCTTAGGGACACAAAACAATTTATTGAAACTTCCATACTAATTGAAACTCATACTTAGAGCGATGCATAAGAACCTGCAGATCATTTATTCATGCTCTTCACTGATAGAATTGCACAGATCACTTTTGTTACACAAATGTTCCTTCAGTGATTAAAATTCCTTCTCTCTGGCATACGGATAGGAAAGGAATAAAAGCAAGTGAATAAGAAATGTAACCTGCTCTGATAGATAAATTGTATATATTCGAGAACAAGGAAAATGGTGCATGTGTGTTATCATACTAAAAATAAAATACTTTGAGAATGGCTGGTGTTTCCTTCCTCGATAATGAAAGGCACAGAATGAGAATGTTCACTTATAGTAATTTCATCAGCATGCCATGAGTGGGGCTAGAATAAATGGTAGACATTTCTCTTGCAGAAATATAAATAGGATATCATTTTGCTATTACTTCTGCAAACACAGCTAGGAGAGCTAATGCTTATTGTAAACTGCATGTCAGGCTTTCACAAGAGTACCAACAAATAAAGAAAAACTCCTTGCAGTTTCATTTTTACCAGTAGCTGCAAAGCAGCCGGTCCTTTCCTGAGCACTGTCAGAGACGTAAGAGGAAACACACTGACACTTCCCAGTGCCACCATGTGAGGCTGCATTAGCTGTGCACCCGGTGGCTCTGGGGGGGGGCTGATCCTAGCATGTGATAGTGTATAAAACATAAGGTTGGAGTCACTCAAAGCTATGGGGAGTCTGACTCTGACACTTAGTATGTAAACCTGGGTATGTTCCTTAACTTCTCAAAGATTTCAAGTTCTTTGTAAAATGGGAACAAAAATATCTACGTTTGGCATTTATTATGGGTTAATTATATGAAGTGTTTCTGCTACTGATGAACAGTGGGAGCTATTGCTACTCCTTTTCCGGTCGGTCTTTGTCTTTTCCCAATAGCATCCCATGAGACAAAGATTTTTGTGTAAAAAGTTTATTTGGGGAATGATTCCCAGAAACACAGGAAGAGGAGTAAAGTGAGACAGAGAAGAGAAGGAAGGAGACAAACCAGTAAATATGAGTTATTGAGAAGGTAACTGCTGCCTTTAACAACAGGATGGCTCAGTCCCATTGAAGGAGCACTGAGAGCCAGGTAGAACAACTTCAGAATCTTCCACCACACAGCCAAATGAGGTAGGGCATTTATCCACTCACTCTCTGCCCTTGCTACAGAGGCCCTCACATTCGCCCATATAGCTGGCCTTGTAGACTGGCCAAACCTACTCCCACAGGCTGAAAAACAAACAAACAAACAAACAAAACAGAGGCAGAGAGAAATCCAAGGGATTTCAGGAGGCAAATTTACAGAGCGCAGCACTTGGGGGAAATAAGCTGAAAGCCAACATCATCTTCATAACCAGAGTTTTACAAAATATCACTGGCTCCCTGGCTCCTCAGTTCTCACTACTTCATGGGGCTTTTGTAGTAAAGGTAAAAATCTCTCACATATATTTTTAGGCATCTTTGCATCTGAAAAATTAGGCTGACAAGATAAAAATATATACTGTCTGGGTGGAGTGACTTTGGAAATTTGAGCTTGGGCATTTCAGATTTCATACAGGATTGGTTTGGGGAGATTGGATGTGTGTAGTAAAAAGCATAAGTTAAGTGTAATAGAGAAGGTTAAGGTGCCAAAATAGGTGCAGAGGCATTTTCTAAGAGGTGAAATGCAATAAGTCTCCAACTTAGAAATATTCAAGTTGCAAACTTTCACAGATACAAACAGACCTCACATCACGAACAACCAGGGAGGTGACCAAATCATGGGAATAGCTCACGTCTGCGGGATGTTGTCACAGTTGTGCTGCTGGGTCTTTACTGTGTATGTGCGACAGTGGACAGTAGCACCGTGCTCAAGAGGAACATCAGTGATGATGTGAGGGGAAAAACTTAGAGGTAGGATGGAGGCGAAAGGAGGGTAGATATCACTAGTTCTTATAACATGAACTGTTCAACCATTGGGACAATTCTGAAGAACAGGGACAAGATTATGGAGCATGTGAAATCTACTGTGTCAATGAAATCACTTTGTTGGACTTATGAATGAATCCAACTTAAAAACATTCTCCCAGAACAGGATTCATTTGTAAGTTGGGGACTTATTTATGAGATTTTGTCACTGTAAAGTCTGTTGAAATTCCTAACGCTTTTGTCCAATATTAAATGTTTTATTCTGCTACTGAAGGCTGCTGAATACAATGCACTCTGAGATTGACTTCTTAGGTTAGCTGTTTGGCTCAGTGATGAACACATGATTTGATATAGAAGAAAAAAATGGCCAAACATTAGACACTTGCTAGGAAACACACTATCAGATTATTCTGCTTTTTTTGTTTTGTTTTGGGGGAAAAAAAAGTGAGATGGAAAAAGACTGTTTCTAAATCATGGCATGAAAAAAGCATCAAAGCAGAAAGTAAGCTTTTAAATACAAGGTGGGAAAACACTTTCTGAAGACATAAAACATCTTAGTTAGAGTAAGAATGAATTAGCAGATGATTTGTGTACAGACTTGTGCTTAGAAAGGTAGTAAGATTAGAAGGGAGCACAGGCTTTGTCAAGGGCAAAATCTGAGATTGAAGGCCCACCCTGACTTGATGAGGACTCGAGTAAGGTAGGTTCAGGAATCATCTCTCTGAACATAAATGCCACTTGTCCAAACAAATACAATAAGACCTACTCCACAACAGTGTGTAAAGAACGTGACATGTAGTGTAATAAGACATATAAAAATGCTGGAATTCATCAACAGGGGACACACTAATTTTAGTATGTCTGTACAGTGGAGCGCTACTTAGCAAAAAGAAAGAATTTATTATTAATTTTAAAATAAAAATGGATAATCCCCAAAAGGAAACAAGGAGTACAAAGACTGAGGAGCAACACCCACTAATGGAAATGTTCTTTACCTTGATTGCAGTGATCATCTGTCTATATCCATTCCTATGTGTGTGTAAATTTATCAACTTTTACCCTTTCACAATGTGACATTTATTATTTACTAATTACAATTCAATGCTGCTGTTAACAACAACAAAAAAACACCAGTTTTTGCAACATAACAGATTCTCAGTAAATGTAGTTTTCCTTCTCTAAATGTGTGTATATCTGTGCTTGACTGAACATGCTTGGTGTCAAATTTGATGGGTCTAAATCCATTGGGTCAACACAAAATTGGCATCATTTTGTCTGCTCAGCAGCTTTTTTTCTTCCTATTAAAATACCTCTTTCCTTTTAGGCACAAGGTTTGTCCCTAGCTCAGGTCCTGATACGTGGCACATGTTGGGGCTACCAATCATAGGGTTCCAGCACTCTGCCTAGCTAGTGATAAGCGTGTGCAGCAAACTTCCCTGGGTTCTCTCGGATTCCTTTCCAGTGTTGTGTACCCACCCCCAGCTTCTTCCTTTCACTGCAAAAGGCTGGCACCTGCAACCTTCTCCAGAGAATTGTCCTTCGGCTACAAGAGCTGACAGCCTATGGACAGCCAGAGCTTTGAGTGCCCAAGAGATTATATCACCTTGACTGGTACACTGGTACAAAAGTCCAGCTCCCTTGATGAAAGATGAGGCCAGACACTGCCATAAAAATGAATGTTTCATTCTCCCTGCAGTGTCACACCAAGACAGGCACTTCATCTGTACTGGTAGCTTGGATCTCAAATACTATGGCTTGGATAAGTGTTCTCTAAAGGCCTGTGTGTTCACAGCTTGCTCCCAAGCCTGTGGCATTGTAGTACAGGGGTGGAAACTTCAGAAAGTAGGACTTAGTGGGAGGGAGGACGCAGGCTGTTAGGTCACACCATTGAGGGGGTTATGGAACTCCCGTCTCTTTTGCTCTCCTTTTTACTTCCCAGCCATGAGCTAAATGGGCTTCCTCTGACACATGCTCATGCGTGATGTGCTACCTTGCTCCAGACCTAAAAACAGTATCGCCAACCCATCATGGACAAAAATATCAAAAACTGTGAGCCAAAATAAACCTTTCTGAATAGGCTGATGATCTCAGGTATTTTGTTACCATGATGGAAAGCTGATTAATACATCATCCTTATCTCGTTTTCCTCATCCTCTTACTAATTTCCATTGCAAGACCTCTCTTACTAATGCTGCTTGTACGTCAGCCTAGCCTAAGACATCAGACAGATGAACTAATGCTGATTGCACTAAAAAAAACAAAACAAAAACTTCCTGAGAAATACAGCTCATGAATGCTCTGAAACCTACAAGAGAGTGACTGCCACCTTTTCTGTGTTGTGGAGATTTATCCAGGAATGAAACCATGTCCTCAGTTGGCCTGATAGGATCCCTCAGACATTTTTAGGACTTGAGTTAGGGGGTTCAGGCCATCTCTCCTTTATAACCTAAAGGATGTAAGGAGGCAACACTGCAGTCCCTGCAACCTAGGTTCTTCATCTTGCAGGGGGGAAAACAAAAAACAAAACAAACTCTCTTGAAAGAATACCAAACCCAGAAAGCACAAGACAGAGATGAAGAGAGAGACTCTAGATGCTGTTCGGTCCACAAGGATAGTTATATTTAAGAACAGCAATCTTTGTCCTCTGGGTGATTATAAACACCCTGCTGTTGTATAAATGAGCTTGGCTTCAGTTTCTGTCACTTAAAATTGAAAGAACTCAGACTAACACCTTTGGTAACTGGTAGAAGTAAGACTTAGGCCCTTGCCCCATTATCAGCAGGAAGGACAGGTTAGAACAATTAGATGAAACAAATGAATTGCTCTTATTCAAGTACACCACAAAAAGCCAATGCTGAACTTCCCAAATTGTGTCTTTTAAAATTAAAACTCAGATATATTTTAGAGAGAGTGTTCAGATATTTTTTTCTAGCTTATACATACAGCTGGTGCTGGATATGGTGATGCGTGTGAGTAATCCCAGCACTCTGGAAGGCCAAGGTAGGAAGTTTACAAGTTTTGAGCTTGGCCTGGGCAACTTAGTGACTTGGAAAGACCCTGTATCAAAGAAATAATGAAAAGGATTAGAGATGTAGCTTAGTGCTACAGTCCTGGGTTCAATCCCCAGTACTTCAAGGAAAAAAAAAAAGAAATACAATTTGTATTTTGACTTATAATCAAATATATGCAAATATTTGTATATTCCTATATTATGTTTTTAATAACTCGAGCTGATTTTTTCTGAATACTGAATACTTCTCTTGCACAGACTGATGATACAAAATCACACAGATGGAGTGTAGAGCCTAATTTTAGGATACCTCCATTAAAAATTATACTTTTCTGTCAGACACAGAACAATAACATAAAAACTCATTTTGTTAAGAAAAAATGGTCTTAATGGCATAAAATAAGTCTTATAGTACAAAAATTGCTTCCTGCGAAAGTTTAGCTCATAAATGCTCTGAACCCTTACTAAATCAGATGGATAGCAGAACCATTAACTGCTTGGAAAAATTTCAAATTGATATTTGCTATTTCATGCAGAATATTAGAATAGTACTTCCTTGGATAAGATCAAACTAATGACATGAAAATTACTATTTTAATTCATTTAATGATTGCTTAATGACTTAAAGCTTTTAACTTTCCTTTTGTTATAGCTTTTCTAAACCACTGGAAGATGATATATAAATATAACATTTTATTCAATAATCTGTGTTTTTGTTGTTTTTTGGTGAACAAGGGAGATATATGTGATTATTAAATTTCAAAAAGGTAGGAATGTCAATATTATTGAAGGATTTTTTTCTCTAAGAAAAAATATTTATACCAGTGGCCTTCAGCCAGGGGCAATTTGCCTCCTCTTTCCCATCTTGCCACTGTCAGGACATTTGGCATTACCTAGAATCATAATTCTCTGGAAAAGAGGAAATAGTTGCTACCGTATAAAAGTAGGCAGAGGCCAGGAAAGGTGGCAATACATAGACAAAGACATATCCAGCTGAAAGTGATAACAGGGCTGAGGAAAAGAAAGTCCAAATTATACCCTTGCTATTAAATGTTTCGTTCCTGTCACCATTTTGGAGCTGTGCCATAAGAGTACCACCTGAGAGCCCGACTATGGGTTGAAAAGGCAGGTTTCACATCTCCTCCCCAGGCAGTTGAAAGCAAATTACTTTGACTCTTTGTTAGATCTTTTCTAACTTTGAAACAGAACCATAGCACTTACGTTATGGGACTGTTGTGAGATCTGAATGAGGAAGACACTCTTAAAAAATGTGCTTAACACAGTGCCAGCGCTTAATATGCAATTTAGCCATCTGCTATTTTTAGTACTGTGGCACAGTGCAGAAGACGAAGCAAAAAATTTCATGGGTATTGATTAACTCATTTGGACACTCGGGATATTTTGATGGACCTTGAAAATATTAGTTTCCTTACATAAATACCCATGTTTATAGCAGGACAACTCATAATAGTTAAATCTTGGAAGAGGCCTATGTGTCCATCAACAGATGAATGGATAAACAAAATGTGTCATTCATACACAATAGAATACTACTCTGCCATAAGGAAGGATAGAGTTGAGTCATTTGTAGGAAAATGGATGCATCCTGAGGCCATATTAAGTGAAATAAATCAGATCCTTGAGCTTCAATATCCCATGGTTTTTCTTATATGAGAAATCCAAAGAATAAGTGATTTAAGGAGTAAATTAAAAGCTAGATGATAGAAAACAGGGAGATAGATCTTTTGCAAATGGGAAGAGGACCAAGTGATGGAGGGAGGAGTGTAAGAGGATGAGCGGAACTGAAATGATTTCAGATATGTTCTGTACATGTGCCAACTTTCCACAATGAATGTAATCATTATGTACTTCAAACATATATGGTACTAATGAAAATTTTAAAAATTAAAAAACTTTGTTTCCTTAAAATCTACTATATAATTTTTACTGTATTCTCAAGTCCCTCTCTCTCTTCTCTTTAATCCTAGAACTTCCTATTCTTCCCCCATTCCCAACATACCTCCGTTCTAGCCTTGAACCTCAATGAACTCTCAGCTTCCCTCTGTCCTCTCTGAAACCCATGAGTCCTGAGAAAAAGATACAAACAGTTTGCGTGGCCCAACAGTGTAAACTAGAGGTCGGCTGGTAAATGTGTTCACGGTGTCACTGTTGCTCTGCCTCCTGAGCCGCTGGATATCTGACCTGTCTCCCCACTTTCTTCATTTCCTTTCGGCGGGACACAGCATATTGCCCTGGTCTCCAAGACTACTTACTTTTCATCAGCTTATTTACCCTGGTTTTCTTGTTTGTTTTCCTAAAGGCAGCCAGACTTCAGATGCTGAAGGAGATAAGAGGCAGAGGACGTGACTGTGGCAATGACTTGGAAAGATGACTGGGAAAAGACGGGCATTACCGCAGTGGCTCTGGAAGGTGGAGGAAAGGGAGGTGTTGTGGAGAGAATCAAGGTTCTGGATGAATGTCCCATGGTGGAGGTTAGAAGACATTCATTCATTCTTTCTTTCTTTCTTTCTTTCTTTCTTTCTTTCTTTCTTTCTTTCTTTCTTTCTTTCTTTCTTTCTTTCTTTCTTTCTTTCTTTCTTTCTTTCTTTCTCCCCCCCCCGACAATGTGAACATATATGAATAGCAGTATTCAACCCTATTTACTAACTTCATAAATATTCATTGAGCACCTACAACATTTCAGACATCACTGTTCTAGATATTGGCAATAAAAAATCAAGCAAAGTAGAGAAAAATATTTACACTCAAGATTCCAATGATGAATGTAACTGTATTGTATACCTAATATGTACCAATAAATGCAATAATGATAAAAAAGAAAATTCCTAGAAATTAAATTATTGGACTAGAAGATTTAAATTCTTCAAGGCTCTAGATTTATATCACCAAATTTTCCTCTAGAAGGTATAACACTTTATACTTAACGGATAGGTAAAAGAATGCATTTCCTCCACAGCTGCACATTGAGAATTTAAAAATTTTTTAATTTAAATATATTCAACTTTAACAGGCCATACTATCTTTTAGTTTATTCTGCATTTGCAAATCAGTAGATTGTTCTTTTTCTTGTTTATTGAACATTTTTACCTCTTTTTTGATTTATTTACTCATATTCATCTTTTTTTCCCATTATGTGTATATCTTGATTTTTATAAAAATTTCCAGGTACTTAATATTTTTTAGTAAAACTTTTATTTTTCAGTGCTGGGGATCAAACTCAGGCCCTCTGCATGCCAGACAAGTCCCCAACCCCTGAGCTACACTGAAGCCCTTTCGTACAAAGCTTTTACATTAACCACCTTCTATTCGTCTTCCTCTAGCACTATAGGCTTCCCCTCTTCTGGAAACTCTTGCTTTGACTCTGATCTGAAGTTCTTATTATTTTAAGATAGAATTTTTGAAAGGAACATTACAGTGATTTTTAGTTTGTGTCTCCATATGCAGGACCTTTTTGGAGCTAAGGTCTCCTTGCAGCCTGAGTAGCCATTGTCTCTGATGGAAACCTGACAGCATTCTTTCTCTTCCAACAGTGTCTAGGGCTCTTCCCACAGCTGCAGGACAAGGTTTCAGGGAACAGCTGCTAGGTCCAAGTGCACAAGTCAGGACTCTCTACCTTGTGTTCTTTGCAGAAGCAAGTGCATCTCCTTCAGAAGCTATCTGCCTCTGGGTCTTGGATTTCAGTTCCTTTATTTCTTCATTATCACATGGTTGCTTTTCTGGGAGCTCAACAGAACTTGATATCAGAGGAGGAGAAATCATTATTTGTACCTTCTATTTACTTCTGCTGTAAAACCTACTTTTTATTTTTTCAAAACCACGTATAGATTCTCCCTGGTTCTCTTTCCTTGCCATCTCTAATATTTTTATATATATCAAATAAAATCCAACACAATAAATTCTTTGTGGAATGCTTGTTTCTTGGTATGGCTCCCCTGAAAAGTCCTAATTCAGCTCTTTAAGGGCTACATGGTGAGTTGCAGACTGCAGGAGTATTTAGAGTATAATGCTTGCTAGAAATGACACTGAACAGGACACAATTTGGTAATTAAGGGAAAAAGGCAGGAGCATGGTTTAAGGCTACAGTTTTGAAACTTTTAAAAATAGTGCACCTTTCTTTCTAACTCAATCTGGAGCCCTTCTCTTCTTACCTCAGATAAAATGCTAATATGAGCTCATCTGGTCAGTTTAAAATGAGAGTCAACATACTTTACTCAGACCCTCTCTCCCTTGATCCACCCTGGACTTTACAGGAAGTTTGGGAAGTCTGTCTCAGCTTCAAGCCCCTGAAACTCTATCCCAAAGCCTTATCTAGGCACAGAGAAGTGCATGACTGGCCCTTACAGGAGGCAGGCTGGAGTGCAGGGCTTCAGGGCGATGTGGGAGTAACCCTCCCAGCACCCTTCAGCCAAGGAGGCATGGGAGTTGGTAGGTGGATATGACCACTTCCTTGTCCCTTGACAGAACAATTATGAAGGAGTGTGTTCTGTAAGGCCTGCAAATGTTTCCTGGAAGTGTGAATCCCAAGTACACACACCCTACCAATGCCGCATTTATTAGGTTCTCCCTTTTCCTGTCTTGCTTCCCCATGCTTTCTTCTGTTGCCTAGGAACACCTCTGAAGGAATTGCATTCAAATCTCTATCTTAGGAACTGCTAGGGGAGCAACTCAAAACAGAAAATAGTGTAACAGTACAGAGTTTGTACATTAACATTATAGACAGCCTTAGGCCTATACTGGCTGATACGTTAACCTCTGGCAATTTGTGGCGATAAAAAATTAAGCACAAATGAAATAAAACTGAACAGTCATTTTCTCAGTTGCACCAGCCATATTTCAAGTGCTCAATAGCCACCTCTGGCTAATGACCAAGGATTTACATCATTACAGAAAGTTTTGTTGGCGTTTTGGCCTAGAGTCAACCTCAGGTTGAGATTTGCCTTCTCTGTCCATTACCCCAGGAAACTTTCTGCTTTGAGACTCAGTTTGCACATCTGTAAAATAGAGCTACATGGATTTTTAGAAGACACTGTTCAATGAGAGAGAGAGAGAGAGAGAGAGAGAGAGAGAGAGAGAGAATAAAAGAGACAGAGAGGCCTTTAAGGTATTAATGTACCCCAAAACTTGGAGGCATTGTACAAAAACTGCTAGCCTCAAGTATAATACTAGGACGTTTATTTCCTTTTGCGAGGGTCAACTTCCTTTCTTGCTAAGTGGTGTGGACAGCATTCCAGGTATTCGTGCATCTTTGACATTGCTGATTAGGATGCCAGTTTCGACTTCATTAATGTGCCCTTCAACTAACATGGGTTGAATGCCTTCTGTCCTTCTGGCTCTGCAATGTTCAGGGTAACAGCAGTGAAGAAAATTCAACTTCTTCCCTGCAGATTTTAAAATCTGCAAACAAACAGCAAATGCAGCCAGCGAGCCTAGGATAACCACTAAAAGAATGCCAGCCTTGCCTGGAGGGACTTCCCAGGGAGGAGTGGCTGAAACTCCAGGGAGGAAAGGGCCTCAGGCTGGTGAATGAGAAAGAGGAACATCTAAGGCAGAAGAAACAGCACAGGTACTTCTCTGGGAACCTCATGCCATCCTCCATACTCATGGAGTAAACTGAATTTCAGAGAAGCAGGGAAAAGAAAGATAGAGGACAGGTAAGAAAGAAAAAAGAAAATGAGAGAGAAAGAATTAGATAATCCTTTCCTCTTGAGAAAAGAGTCTAACCATGTCACAGTCTGATCTTCTGGACTGGTTCTTCTTCAACAACAGGTGCTCCACCACCTCCAACAAATACAATGAAGTATTTAAAAATGGAGATCCCTGGGCCCCCATTCAAACGTACTGAATCAGAAATACTTGGGAGGCTTGGCCCAAATGGATGTTAATATGTAACTACATGTAACAAGAACCACAGTGATATACAGTGTACTGGGTTCCATCCCCAGACTAAATGAAAAGGGGCAGGTGGCCGGACTGTAGCTCAGTGGTGAAACATAACATGCTCAGGCTTAACACAAGTAAGGATATGGCAAGATTCCAGGCAACAAAAAATTAAAATAGCAGCCAAAAGAGAAAGAAATAAACCCAAGCAGGAAGCACAGCTGCAACCATCTACTTCCAGTGAAGCATGACCTCTGAAGTAGAATGTCCCTCTGATTTTTATTTTAGTGTTTTAAAGGAGGCTGTTTTGCCTGGGATTTATGTCAATGGTGCCTTCACCTGCCTCTCAAGCACAAGGTCCTGGGTTCAATCCCCAGTATCAAAAAAAAAAAAAATTGATTCTATAAAAAAGACTGTTTTAACTAACAATGGAGGTGCTGAGTTCCATGGATTCCATATAGTTTTTTATTGTCTGTTTCTGAACTTTTGTTTCTGTCTTTCCCACATCCCATCTTGTGCCATTTTTCTCTTTCAGCCAGTGTCCCTCCTTAGTCCTCTGAGAAGGCATTTTGTACTCAGCTCTCAGCTCCTTCATCCATCCCCATGCCCCTAGCAATAGAATAGCATCATCCTATTTCTACCATCCCATTTTTTTCTCCACATTTAGTCTCTTCAGCTGTCTTTGTCTGTGGCTGTGCCCTCTTTAGGTTAATGATCCTCCTTAATTTTCCTCCTGACTCTGACCTGTCCTGCTATAACTGGCAAGGCAAAATGGCATTTAAAAAATATATACTTTTCCTTTACATACAAGTGGCTTTTCCAAACTTCCTTAGGCCTAGGGCATAAATACCCAGGTGAGTGGACAAAATATGCAGGTGCTGGCACCAGGAGGTTGGCTTTTCCAAACCTCCTCCTGCTGAGGGCACAATCACCACCTCTCCTCCCAGCCAAATAAACAGAATGTGCAGATGCTGGCACCAGGATGTTGGCATCCAGGAGGGATGGAGCAAGGGTGGAGGAGTCCGTTATCTCCTTATATTCCTTCTCCTCTCTGTTCCTTAATGTAAAAGACCCTTGCACACTTGGACACGGGAAGATAGTGAAGTAAGACAAATGAACCCCTTACATCTGCTTGGAGCTAGCGTGAAATTTTTTTTTTTTTCATTTTCACCAAAATAAATGACCTCCGTTGATTTGGTCAATGGTGAGCAGACGGACCTGTGATCACTGACCTGTGTGGGTGGTAATACTGCTGCTCTAAATGTCCTCCCTCGAATTTTCTACAAAACACAGAATTGCTCATAACTCTGCTCACTGCCATTTTGGCAGAGGAGGCAATGTAAGTTTTACATCTCTTTCATCTGGGTACCTTATAATGTAGACAAACTGCTTAGAGATGCCATAAAATTAGTCACCTTCCCCTTTCCTTTTCTTTTCCTCCTCTCCCTTACTTCTCCTTTTCCCTCTTCTTACAATGTTGGGAATGGAACCAAGGGCTTATACATGCTAGGCAAGTACTCTGGCACTGAGATATGCCTTTAGCCCCTAAAATTGATAATTTTAATGCATTACTGTAGAGGGAAAAATAATGTCAGCATAAAAGAAGTTCTCTGTGTGCCGCTGGCAAACAACACCACTAGAGCATTTGCTGAACTGGCTGTCAGAAACAGCAACACAGATATTACCTGTTTGTATAATGAAGGCCAAACTTTCTTTTCCTGCAGATTCAAGAAAGCTGTTACATATTTAAACAGAAATAACTGAATAAAATTCACAAATGTCCTTTATTACATCATCATAATAGCAATTTTCATTCCTGATGTGCAGCAGCATGAACTCACATATGCAATTCGTGAAAATTAGAGTTATTTCTTTAAAAGTTTTATTTGGCTCCGCTGGAGATAGTGAGTTAGTATTTGTCAAATGGTTTTTATGCTTAAATGAAAAGGTAGTGGTAAACAACCCTTGGAGCTGCTCCATTCACTGCCCCATTGCCAGGCTTTGTGACATACCTCTCAGGCAGAGCAGGGCCCCTGGAGCGATCAGTGTGGGTATGAAAACGAGCACATTATTTCACTGTTAGCGCGCATGACTAAGACGAAAGGGCAAGCAAGTGGGCTGACTGATGTTTTTATTTTCCTTGGAACAATTAGCTGAACAAGAAACTGTACGCAGGGTGTTCTGAGTGCAAGCCCCATCGTGGAGCTGTAGAACTTAATACTTCAAATGGATGCAAAGTTTATGGGAAGTGCTGCTACATTTTGAACTCCCAGCTCCAGTAAGGTGTCTTCCTTATACTAATGGAGAAGCTGAGGTGCACTGATATGAGTATTAAAGAAACAAATGCAGGAAGAGAAATTTCTTAGTCAGGTAATGAATGCACAGTAGGTAACAGCCGGTGAGATCTCAAGCACTGGGCAACACATCTCATTGGCAAGATCAAATCATCAAATCATAATCCTTTTTTCACAGGTAAAGGCATTGCAGTGATTAAGTAACTTTCCCAAGATCACGAGGCTTTTAAATCACAGTGAAGAATGGTGTTTCTGATGCCTCCCTCTGCACGGCAGTCTGGTAACACGGTACGTAGCACTTGTGCCTAAAGCTGGTCACCACTTAGGCAGTCCATGGTCACAGTTCCGTGTAACACAGCTCCTTCCTCACCCTCAGCAGTGCCTTCTATATGTGGTGGTTAATCTGCACCAGGGGGAGCTGCGTTTTGTACCAATGTGTCCAGGCTGTTTTGAAGCAGCATCAAGTCATTACGTTCATCTGTAACCATCAACCTTTGGTCCTATATTCTGTAACCAATCGAGAGGTGGAAGAGTGACTTGTCCTTGGACTCACCGCATGACTTGTGGAAAGAGTTCAGTATTATGATTTGGTTTGGTTTGCTTTCTCAAACTGAAGAACTCCTTGAAAATATTATTTAAAATGCAAATCCTGTAATTAATAATATAATCCTGGCACTCCGGAAGGTTGAAGCAGGAGGATTCAAAAATTGAGCCTGGGTAACTTAGGGACTCAGTGAGATCCTGTCTCAAAAAATTAAAAAAGGGCTGGTGAACACAGGGCAGTGGTAGAATGTTTATTTACTATTTGTGAGGCCTTGAGTTCAGTCTCCAGTACTACCAGGAAGAAGAAGAAAAAGTTTCAGTCCCCATCTTAAATAATTCTGATTTGGAAAATGAAGGGTGGAGTTTTGAAATTCTAAAACAAAACAGAAAAGTTCCCCGACCACTAACCTCTATCCTCTGTCTGAAGGCAACCGGTGTACTCTTCATACTGTCATTTACATATCTCCATAATTCTCCACTGTAACTGAGATAAATTACAAAGTGTCCTGGACTTTGTACCCTATGTCCCTGATTGGTGCTGGTCTTTCATGTTTAATAGCAAACAAATATTTAGGAATCCCCTGGAGGAAGAAAAATTACATTTATTAAGCTCCTACTCTGTGTAAGGACTTTACCACAACATTTCACTGATGATGATGAAAGATAAAAATTACAAAACTTTAGTTTAAGGATCTTAACTGGCTTTATTTTCAGTTCTTGAACTGGGAGACATTTTACTCCACCATATGGAATAAGTACTCTGAAGGGCTGAGCAGAAGAGGTTGCTTTTATAGCAGGTGAAAGGCTGAAGAAGGAAGAAGCAAAGCACAAAATTCAGACTGGTCATTTCAATGTTGTTTTCCTTGTTAGGTGACCTTGGTGCAGGGGGCTGTGCTCCATACCAGTAACCTGCTACTCAGAGACTGAGGCAGAAGAATTGTGAGTCTGAGGGCAATTTAACAAGTTCTTATCCCAAAATACAACTAAAAAGGACTGGAGATGTAGCTCATGTTAGGGAATGATCATGTTAAAGTATGCTGTGACGCCACCTCACAGGCTGCATTCTCCTGGTACATCTTGGCTCCTAAAATGACCTCATACCCTTATCTCTGGTTTCCTTACCCTGCCAAGGCCACAGTGGTCCAGGAAAGTTGAAACCTGTGTCTGCAGGACTGGGCCCATAAAAGCAACCTGGCCTGTGATAGGTTAAAAGTAGCTCACTCCTCCTAAATAAGCAATAGCCCACCCCAAAACTGATAAAAGGACCTTCCTTTCTTTGTTCTCTCTCTCCTTCTGCTTCTTC
>NW_022900940.1:1917094-1920970 GCF_012274545.1 Fukomys damarensis | reverse complement strand
TCTCTCTCTCTCTCTCTCTCTCTCTCTCTGCCTTCCTGCCTCCTGCTCGCCTCGCTACAATAAAGATCTCCTGCCGGACCTCTCAGTGCGTGAGTGGCATAATTGGGCAAAAGGGCACGTGAACCCCCCTTTCATTGGTGTCAGAAGCGGGATCTGGGATTGCCAGGCCCACAGGCTAAAACTCCTGAGGCCCAAAACCCAGATTCTAGGGCGCCCCTGCTCAGCCCCCACCCGATGTCCCCGACCATTCTCCTCATCGCCATCTTCACAGCCACCACCAACCTGCTGATCTTCTGACCCACACTTTTTTGGGTAAGTTCCCCTTTCGGAAAAGTCTTCAGGGTAACGAGGACCCCAGACCTCAGACCACCCACTGGGATCACATTTGGGACACAGCCAGGCGCCAGGCTCTGTCCTCACTCTCTCGCACACCAGGTTTGCCACATTTGAGGTAAATCCGGGATTTAGCTTCACTTAAACTCCTATCTTGTGTAAGGGACGCTTTCGCAAGAAACCGAGTTTCCGTCCTCTAGACCAGGTCTAGAGAAGAGGGGGTCTTATCAGAACTCTTGGAGATGTCTGGTCTTCTGATAACCTCCTTATCCCGGTGGTCAGGGGCTCTGGCTCCTCCATACCCACAGGCTCTCCTTTGGGATGCTTACTCAGGAATTTGGAGGGTCTTAATTTAAAACCCAAACGGCTAATTCGCTTGTCTACTCAAATTTGGCCCCAATATAAATTAGGCAATCAAAACATCTGGCTGCCTAACGGCTCCTTTGAATGGGGTCTAATTAGAGACCTTTACAATTTATGTGAGCGACAAGGAAAATGGTCGGAGATCCCATATGTCCAAGGCTTTTCCTATCTTGCTAATCAGCCTTCTCTTTGTTCCACTGCCAAAACTGCTCCAATACTTTTGCTGACTCAAAGCCTTTCCGCTACCAATCCCTCTCCTTCTGACTCTCCCGCCCAACTCGATCAGGCAGATGATCCCCCTCCTTATCCTGCAGCAAAAATTCCTTCCACTCCTCCCCCTGCTCCATCTGACTCCTCCCAACCCTCTGAATCTCCTGCCTCTCTCATTTCCCCTGGACCTCCCACTGCCCCACCGCATGCGCCGACTCCACCCCTCACTCCCTCCAGGTCACACAAGGGCAACACGATGGCGCCCTTGCGAGAGGTAGCCGGAGCCGAAGGAATTGTCCGCGTTCATACTCCTTTTCCTATGTCTGAACTAGCTCTCATTCAGGCCAAGCTTGGTTCTTTTACAGCCCATCCAACAACCTTTATAAAACAATTTCAACTTTTGACTTAGTCTTATCAACTAACTTACCATGATCTTTTTGTAGTTTTAACCAATGCCTTAACTCCCAAAGAAAATAGAAGAGTGCTGGATCAGGCTCATGCACATGCAGACCAAGAACATTTAACCAACAATCACCACCCAGCAGGTGCTGCTGCAGTCCCTGATCAAGACCCAGAATGGGACTACAACACAGAGGTGGGAATTGCAGCTCGAAACAGGTACCAAAATTGTCTCCTTCATGGGCTCCGCGGAGCTGCCATGAAGGCCATTAATTATGAAAAGCTTAATGAAATTATACAAAACAAGAACGAAAATCCATCCACCTTTTTACAAAGGCTAACTGATGGCCTCCGTCAACATACCAAACTAGACCCTGAGTCTGTGGATGGTCAGAGATTAATTATGATGCATTTCTTCTCTCAGAGCTACCCCGACATTAGACTTAAACTAAAAAAGCTTGATCGGGGGCCCTTGACCCCTCAGGCAGAGGTTCTGGCCACAGCATTCAAGGCCTACTATGGCCGAGATGACCTCAAAATTACAAAGAAATATCAATTATTAACACAAGCTCTTAATTCGACCAGTCCACCTGCACCACAGGAAAGAAAACCCCTACAAAAGAGCTCCCAACCACCAGGCCCCTGTCACAAGTGTCATCAGGAAGGCCACTGGGCAAAGGACTGTCCTAATCCCAGAGTGCCAACTAAGCCCTGTCCCAAATGCCACCAGAGGGGACATTGGGGCACAGACTGTCCCTTGGCGTCCACCCGCCATCAGACCGTCAGCCCCACAGCTTCCCAACATGCGGACCTGATAGGTCTAGAGACAACGGAGGGACAATGAAGAGGCCCTGGCACATCTGGCCCAATGCGGATCACCGCCCAGGAGCCCAGGGTAATCTTGACTGTGGCAGGTAGGACCATTTCTTTCTTATTGGATACTGGTGCCAGCTTCTCTGCACTATGAGAATACTGGGGGCCTACCTCCCTTTCTCAGACTTCTATTGTTGGGGTAGAAGGCCAACTACAACGACCACACCAGACCCCTCCTACTATCATGCACTATTGGCAATCTTACATTTCTTCACTCATTTTTAGTCCTTCCATCCTGCCCGGTCCCTTTATTAGGCCGCGGTATTTTATCTCAAATTGGAACATCCATTCATTTTTCTATGCCGAACCCTTCCAACACTCCGACAACTTCCCTCTGCCTGGTACTATCTCAAGCCCTCCAATCCTCATCTTCCCAATCCAATTGGCCAATTAGCTCCTCTCTTGTTAATCCTCAAGTATGGGATATCCACTCTCCCTCAGTTGCCAAATGTCCCCCTGTCAAAATTCTCCTTAAAAATCCCTCACAATTCCCTAGCTTGGCACAATATCCCCCCCCCCGCTCTAACTTAGAGGGACTAACTCCCATAGTACATGATCACTTACAAAAGAGACTTCTGAGACATGCCAACTCTCCCTTTAACACTCTCATTTTAGAAAAAAAACAAAAAAACAAAAAAAACCACTCCAGGCTTTAAGAGCCCCAAGGCCAACACTGTGTTATCAGCTTGATGCTGCCTACAAAGGTCTGGAATCCAAAACCCTGCCAGAGAAACTTAAACTGTGCTTTACCGACATAAAGAGATTTTACAAGAAAAATCAAGTTATAAATTTTAACTATTTGATAAATGTATCTTTGTTTCAATTTGAGTTAAGTTTAATTGGTGTGCTTAAAACACTTCTTGTACAATACAAATTCTTTAATTGTGATTATAAGATTAACTTGCTCTTTTCTGTACTTTGTTGATAAAAACTCAAGGTTAATACTGTTCTATTGGCAGCCAGTCAAATTTTAAGATGTAACAATCTGAAAACAAGAAAAAGGACACTTTAAACTGAAATTTGTTATAGAAGGTTTATAATAAGTGAAACGGCAGAGGAAAAATATTAAAAAAAAACTATGGATAAAAGAGATATACTTTTGATATGAAAGGATTTTGTATGCATGTCTTGTTACTCAAGGTTAACTGTTCTATTGGCAGCCAGTCAAATTTTAAGATGTAACAATCTGAAAACAAGAAAAAGGACACTTTAAACTGAAATTTGTTATAGAAGGTTTATAATAAGTGAAACGGCAGAGGAAAAATATTAAAAAAAAAAAATGGATAAAAGAGGTATACTTTTGATATGAAAGGATTTTGTATGCATGTCTTGTTAGAAAGATATAAAGAAAGATATACAAGACCAGAAGGCTTAAGTATGTAGAAAAGGTATGTGGAAATGATTTAACAGGAAAATATGTATGTTTGCTTGTTGGTTTCAAGTTTGTTACAGAAGGTTTACTTTTATAGTAACAGCTTTCATTCCTTTTGATTCTAATTCTACGAGATCTGTTAATTGACTTACAAAGGTTTTGACTAGTCATAACTAAAAGATTTTATAATTCAATTGGCCAAAACCATCTGGGTACACTCTAGTTTAAATTGTCTTATATGTTTGTCTGTCTAAATGTTATCTGGTTTTTTAGGTCAAATAAAAATTTAAAAATAATTAAATATACACTTTTAAGTTTGGGTACAC
>NW_022900940.1:1911037-1915513 GCF_012274545.1 Fukomys damarensis | reverse complement strand
CACTCAAAGCCCTGCTCTAAATTTAAGTATTGCCCAGGATCCTTCACCATCATCCAGTCCTGAGTCAGATAAACCAACCTAACTGTTTACCCTCTCATCCTTTCACAGGGTATTGTGACCCATTTCACACTACAACAGCCATTGATATCCTAAGTCTTATATTAGTACTTCTGGGACTTGTCCTTGGGATAGGATTGGCCACAGTATCTCCTTCCAATTATAATTTTACTTCCAGGTGTTTACTCTCATTGATCTATTACCTCATAATCTCATTCTTTGCCATTCTTAATTACTGGAAACAATAATCGTTCCTCTCCTGCTCCTGTTTTCTCTCCCAAACCTTACCCAAGCCAATAAGCCCCTGGTATATACCTTGACTCTCTCCCAGCCTAACTCAGCCCTCCTTCAGACCCAGGTATGATCTCCTGAAATCACATTCCAGGCCACCTTATGCCAGTTCTTCGACCAAATCATCAAATTCCTGATGCTCTTCAGACTGGCCCACAGCTGATTTCTGCTGCCCTTTCCATATGTACCTTTACAGTTGCCCCCTGTGTTCTCCATCTTATTCAATCCCAGGTCAGTCGCCTCTCCACTCAAGTCTCCCGACAGACGGCTCACCAGCTGATACTTCAGGCCAGAGACCCCAGTGAGACCACCGTGTTACATGACAGCGAACCAACTAACCATAGCTCAGATCTCGGCTCAATTTAAACATTTTCTAAATGATCTTTGGACTGATATTCTCTGGTTTACTCCCCACCCTCCTCCTATTACCTGATAGCTGACTAGATCACTAATACACAGCTCCAAAAAACTTTATCAGATTTCACCCTGTCTAAAGTCACAATCTTTACCTTTATACTTGTTCTTAGTAACCCTCCAACTAGTCCACAGTCTCATACAAATTATCTTCTACTCTCCCCTCCCTCATTAACTGATTTGTGTGCTTGGACTTTTCTCAGGAAGCCCTACCAACAATTCCAATGATAATGCTGCTGCTGTCAACAATTCCAAGTTCATAAAGGACAACTCAGCCGGCCAACCTCCATGCCTGCCCCCTAGGTTGATTTGTCGCCCCAATTCAGCAGGAAGTAGATACAGAAGACAGACTCTCCGCCCCTTTTTCCGCCTGCCATGGACATGTTGGCTGTCGATTGTCATCCAAAATCAAAGAGTGGGGAATGTTAGGGAATTGATCATGTTAAAGTATGCTGTGACACCGCCTCACAGGCTGCATTCTCCTGGTACATCTTGGCTCCTAAAATGACCTCATACCCTTATCTCTGGTTTCCCTACCCCCCAAGGCCACAGTGGTCCAGGAAAGTTGAAACCTGTGTCTGCAGGACTGGGCCCATAAAAGCAATCTGGCCTGTGATAGGTTAAAAGTAGCTCACTCCTCCTAAATAAGCAATAGCCCACCCCAAAACTGATAAAAGGACCTTCCTTTCTTTGTTCTCTCTCTCCTTCTGCTTCTTCCTCCTCCTCCTCCTCTCTCTCTCTCTCTGCCTTCCTGCCTCCTGCTCGCCTCCCTACAATAAAGATCTCCTGCCGGACCTCTCAGTGCGTGAGTGGCATAATTGGGCAAGGGGCACCGAAAGGGCACACGAACCCCCCTTTCAGCTAAGTGGCACTGCATTTGCATAGAATACATGAAAACCTTATGTTCATTTCCCAGGACTGATAAAAAATAAAAAAAATAAACTGAAGACATCATATTACTTTATAATACTTTTTGGTTGAAAGATGAAAGAAGAAACTTCACTATCTTATCGATTGAGATTAGCCTGTTTGGGAAATTTGATTATTTATGCCTCCCCCCACTTTAAATACTTTTAAATAATATTTTTAAGGAAGGTCGGTCCAGTTTGGTGTCATCAAACTCCATTTTGATTTTTAGTCTGGTATGTTGGGGTCCAGTACAGGGACTTAGTTCAAAACAATAGCTCCCAATAATTGTTAGTTAACACTGTTTATGAGCACTCTATGAAGTTAGGTACTTCCCCAGGTTTATAAGAAAGCAGGAAGTGACAATTGAATCCAGTCCAATTTAACTGAAAAAGCTAGTGCTTGTCCTCATAAAACATATAGCAGAATTCAGAGAGCTTTCTATCAATGAAGAAAAAAATAAGAAATAGGGAGAGGTCTTAGTAAGCCTTCAAAAAAAGATCATTCAATCCACCCATTTATCCAGGCCCAGGGCTAGGCATCAGATACTCTACTGATGTTTACTTCCTTCTGCCTGTCCCCATGCTGTAAGAAGGCAGGTTGAGAGGAAGTGAGTAAAGGCACTGCTAATTGCTAATAAGACATTTGACCCCAAAGGAGAGGACCAGTCTTTCAGTCAATGCAGGAAACCTCATGTGAACCTGGAAAGCCCCCAACTATGCACCAGTAGATACCCCAAACTGCCAAATGGACTTACCAATCAGAAAGCCTCTCTCCTCTCCACTTGCAAAAGTAAACCTCATCCTGAAAAACGCTCATCTAGCAAGGACTGCAATTTTTTTTATGAAGCAACACTTCATGGTAGAGTTCAAAAGCACTAGAATCTGGGTCCTGGGTTCAATCTCTAGCAATTGCACTCCCCCTGCAGTAGAAAGAAAAATTATTCCTTACAAATTCCTTCTTGTCTCTGTTGGAACATAAGTAATGGTAGCTGTTTCCCTTAGCATGATAATACTGAATAATTGACTTTGATTAATTCTATAGGTGGTCTTCCCCTGGCAACATTTTCAAAACTCTCAGCAAGCTTCAACATTCATGCTGCAAACATTTACAAGAGTCTTCACTCCAGCCTGGCCAGATGGTAGACCCAGTAGGGTAATGATGAATGAAATGACGACTCAAATCCACTGGGGCAAGAGAGCAGTGTGGAAAGAAGTGACTTCAGCTTTAGGGAAACTGCTCTGCAGCTCTGAGCTCTGAGAAAGTTACAGGACCTTCAGGTCATGCAAGGGGGCGTGGTAATCTCTGTGGTCCAGGTCTCTCTTGGCAAAATGGGGTAACAGTAGGAAAGGCCCCTCTGCAGCATCTTGTGAAGATTAAACAACAGACACCCAGAGTATACATGACAGGCAAGAGCACAGTGTACAAACAGAATAAAAAAGAGCCCACCATCCCATACTGATCCATGCGAATAAAAGAATAAATAAGGCAATGGGGAGAAGGTGCAGCTCTCTCAGGGTAGAACCCAAACTAATAAATGTGGAAGGATGGAGTTAAATAATCAGCACTTGTAGCCATCAAAGGAATCATTGATTTGATATTATCAATGGATGCTAAATCTAGTGGGTAAGATTTTGAACAAGAAAGGGATATAAAATTAATGTAGTGGCTTTTATAACTATCAAGAATAGAAAACCAGCCAACATGTAAGTACTGTAATTGATGGAACTGCATAAATGTTATATGGACATTTGGGGGTAATATCTTTTTTAGGTTTTTGTCAATTTGAAGTTAAATCCAAATAAAATGTTTTTTTTTTAAAGGCTTTAGAGGAGACTAATACCAATAACTATCTTAGATTTTAAAAATTGTAAAACAGTGCTTAATAGGGGTCTTGGACTTGAATTATATGTATACGCCTTATTAGATTTGTGACTTCTGACAAGTTACTTAAACCTTTAGCACCTCGACTTCCTCTTACCAAAATGACTGTTTTACATTTGTACCTACTTAAAAAGTCACAACAAAGACATAATGAACTCGTGTCTGTCAGGTGCTTGGTCGATATTCAGCGTGCTTTTTTTTTCTTTCTTTTTTTGTTTTGAGGTAATAGAGATTGAATCTAGTACCTTGGCACAGGGTTACATGGCCATCCATTTTTATTTCGAGGCAAGCTTTCATTAAGTCACTAAACTGCCCAGGCAGCTTAAATTTGCAATCCACCTGTCTGCCTTGACCATTCAGAGTGCTGGAATTACAAGACTATGCCACCAAGCCTGAGTGCTACTGTCACTTTTATTACATGTATTTACATGTAAAGTACACAGAGACTGGTAAACTCCAAATAAATGCTCTTATCCTCATGGTTACGGGGCTTAAACTTCTCAAGTAGTTTTGCACTGATTTCAGGTTGAGGATTAAAAAACAGAACAGACCAAACCAAAACAAAAACCCAAAGCTCCCGAAGGGGTAAAGAGCTTGCACCAGCTACAGCAGACTCCCCGGCCCCGGACCTCGGGTCCTGGCTTCCTCTGATTGCTTCCGGCTTCCTCTCCACATCACTTCCCTAGTCAGGCCTCTCCGACCTCAGGACTAGACTGAGGTCTCTGCTGGACCGTGCCGGCTCCCACAGTAGTGACTAACAGTCCTCGGTCTGTCCATCCCCTGGGATAGTTTAAGTGCCACGACCCCAGGGCTTTTGGTCATGATGGCAAGCCGGGGCCAGCATGGTGAGAAAAGGCCTTCGGGTACTAAATGTGACAGAGAGGAGAATTGGGTAGGAGGCCATGGCGCCCGGGGACCAGCGGA
>NW_022900940.1:1834562-1910854 GCF_012274545.1 Fukomys damarensis | reverse complement strand
CACCTGCCCAGGTCCCCGCGCTCTCCAGCTCCTGTCTCCTCCTAGTTCCGATGCGCCGCCCCTGGGGTGTGGGGCCCAGGGCCCGGGGCGTCAGCGTGGCAGTGCTTCTGCGCGCGAACGACCCAGTTCTGCGGGGCCGCTGACGTCGGGCCCACGGCTCACTCTGACGGCTCCTGACCCCGAACCAGGCGCCGGGTGCAAGTTTGAGAAAAGTTCCTAGGTTTTGGAATCTTGGGGTTTTAGTATCGGCTCTGGTAGTCCTGTTTGTGAAAAGTGTGTGACCCAGAAGACATTTATTTGGCCACGTGGCGAACACGCCTCAAAGTCCTGTAGCCCGATTAGTTTTTAGTAACTCACCTTGCTGAGTGAATTTTGCTCAGGCAATTTAGTAACTCACCTGCTTTTGCAGACTTTTTGGGGTCCTGGAGTTGGTGAAATGCATGAGTCAAGGAGAAAAATGGGAAATGTTTTTCCTCTTCTTTTCACTGCACAACTTCGAAACCCATCAGGCCACTGGCCTTTATCTCGTACGTTATGGAAACTATTCCATCCTGACCACCAGTAGATTTTACTTTCTGCAGATGGCAAGCTTCCCGGTGGGGAGAAACCTTAAGAGGGAAATTTTGAGTTGGTGACGACTCTTGGAAAATCACTCAACTAGTGGACCTCTTGGTTTCCATAAATTCTCTCTTAAAGAAGGGATAGTCTGGGACTCAGTTATATTCTAGCAAGTATGTTGTCCATTTCCCCATTTTTAATGAATGAGAGGCAAATTATTATGCAACTTTAACTAGGACATGTGAAGTATAGTTTTTATGAAAAGCAAAAACAAAACAAAAGAAAAAAAAAACTAACGATTTCTTCAATTTTTCTAAGATTTGGTTAATTATGACTTCTGTGAATCCCCCCTTTCATTTTCTGACATCTCATTTCTTTTATTGTTAATGTAATTATAAAAAGTGCTGATACTTGTTGTAATATGTTTAATAGTCACTTGACAGTATGGTGAGGTAGCAAAATGAATGGTGGTTTTTGTCTAAGTAAAACCACTAATAACTTGTAATAGAGTGAGGAGACTATCTCCAGATGATCGAGTAAGTCCTATTCCTTAAGTGTCACATTAAAAAACAAAAAGCACAAGCCTAACTAGAAAGGTGGCCTTAAATTAATGAGAAGCATGGGGGTTATGGAAGTCAGAATACAGGAAGAGGAAATTGTTCAGAGAAGACTAAAATGTAGCATATTTATCTGAAGTGTGTCTTCTTGCCCATCCAGGAAATGGAAGCCTGATCACAACACTTGAGAGACTGGTTGAGTGTAAGATACTCTCGGTTTGGCAAGAAGACTTGGTAGAAAGATCTCTTGCTCCACTTGGTCTGGTTGCTTGATTTACATACTTGAGAATGAATTGTTATCCTGCAAACACAGGCTTAGCAAATGAGAACAATTTTTTTCTTTTTTAAAGATAGCAGTTGCACACAGTATCCAAGAACCAGAAATGAGCATGGGCAAGAGCTCATTTCATGGGTAGAAAAATTTAGTGACTTGTTGAAGGTTACAGAGTGAATCAGTGGGCTGTGATTGATAAGGAACTTTATTTTCGGATCTTTGTCTTCTCTGTGTAAGTCTGATTTGATAGTGTTACCTGTCTAGCCCCTTGTCCATAGCTGACATTATGAGATCCAGGACATTTGAGATCCTTCTTGACATTTGAGCTAAGTGACGAAAGAAGCTGGTCAGGTGAGACTCAGTATTAGGCAAGGCAGACAGAGGGGTGATTCAGAGACCCTGAAGTGGGAATGAGCTCTGCATATCTAGTCAGATAAAGTTGAAAAAGTGCCAGTGCATGACATGTGATAGACGGGTCAAATCACGTGGAGACTTTCCGGGTCTGTGTGACAAAAACTTGTTAAGGGTTTAGAGTGGTTAAATGACATACACAAAACTATATATCTAATTAAAAACACCACCAGATCTGAGTCTCTGTCTTGGTTGCTGCAGCATAGCCATATAATAACTACACTGTACATATTTCCTATTTTAGCGTGAAGCAGGCTGGTTTTGGAACTGTTAGGGGCGTAGTGGTCAGTGAACTCAACACTTTGGCGATTGGCCACTGTTATAGGTCTACCCTGGCAGACAAGTGAAGAAAGTCCTGTGGCAGTTGGTGACAATACAGGAAAGCTGCTCTGTGATGAGTGCAGAGAGGAGCCCATGTGTCTGTCAGTCTTTGGGGAATCTTAGCTGAGGACATTGAGATTGAAATAGTAGTGATTCTAAGCACAGTACCTTGGCCTGTTAGGACATAGTTCTTTTTAAAGGTAGCATAGTCATGTGGGATACACTGCCTCTCAGACCCCCCACTTTATTTATTTTTTTGGTACCGGGGATCGAACTCAGGCCCTTGTACTTGTGAGGCAGGTGGCAGAACCACTGAGCTAAATCCCCAGCCAACTTTAGAATCACTGTTGTGTAGATCCCCGTGCAGCCCAGAGGTACATATTGTCAAAGAAGACTGCCTCCCCTTAGGTCCCTGTTGTTGGATACTTCAGTTTTAGTATGTAGTGTATAGTGTTGCCGCAGAGAGAATGGTTCCAGTTTAATTTTCTGCTCATTTGGAAGTGGGAGGAGAAAAGAAGAGGGAGAAAGGGGGAGGAGCCTGGCTTTTGGAAGGAAAGGACTAAAGATTGTAAGTTCTTATCAGCTAAATGAGATTGTGGGGGAGGTGGTGGAAGTTGTAAATCTGCCTTATTGCCCTGGACAATAAAGATCTGACCCTTTTTCCCTTCTTAAAATGAAGTACAACTGCAATTTCTGCTTTTAGAAAAGGGTATCCCTCTCAAATAATTTAGGTGCTAAACTGTTGACCTTCCAGATGGGAAGACCTTTAAGTGATAGCTCATGTTCCAAATTGGTTTTGCTTACTGTAAATGGAGCTTTTCTTCTGTGGGTGAGCAGGTGAGTATACAGAAGTGAGAACTTTGCTGCCCTTGTTTCCTGGCACAGTTCTACAGGAATGAAGCCCAGAAAGTCACTGAAATTTGAGGAAAAGACATAAAAGACATAACTCAAGCATCCTCAGATCATCTTGACCTTCAACTCTCTTTACTACTCAATCTGGAAGTGTCACTTGATACAGTGCTGTTACTGCATGGTAAAGTTTTGGCTGAAAAACTCGAGAACTTTGTAAACATTTGAACAAATGATAAAGAGCAGTACAGTAATGAAATTTGGAAGTTAATACTGGAAGTTCATCTGTCAAAAAAGGTGGGGGTGATGGGGATTGCTTTCCAGGTGGAATGGACTGCATGTAGCGCAATGCAAGTGGGTTAGTACAGAGAAGGGAGAGGCAGTAATGAGTCGATGGATGGTGATGATCTTTAGGACAAAGGATGAATGGATCTGCAGAGCCTAGAACTTGGCAAGACATACAGCTCTACAGCTGAAAATCAAGCAAATATTCATGTAGCACAGTTGTTTGAAACACTTAACTGTGTATGCCCAGTGCTAAACTCCCCAAACGCAGAAAACTTACTGAGTTAGTTCTTCACTGTTAATCCATTGTTTAAGAGAAGGGAGGTGGGTGCACTTAGGAAAAATGGCTAAGGAAGTGCAGAGAGAAAGGGATACATACACAGCCTTTACCCTTGGGGGCTCACAGACTCATGGCAAAATTGACGTGTAAGCCAGTTGTTACACAGAGATGTGTAGTTGAACAGTGTTCTTCATCTAAGACACTTTGCTTGATCCTACATTGGCTCCCTGCACAGATCTGACTACATATTTGTTTTTCCAATAGACCTTTCTCTAATGATCTTCTTAAGTACTCTCTTCAGTAATTATTCTCTATCCCTTTTTCAGTTTATTGTACTTTATAAAACATAAGACTTTTCTTATGTATTGTCGTTTCCTCAGCTGGCCTGACTAGGTATTCAGTAAGCATTGAAGAGCTAAATGAATGAGTGAGCTTCACAGAGAAGGGAATGGTCATTAAGAAACAGGAAAAGGGGGCCGGGGATTTAGCTCAGTGGTTCGGTGGCCTGCTTAGCAAGCGCAAGGGCCTGAGTTCAATCCCCGGTACCAAGAAAAAAAAAAAGAAACAGGAAAAGTTGAGAGGCTATGTGGATACTTCATACACATGACAGAGGAAGCAAAGACTTTCATGATAGGACTGATTATTATTATTATTATTATTTGGTACTGGGGATGGAACTCCGGTCCTTGCACTTGCGAGGCAGGTGGCGGAACCACTGAGCTAAATCCCTAGCCCTATAGAATTGATTATTGAGCTCATACTATGTGAAGTGATTGCTGTGCATTATTTCTTTAATTAACCCTTATAATGCAACCTTTATAATGTAATGTCTCCTTTTTCATGTAAAGGATCAAAGCATAGAGAGTCCCCATGATCACTTGTTTAGCGTCTCAGTGCCAAGGAGTCACCTGATTCATGCTAATAAACTATGCATACTGTTAAATCATTAAGCTGTATCGCCAAGAGATCCAGTTTAGGCTGAACCATCCAATTAATCTGTTTACCTATCCCCCATGACTTTGCCTTTGGTCATGTGGACTTGGGCTGACTCAGGCATCCTGATGAAGTCTGCACAGTTGCCCTTTTTGGGCTCTTATCCAAGTTCCTCTTTCTCTGGCTTGGGCTCTAGAGAGCAGAATAACAGAGGGGTTAATGGAATGAGCTCTGGGTTCATATTCAGCTGAATTCAAATTCTGGATTCCCAGTGTTCTTACTCTGCAACCTGGAACAAATGTTGTACTTGATGTTCTCTGAAATGAGTTAGTTTTTACAGATGGCTACAAAGATTAAATAAGATGATATGTAAAACATTTGGCATTATGATTAGATCATGAGCCTACAATGATTATTTCTCTCTCACTGAATTTGAAGCTAAGTTTACTTGCTTTACTTGCCTTTTTTAAGGCTTTATTGAGCTGGAATAGCTTTCCTTTTCAGATTCCATAAACATTTATCATTTGCTGTCATCTCAGTTAGGCATAGCTTGGTACTACTATGTTTTATTTCATTGAATCCTTGCAATAGCTGTGCGAGACAAGAGTGATTATTCCCTCCTAACATCTGGGGAATTTGAGGCTCAGGGAGAAGGCCTCCCTCCTGAACCCTGGTTGTCTTATGAATCCCGCAGAGTGGAGCTCTAGTGAAGCTCGGGGTAAGGGTCATGCGGGAAGCTCAGTTTCACCATTGTAGTCGTTGATCATTCCAGAAATGTTTGCACATCTCAATGTTGACAGAGCAGAGGCTTCTGAACTTATGTGCGTCAGTAGCCTGAGGTGGAGGAGCACTTAAATAATAAGTTGCAATATGTGCCTGTGTATTTCACTGCCTAGCGTAGAGCAGTAGCCTTTGAGGTTGAGGGATGCTGGAAAGGTGGTGGCACTTCATCACCTTTGCAGATGAGTTAGACTTTGATCTCAGTGCCGAGCATATGGCCAGCTTTCATTCTTTCTGGAAATGATTGTGAAAGAATAGCACCTAGGCATAGACCATGAAGGTCTGTGTAGATTTGTACATTTACCTCTGAAATTTACTTTTATGGTAAAATTGGAGGTATGGGTTGATAATGGAGATACAGTAAAGTGCAAGGCTAAGTCTCGGGGTCCTGCGGGTGGGTGAGGGATCTGGCACCCCCTTTTCTACTTCCGTGGAGCCCTCCACATGCCTGTTCTCTTCCACTTTCTGGGCTCTCTTAGTGACTTGAAGACCCTGAGGAAGTTCGGGAAGGCTGCCTGGTAAAGTTTGCAGCTGGGAAACGGCAGAGGTTCAGCCCAGAGATTTAGGCAGGATCCTTGGGGCCTGGCGATGGAGGCAACCTTGTTCGTAAGGGTGATAGCGAGGCACTGACAGTGTTTGCACAGTGAACTGACTTTCTGGACGTGACCTGGACAGGCTCAGTGGTATCTGAGAATGGAGGTCATCTGGACAGCTTTCGTCCTGAATCTGTACTTTGGGTCATTGTGCTCCTTGAGTTTAAATCTTGTCTTCAGCATACAGTAGTGCTGTGCTCTTGTAAGAACTATGTATGCATTTTATTAGCAGATGTCTTTTTTCTCTTTACATTCCAGCCTCTCTAAAAGGTGAACGCGTTCTTGTGCTTGGGTCATGAATTCATTTACAGATTGCCCTTATACATAAAAGCACAAAATTGGAAAACATTGGAAGCTTGTGCCAAAATTAAGGTAACCACATATTTTATTATCACACTGGGGACACTCCTGAGTGAATGTAAACACTGTGAATACTTACCTGGGACAACAGGTAGAAACCAGAATTGTCCCTGGAAAGTCATAGATACCGTAATACAAAGAGACATGGCAATGGGAAGATAGCAGAGAAAGATTGATGTTATTAATGAAAGAGACTGGACAAGAACCACAATTTCCCTGCTGGCCTCTTCTATCCTTTGCAAAAAGTGGTGAAATCATATTTACTGTTAGTGAGCAGAAAGACCCACAATTTCCCTGCTAGGTCCCCATTGCTGGCCTCTTCTATCCTTTGCAAAAAGTGGTGAAATCATATTTACTGTTAGTGAGCAGAAAGGGTGTGAGGAATAGCTTTTACTTTACAGTGTCTTTACTCATGAAATCATGTGTGTGTTCTGCCTGTGCCTGCTGTTCTCTGGGCATGTTGTCAGAGCCTCAGAAAAAGAGCAGGAATGGAAAGACTCAGAGATGTGCCAGTCCTGCAGAGCATGGCAAAGAGCTGGGTAAGCCCAGGTGCTGGGCTTACTTTACCCAGTATTAACTACTTTCTAGGCCTGGTGTAATGGTGAATACTACGTTATTACTTCCTTCCCTGCTCTTAGTCTTGGGTGGAGCATGCAGGTGCTTAGTAAGTCTTTAGTTGAAAGAGACTTTGGTCTTATCTCAGGGGAAAAAGAAAAGCTTACAGTATTGAAAGGTACTGTTTGACTTCTCTGTACCTTTTTCTGCTCTGTCAAGTGGTCCCTTAACTTGGGGTAACATTTCTTTGTAACTTCATGACCTGCGTTTGCACCTGTCCATTCCCATACTTAATCCAGTCCCCTTGTCCCCAGTGCATCACCCAATTTATGCTGTCTCCCAAAGTTTCAAGTTCTAACAACTAGCTCCTTTTTGTGTACCCAGTTTTGGGTCGCTGGCCAGCTAATGTATTGGCAGATTTTGCTTATGGTGTCCTCCCTGTCCTCCTGTGTGGCTGAGGTAGGAATGACTGTGGTGAAGAACATCAGTGTATCGGGTGTGGGGGTGACTTGACCCATGTGGGGCACTGTTGTATTTTCTGTCCTCAGAAATCACTACCTTCCCACCTGTCTTCTTTTTTCCAGGTTTCCACATTCATGTTTGATTTGTTTTCTTTCCATTTTCTCAACTGCCCAAAGATTCTCTTATTGTTTACTTTTCTGGTCTGAACCACTCTAATTTAGCATAGAACTCAAGGTGATGGGGAGGTGCCTTGGTTTAGACTTTTTTTAAACCATAATGCCAAGTAACCTTTGGGAGAGAATTATTAAGAAGCAAGATGAGATATTATAGGGAGCTGGCTCATCTCTCCCAAGTTGTCAAGTGAACTTTTCCAACATAGGTATGGAAAACAGCGCTCCTTACAGGCCTGCAGTACTTTTCATTTAGAACGAATGCCAGAGTTGAAATAGCCCAGTGTATCTTGGTTCTCTTACATTTATGCTTCTCAAAGAGAAGGATTTGTGAGGCTCTGTTGGTCACTGCTGAATAAAGATCTGCCTCATGGGGCAGAGCTTTAGGTGGCAGTATAGGTGCGAGCTTGCCCAGGTTGCCTTGGTTCCTGCATCAGTCCCAGAATAATGTGTGGGATTCTTTCCACTCAGACTATTAGTAGGCTAATCATATGTTTTATACTTATATTGAGATATATTTGGGAATAGAAGGGAATATTTTTAATAGTTATGCCATAGCTGTGTTTGGTGGTGGACACCTATAATCTCAGCACTCTCGAAGGCTGAAGCAAGAGAATGGAAAGTTCATGTCTGGCCTGGGCAACTTGGCGGCTTAGTGAAATCTTGGCTCAGAATAAAAAAATTTAAAAAGGCTGGAATGTAGCTCAGTACAAAGGCTTTGAATTCAATCCCCAGCTCTTAAAAAAAAATTATGCCAGGATAGTGGGCATAAATCAAGACTGAAGTCATGCTTTGCAAATTGCTTTCAGTGCTTAGTTGATTTG
Source organism: Fukomys damarensis (assembly GCF_012274545.1). Classification (NCBI taxonomy): domain Eukaryota; kingdom Metazoa; phylum Chordata; class Mammalia; order Rodentia; family Bathyergidae; genus Fukomys; species Fukomys damarensis. The sequence continues at coordinate 1,902,642 of NW_022900940.1, read as the reverse complement.
TGATTTTGGGATAATTACAAATTATGTTGTAAAATTCATGGTATTTTACCTTTCATTATTTCGGAAACAAAGATGTCTCACACAGTGTATTTCTTTTCCCCCATGTTACATTAAAAAAGTTGAATCTTATAATTGTTGGCATCTTAAATTTAATGAAATTCAATACATTTCTTAGCTTTGGCTTCCTCATCTGCAGAATGAGGAAAGTTATAATACTCAACTTCCTAGAGTTGTACTAAGGATTAAATGAGTACATGGGTGTTAGGTTTAGCACTAATCATTTTGGATTATCAATTATCAGTAAATTTGGTATCAAGGGAAACGCCTGTAATGCTGTCCTTGCCGTTCCCCATCCTTTTCTTCAACCTCAGAACTTGCAAGGAAAATGAGTGGTAAAGTGGAGAATTGAAAAATGAAGTAGGAAAGTAAAGTGGGAAAATGACTTGCCATGTGCTCAGAATCAAATGTGGAAGAATAAAATACAGTCTATTGGGAAAAGGACTTTCTTGCATCACAGCATTGATTGGAAATGGAGATTAGCATTTTTAGCTATCAGAAAATGTTTGTATTTGCTCCATCCCAATGGAGATCTTGTCACTTTTTTTATAAGGAAATTCTCTTTGTGCTTTGTTTTCTCTCACCATCTTAGGTTTTTACTCTCCCTCCTGCTGTTGAGATGCTGTGTCACACCACCTGGACTTTGAAGGACCTATTTGGGTTAACTTACCTTGGAAAAGAAGGAGGGAAAACCACATTTCATATACACTCATATACACAGCCTCTGAGGGTCTGTGTAGATTCTTAACAAGTAGTACCTCCCAGAAAAAACTGGGAGGTACTAATTATTTTGGATTCAGGGAATAAACTTAATGATGAGTGTTTCTTTGTTAAGAGTCATAACTCTTTTAAAGCAATATGTCATAAAAAAAGTGATGTGTCATTAAAATTGTAAACAAAAATGAATTTTTTGGATATTACCTTTTAAAAAATTAACATGAAGAACTAAATGTACTATCTGGCTAATTAGAAGCCACATAACATTTTGAGGTGGTGGAGTCAGAGACAGCTGATCCTTCCTACTCTGACAGTGGTGCAGAGGGACTGAAGGGCTGAGTGTTGAGTAGGAATGTGTGAGTCGCAGGTGAGGGCTCCTTGGGAAGGCTAGGCCTAAGGGTGCTTTGAGGGTGATAGGGTCAACTCCCAGGGCCCTAGACAGGTGGGATGTGAGTGTACTGGATCCTGTGTGGGTCTTAATTTTTATCGTTTTTTTTGATGTAAGTTTATGGTGAGCCTTTTATGGTAGCATAAAATAGATTTTATGACTACATTTTGTATAAAATGTAATTTCAGAATGAGGGAAAAATTACAGAGTTAAACTTTATGTAAAGATGAGAGAAAAATACTTCCTTTTCCATTAGAGTTTATGAAACTTTATACTCAGTAAACACCCATTCTCTCTCCTCCAGCCCCTAGCAAGGCAACCACTACTGTACTTTCAGGCTCAGTGATTGGGAGTACACTAGGAAGTTCATTTGTGAGGACTCATAGAATGTCTGACCTTTTTAAACTGGTTTATTTCATTTATTATAGAATATTCATAGTTCATGTTTAAACAAATATCCATAATTTCTTCCTTCTTCAAGGTTGCATACTGTTCCTTTGTGTGTGTATGTCATTCTAATTATCCGTTCATCTGTCAAGGGACTCTTGGGTTGCTTTTACCTTTGGTTATTACGAATAGTGCTGCTCCGAACGTGAACATATAATGATATTTTTTGTTAATGTTTACCTTTGTGGAAGTATTGTCTGATGTGTAGCTTGTATATTTTTAGTTTCCAAGTCTATGTTAAAATATTTCTTCTGATAATATTTTATTATTTAAGTACTGTTTTCATATTCATTTATCTTTGAAGTGGGTGTTCGTTCAGTACCACATGGATGCACCGTGGTGATTTGGTAGGAAGCCTGGGTAGGAGATGCATTGTTTGTTGGAGACTCATGAGTAAAGGGCATCAGAACGACTGTGATTTGTGTTCTGGAAGGGCTCCCCACCTTCTGGGGTTGTGCTCTTTCTCTTAGTGTAACGCACACGATGGCTATTAATACTGCGTGGAGAACCCGAAGTGGGGCCTATGTAAGATAGGCATCTGACCTTACTCGGGGCCACTCATGGCCAGGCCCATTGTGTCTTCACAGTGACCCCAGGGAGCATTCTTACTGAACTGCTGGCCCCATTTTGAAGAGAAGCCAGGTATAGATCAGAGACTTTAGAAAACTTCCCTGCAGTCACAGATGTTGCTCCGCACAGCTCTAGGTGGATTCTTTTTTTTCTTTTAGCTGCTTGCAGAGATAGCTCATGAGCCAGAACTATAAGTTGTCTTGCTCTAAGTTTCTTATCCTTGTTTTCGAACCAATTTATTCACTACTGTTAAATGTGAGAAGCTCTAACCATCCCTGAAAGTGAAATAAATGTAAAGACAATTACATTGAGTTGCAATTGAGAAGAATATACCAAGGAATGGGATACAAGCTTTGATGCCACTTCCAAAATAAGATTTCCAGAAATAATTTAAACCATAGCAAGAGGTTGGAAAAAATGCAAAGCCTTATTGATTCAAATGTGTCACTTCTTGTATTTTTTAATTTTGCTTTTAAAGAAGAAAATAGCAAACCTTATTTAAAAATCCTTCCTCTAAATCCATTCTCTTTATTCAGACAGCTTACTCAAGGTTAAAACAAAAAAGAAAACACCCCGCCCATTTTAATACCTGTGTTATAGGCCTTTTGAAAAAGTTATATAACTTAATCCAGCTGATTTTGTAATCAGAAGCATTACATGAGGCACTCTTTTTCCTCAGTAGTATAAGGTTGAAATTTAAGAATAATCAGCATGCAATCAAAAGCTGATTATAAATGAACAGTAACGAACATAAAAGTGAAATCACTTCTGAGGGTTGTAATGAAAGGAAAAATAAGTAATAATAGCATTTGAAGAAGAAAAGTGATAAAAGAGGGTATGGTTATGCTAACAGGCAAATAGTGGGTGAAAATCAGGCAGCAGTGATGTTCCATGGAGTCCTCAGAGTTTTGGGGAGGATGGGGGGAAACAACCATTTTAAAAGAATAAAACTCTAGATATTTTATGAGTACTTTTACTGCCACAGATGAAATTATGTAAGAAAAGTCATTGTGGACTTTTAGGACTGAATCACATCTCTGCTCTGGATGCTGGCAGGAGGTATATAGAGAAAAGTTTCACAGTTTGTGTTTGTTTCTGGCCCATCCTTTGGCTGTGTGAGTGAGACTCAGTTTCCTTATTAATAGTCTGTCTGACATTTATTTTACTTCTCTTGTGACCAGGCATTGTGCTCCATGTGATAGATACATTTGTAATATGTGTGCAGTGCAGACATACAGTGCTTCGCAGAGTATGCCCCACAGTGCTGGCAGTTCCTGAGGTGAATCCAGGTAACACAGGATGGCAGCAAATGCCAGTGAAGCACACAGAACTCTCTTTCAAATATCCGTGAATCCCAGGGATTTGTCAAGTAGAAATCTTCAGTTCTGTGCTAGTGTGCTTTAAGATCTTCAGCTCAAGACTTTTGAAAATTTTTATTTATTACATCAGCTATCAGGAATTACATGCCTTTCAGTTTTTAAGTTGTGCTTGTTAGTATTACCTTCTGCAGTGCTTACACAAAGAGTACAGTTTAAGTAGTGATCTTAAAATATCTTTTAAAAATAAATATCTGTATGTTGAAACAAATATCCTGAGGAAATTGATAGTAGTAGCTTTGAAGGGAAAGTATCAAGTTAATAATACTAATATTTCTATTTCTTAATGTGATGTTATTATAGATGGGTCCTTTAGGAGATACTTAGGCTCAGAAGGTCCCCCTGAGCCCAGGAGTGGAGTTAGCCCTGTAAAGGGGTCACGTAGTGTCTCACCCGAGGCTTGCGTGCCCGGCAGCCTGCTGCCTTGTGAGGGTGCAGCACAGAAGTCCTCATCAGACATTGGACATGGTGTCTCTGTTTAGTCAGTGCTGTTCTGTGCTAGCAGCACAAACGCACTGAGGCACTGTGTTGGTAAGAAATTGATAGTATATTTACACAATTTAAATTATTGTACTAGTAATAAGCAGTTGTAGCTAAAATTATGGAAGTAATATGAGTGATCTGAAGTTTGGGAAACATACTCATCATAGCCTATGTACCATTTATCTGTCTTTTTGTTTATATACTTAGCAAGTAATGTTTGAATATCTATTATCATCTAGGAACAATTCACAAAATTTTAAGAGATATAATAGAAAACATGTTCTTTATTGTCGCTCCTCCATTAGAAATAAAAATGCTTTTTTTGTGTGTGTTTGAGATGAGGCTCCGCTGTGTTGCCTAGTATGGCCTCCAAGTCTTGGGCTCAAGTCATCCTCCTGCCTCAGCTCCTGAGCAACTGGTATCACAGGAATGTGCTACTGCACCTGACCTGGCTTGATACGCGTTGTTAAGAAAACTAAGTAGAGAGGAGGAGTGAGGGTAATAGATTGTGCCTCTCAGGGTTGTCAAAGAAGTAGCCGTCGATAAAAAGGTGATCATTGAGCAGAGACCTGAAGGAGTTGGAGAAGAATAAGCAGCAGGTGATTTGTGTTGAGATGGGTTCAAGTCCCTGCCATGTTTAAGTAACAAGCAGAAAGGGTATTTGAGAGGGAACTAGTAGGGGGTAGGAAGGGAGGAGCTTGGAGGGATGGATAGTGGAGATATATCTAAATTGTATTTATCAAAATTTATTTCTTCCTGTTGCTGGATTGTGTTCCATGGTGTGGATGTATCACAATTTAATCATGCATGTGTTGAGGGATATTTTGGTTGTTTCCAGTTCATAAATGAAATTTCTATAAATAATCATGTGCAGGTTTTTCTATATATATAAATTCTTATTCTTGTAGGATAAATGCTCTAGTACAATTGTCAGGTCTTATTTTTAAGCGTATGTTTACTTTCTCAAGAAAGTGTCAAGCTGTTGTTTAGAGTGTTCCATTTTCATTCTCAGCAGCATAGTATGAAGATCAGGTTCCCTGTATCCTTGTCATCAATTGATATTTTCATTTAAAAAAATCTTAGATGTTTTAACTGGTGATAGTGGTATCTCATTGTGCTTTCATTTGTGTTTCACTAATGGCTAGTGATGTTGAATATCCTTTCATGTACTTACCTTCCACCTGCACATCTTCAATGAAATGTCTCTATGTGTTTGGTTTATTTTCTAATTGAGTTTTTTAATTTTGAAAGTTCTTTATGTATTCTAGATACTAGTCCTTTCTCAGGTCCAGATAGTCTGTATGTAGCTTGTCTTTTCATCCTTTGAAAGTGTCTATCACAGAGAAAGTTTTGTATTTGTTAAAGTTGAGTTTATTCAGGTTTTTGGTAGATCATAATTTTTGTTTTATGTCTAAGAACTCTTACTGCCCTACATTCAAAAAAATTTTTTATGTTCTAAAATTTTTCAAAAGTACTTTTGCATTTAAATCTCTGATCTATTTTGAATTAATTTATATGAGATGTGAGGATTAAGTAAAAATTAATCTTTTTTTTTTTTTTGGCCTATGCCTCTCCAGTTGCTACCACACCATTTGTTGAAAAGGCTGACTTCCTCCACTGAACTGATATTGCTTAGAAAGTTTTTAATTCTTTGGGTGGAATTGTAGAATTTTATAGTGCTGTGCCCCTGTAATTCCAGCTACTTAGGCTGAGGCAGAAGTTTCAGGCCAATCTGGGCAATTTAGCAAGGCACTGATCTAAAAAAGGTTGGGGGCTTAGCACACAGCTCAGTGGTAGACTGTCTTGCATGTACAAGACCTCAGGTTCAGTATCTTGTACCATGGAACAAGACACAAGAGAGTGTTAGGCATCTTTGACATCATGTTTTTTTTGTTTTTGTTTTTTGGTATCAGGGATCAAGTTCAGTTCCTTCTGCTTGCGAGGCAGGTGTCGGCACCACTGAGCTAAATCCCTGGCCCCATCATGTTTTTTATAAGGCAACTGAAATGCAGAGAGGGAGGCCAGTGCAGCTGCCTTGAGCAAAATGCTTCAACTTCCTTTCCAAGGTACCTCCACCTTCTGCTTCCAGTATGAATCTATAGCTATATTTTGTTTTTGGCTTGGTGATTTGTATCTCTGTGTGACATTTCTTGATTTTTTAAAAGATTTTTTTCTTTAATGTCAGGACCATTTAAGATTCTAGGAAGAGAGATGTTCAGCATTTGGCTTCATATTTCTTTGGATTCTGGGCTATTAAAGGCAGACTAAGTGCTTCTGTCAGTCTATGGTATGAAAGATATTCTCAAAACTTGATATTTTAGTGAAATCATTTTATTTAGTTTCTGTTTAGAGGCTTTGTTTGTACAATTTTGATGTGTAATGGAGCACAGGATCTTGAAGAATGTACCCATCTGAGGTCATCTCAGCAACATTTATAGCATGTTGATCAGACAAATGCTAAAGTGGGTTCAGATGTTTGGTGATAATGGTCTGGTTTGTGTCGGCTTCCTTTCTGTGGTCTCCTAGGAAGAAAACTGATAGAAGCTCAGATTTTCCTTTGCTCTTAAGAATCCCATATATGCATTGAAATTCTACTTCCATAATGGTTTATTTGATTTTAGGACTCTAGTGAACTTTGGAAGTGATTCAGTCCTAACACAGAAGCAAAGGGTGTGTTATATGGGTAATGACAACTTGTATATGGTCACAGGGAATAGAATGTTATTTTCCCCCCACTAAAGTATGAGTATTGTACAGAATCAAGTTGGTGTTCTTCTAAAAAGACTTTGTTTTCATTCAGCTTTGGAAACAAGTATTGTAAGTATACAGTTTGTTGAGTTAAAAGCACAGGCCCTCCAGGCAGTTCCTGAGCTCTAGGGCTTGCCCTGACCCTGTTAGCTCTGTGTGTAGGTGGGTCCCTTCTTTATGCTCTGAGAGCTCTTTTTTTTTCTCCTGTGTGATTTAAGAAGATGCATCAATGGTGGGGTGAAGACTTACAGAGGTAGAAGACTGCTGAGTATGTAGCATGTGCTCAGTAAGTGATGGTAATGGTGATAGTGTTAGCAGGACTTGTTATTTTGTAGTAATACTAGTAATACATTTTGTCTTTTTGTTTAATAAGTTGAACATGGATTTTTTTTAATATACCTACCATATTACAAATTAGCACGTGAAAATATGCTTTCATAAAATCAACAAGCTAAATAACTTAGGATAAATACTATACAGAGCTTACCAGTTTAGAAATTAAGAAACCATGATATTCCTCCTTTTTATAATATTTTTACTTGATATTATTACCTCTGGATCATCAGACAGATCTTTTACTGTTTTTCTCTTTTTTGTTCTGGGAACTTTTCATTTAATGAAAAAGTGCCTGTGATTAACTAATTTTAATTGAGAGAATAATCAGATATTGCTTTTAGCCATACCTGCAGCCCCCCATGTGGAAACCAATTATTTCACCCTTTACCTGAGCGGCTCTTTACTCAGTGTGATTTGGAAGAGCTTGTAAGTGAGAGTTAAGATTTGATGGTTTAATATATATATTCTTAATTTTCAGAGCTGAAAGTTTATGCTATACCTCTCTAGCACTTTTCTTTATTGTTTACATTTATTAGTATGCTTTTCAGGTCAGTAGAATTTATTGTACTAAATGGCAATCTTGCAGATCATCATGGGCATAGTTGGAGAAGCTTTTTGTTCTAATGTGAGAGTGAAGTAAACTCCATAGAGGAAGGACAGAGTAACTGAACTGCTGCACTTTTTCCCCCTGTAATGAGGATTGAACATAGAATCTTACACATGCTAGACAGGTGCTCCATCACTGAGCTACCACCCATCCGGAAATCCTTTTTCAATGTCATTCTAACCTTAGTCTGTGTTTAGTTTCCAGAGTTTACTTCGTGGCTAGTGGCTGAATTTTTAATTAATTTCTGAATTTTAATTAATTTCATGCTGTAAAATAAAGAAATGAGTGATTCAATAATATAAGAAATTATTTGAGAAGACAGCAAAGCTAAAATTTAGTCTTTTAAAATGTTTCATTTGTTTGTAAGACTAAGTCCAAGGAAATACTTTTGTTTATGAAGCTAAATCCAAGGAAATACTTTTCATTGTGCCATTATGGGTATATTTTATTAGTCTTTGCCCTGTGATTCTGGCATTTTCTTTTGCTACTATGAGTTTTATTAAGCATCTTAAAATAGATTGTCTTCTAACTTGACAGGTAGAAATTTGATTTTATAGTGAACTTTAGCTTTCATAGGAATTTGAGATTTTTTTTTTAAAAACTGTTTTTTGAAGATTATTAGTTCAAGGGTACCAAGTTGCTGACATAAACTGCTATGAAAACATAGTCTTAGCCAAATGCAGAGGCACATCATGCAAGTAATCCCAGCTTCAGGGAGGCTGAGTCAGGAGGATCGCTGTGAATTTGAGGCCAGCATGAATTGCATAGTGAGACCTAGTCTCAAAACAGTCTGTTGGGGGGTGTGTGTGGAATATATGGATATGAGCATTCTCCATATCTGATATAAGCAGGTGGTTTTATAACTTTTTTAGTTTTATTTCTTATTTAGAAAATTTAGCTTCCAGTCATTCTTAAAAAAACTTGAAAAATACAGAAAATATTCAAATCATCTTAGTCACCTGTGCTGTAGGTAAAGCACTGTGAGTAACTGGAATTTTATTTTTACATGTACATGATGTATATATGCATAGTTTCTTTTAACCACAATACTAGGTAAAGCACTGTAACTGGAATTTTATTTTTACATGTACATGATGTATATATGCATAGTTTCTTTTAACCACAATTAGGGTCACACTACTTAGATAACTTACATCTCTCTCACCTCATGTTAAATCAGGAATACTTACCTGGTCATAATTTTTTTGCAAATATGAGGTGTGATCAAAAATGGTGAAATTTATTTGAAATTTGAAAAATTTATTACAGTAAAAATCACATCGCCATTAGTTTTTCTCAGAATATTCCCCCTTACTTCAAAACACACTTATCCTGTTGTTCTTGATGCTTTCAGAAACCGTTCCAGAAGTTCATTTTTGTTCCTTTAATTGTGTTGTCGTGGCTACCTTGATGTCCTCAGTTGATTCAAAATGTTTACCTTTCGTGGTCATTGTAACTTTGGGGAAGAGCTGGAGGTCACACAGTGCCAGATCTGGTGAATAAGATGGATTAAGACACGTTGTAATGTTTTTATGGACCTGCATTTTTGTTGAATGGCCCTTGGCAGCAGCATTCATTTTTTTGGTCACTTCTCGTGAAGACATTCATGAAGGAGATCTTCCAGAATTGCTTCAGAAAGCGGCAAGAAGGCCAGGGATTTAGCTCAGTGGTGCCACTGCTGCTGCTTGCTTTGCAAGCACAAGGTCCCAAGTTCAATCCCGGGTACCCCCCCCAAAAAAAGTCAACCAAAAACTAATCATTGCAAAGTAAAGAATCTGCACTTATACAAAGAAAGCAGCAAGAATGATAGAATAAGTAAAGGGGTGGTATTTTGAAGGGGATTAATGACAATGTGTCTTTTACTATAATAATTTTAAAATTTAAATATACATTGTATATTTTGATCATACCTAATATTTTTTCTGATGCCACAGAATTTGGAGAAAAGGTGGCAGTACTCACGCAGCTTGCAGTCATTTATTTTGTCATTGCCTTATTCGTAGGCATTTGTGTTGTTTCTAACATTGCACTGTTTTAATGCTGTGATGAATATTGAACATTAAATTCTGTTTACTGGTCAAATAAATTCTTGCAGCATCTTGTCAGATTGCCCTCCAGAAAATCTGTAAAAGTGTATTCTCCTATCCGTGGCAGTTAAAAACAATAATAATGATAGCTACCATTTGTTAACATTTTACTACATGCCACAGATTGTTCTAAGCATTTTGTGTAGATTAATGCATTTATTCGTCACAAAACAGTAACCTTTTTAGAGATAAAAGCAATTGATGTGCAGTTTATAGGAATATGTATTTTGTAGTACTTGGACCAACATCAAATATGATAATTAAAAATTTTTCCACTTCATTAGATGCAAAATAATTTCTCACTGCTTCAGATTGTGTTGCTCTAGTAGTTTTTTTAATCTGCCAAAAAGCAAACATTATTATTTTCTTCTTTAAAGGCAAATTTATTCTGAAAAATTTCCCAGGGCAAATGCTAAATTCTTGTAAGTCAAAAATATAGTTGTTGTTAGTTTCAGTACAACATCTTTGAATAGTTTTGGCTGAACTCCAAAAATAATTTGAATTGATGCTAAATGACATTAAACCCTAATGAAATGGACACTGCCCTTAGGAGTTAGTTGTCATGATGTGACAGAACAAGATAGGGTCCTCCCATAATTTACCTTGTAACATTCCTGTTATCTCTTCAGCTCTTTTCTAGTTTTAAATATAGTGCACTTAATATTCTATTTACCATTATATTAATTTGATATTCAATGTTTATGTGATTGAAACTTTAATGCAAGCCTCATTCAAAAAACCATAAACCGTACAGAAGAAATCAATAAAAACAATGCAAACGATGAATGAGGTAATCAGTATCACCAGCTGTCGCGAGCCGGCCGGCGACACAGAGCACTGTCCAGCAGTGCCTCAAAACTGAAAGAGCAGCGGGGTGGAGATGGGGCAGAGAGAAAGGAAGGACGCCAAGACAAGAGTCTGATCAAGGTGACGTTTATTGCCGGCAAGCATCAGCCTTTTAAAGCAAAAAACCCACAAACTATTATGGGATGGGGTTACCATGGTAAATGAACGTTCACACAGGAAAGAGCAAACAGGCTCAACAAAAACAACCACTGTGGGTAGTAGTAACCCAGACAACCACACATCTGAAGGTCAGAGACAAGAAACTGCAACTTTCAGGAATTCCACAAAGGAAATGCACCACCTGCTAAACTGGAGAAACTTAACAAACATGGAGTTACTAAAGTTAACAATACTTACAACTAATACTCATGATTCCCACAACCAACTGGCAAACACTTATATCGGATGTACGAATGTAAGGCTTGGTCAGGTGCTGTTGGGTTCACTTGGCATGAGGTATGTAGGGTATTTATCCTTACAAATGCACATAAATGCCTTATAAGTTGAATGAGGTTTATTAAATGAAATACCTCATTAAGTTGAATTCTTGTAACCTGATGGGTATATCTTAGGGCCTTGCTAAATTATAAATGATTGGGATTGGGGAGAGCTGAAGTTTATTTCAGGCTGTGAGGCTCAGTTAAGCATTTCAATTGAGTTTTGCCAGTGGAGGGTTTGGAGCTAAGAGGTGAGGTGAGTAGATTTTAGTATCAGGACTAAGTAGGCTGCTATTTAGGGAGGAGATGCAGGCAGGCGAAAATGCAGCTAGTGAGAACAGGGAGAGCCAGCAGAAGACCTCAGTGTGATCCTGGGACCTCCTGTATTAAGATAACCTGGTGTACTTACTTAAATGCAGATTCTTGGGCTCCTTTCCTTGTAATTTGTGCCTGAAGTCCAAGAATTTCCTAACAAGTCCACTAACAATTTCAGTAATAAGTCCTTCAAGAAATCTTCCACATTAATAGTGGAGAACTGCTGAACTCGTGATTTTAGGGTTCCTATTATCTGCTATAGAGAAAAAAGCAAAACAAGCACAATGACTATCAGAAACGTGTCTGTATGTGATGAGTTTACCAATAAAAGAGATGATCTTGGTACTATTTCCAGAATTCATTTCAAGAGTTGTATTTTGAAGAAAGAGGGACTATTTCTGGAAACTGAATGGATATCAGACATTGTCCTAATTACTGTAATTTTTCTTTTTGATTAAACTTCTCTGAGGGGAAAGGAAGTTGTTTCCCATACTCTTCTCTTCTGCTTCTCCTGTTTGAGGATTAGATCATATGCTCATTGAGGAACAGTCGTTGACAAAGGTGGAAATGAGCTGCAGTTCTGTGCACCTCATTGTCAGTCACTGTCCTCCTAGTTTGAAAGAGGAAATTAAAGCTTAGAGAGGTTACATAGTTTGTTTAAACTCATCTGGTTTGTAGTAGAGTTTAGTATTGAACCTTAGTGTCATGAGACTAAACTGTGAAATGTAGCATAAAATTTGGAAAGATCCATACAGTGTACGTGTAACATGTAAAGTGTGCACCACTCCCTGGCACCAAGCCAAAGTGCTGTAGAAAGTTAGCAGCATCCCAGAAAATCTCTCTCTCCTTACTCTTGTTACTGTTTGGGCATTCAAGGCGATTTTTATGGCATTTATTCAGTTGTGAAACTTACATTGTTAATTACCTCCCTTAATTGTCCTTATTAGCATATCATAACATGGGAGGTTATGTGGATCAGACATTGGACATATTTCCCCTCCTGGGCAAGACTCATCTCTGAAAAAGAAAGGTATAGGACCATATAACTTTTTAACACTATCCAGAGAAGGAATTTATTACCCACAGTTCAGAGTACAGGTTGGAGGGCGGCCTTTGTTCTTTTCTTTGTTAATTTATAGTATGGTTATGTAACCCTTTACTGATTTTGGTGACAGACTTCAATCATTCCTTTTAGCAAGTATTTTGTTCATTTATGTGAGTCAGTAAATTGCCCTTATACCTTATTGATTAAAATGTCCTAGCTCTTGAATGACTCACAAGTATACTTTCTTCAAGACAGACTGTACTTTTCATTTTTTGAAATCCACTGTTGAGGTCTGTGTATGATAAAGTGGAAGCAAGTGGTTATTAATTTTTTATTGAAATCTTCTGAATAAGTGTTTTCTCTTGGTTGGTTTCAAATGCAATCATTTTTGAATCTAATTAGAGGCAGTTCATGTACTGTGGGCTTATTAAGATTCAAGGCAGTTTTTTTTATTTTAGCCTGTCTGATATCCCTTTTTAATTTCACTTAAATTTGAATTACTCTAAACATCATCTAGGCATATTGAAGATACTCAGTGATATTAATAATGATAATGTTGATGAATTTATCCCATCTTATTCTTCCAAGTCCTATAACCATGTTCTTGATTGTAGCTTGCGAGTCTGTGGAACTGTGGTGCATCTCACTCTTCTTGTGTTAGACATCAATAATTATTATTCTATTCTGGTGAGCCTAGAGGAAGCCTCTAGGATTTAATTCATTCAGTGCTTGAACCTGTCATTCCCAGTTGGTCAGAGTTAGAGCCACATTGCCCTACCTGTCCTGATGTGGGCACTCTTGGGCCTGGACTTAGATCCTCTCTGGGACACTTAACTATTATTAACATTATTTATGCACAATATCAAGTGATTGCTTTCATATTTTTGGCTTGGACTTCATTTTCTTATATATGTGGATAAAGATCTACCTTTCTAGACCTTTCTGTTAACTTACGTTCCATGTGTTTTAAATCTTTCCAGCTGGCTGTGTAACTTGTGTATCTCAGACCAAACTCCTAGGCATATCCTTTGGCCAGTCTTTGCCCATTCTTTGAGAGATTTTGCTTGGAAGTGACTTACTCCCTTAAAGTGAGGACTTCTTCCTCATTCAATTAAGTTAAACTCTCAGAGTGGTATGTCTGTTCTTAAGTTAATGTTCCCCAGCTGTTGGGAATAGAAAACATCTCAGCTTGAATCCCTCTGGAGTGTGTATCATTGCTTGGCTCCATTTCCCGTAAGACCACGTAAGCTCTTACTAGACTGACCGGACTTGCTATAAATAGTAACTAAATGTTCTGGACAAAATACTGAGAAAAGGCTCTAGAAAGTAAATAAAAACATATTGAAGAGGAGTTTCAAAATTAGTCTAGGTGTGATTTGAGTTTCCAGGTTTTTCTTCCAGCTTTGATCTTGAAGACGGCTCAATAGTGGCTAAAATTCCATTAAGAAAAAAACAAAAAGCAAAACAAAACAAACACTGTAGTAGTCTTTCTGTCCCCATGAACCTGAGGACACAGTTTGGGAGCATTCTGTGGCGGGGAAGTGGGGAGGTATCTCAGGAAGCAGAAAGTCAGAGGATGGATGGGTTCTGGATTCTGTGTATAACCCTGCCCAAATCAGAAGGAATACTCTCAGTGATATCTACAGGAAGCTGACTGCAAATGGTCCAGCTAAAGTAAAAAATAGATTTGAGTTGCTGCCCAGTGCACAGAGTTTGCAGTTTGAATCTGGATGTGTGTCACTTGTGAATCATGCTTCACTGAGATCTCAGCTATTTTCACTTATATCTGATAACACACAATATAAATACACTCTATTCCCTCTGTTCAGATGCCTGAGTTTTGTATGCTTTGATTCACAGTTTTTGGGCTTAGAAAGGTAGGCAAGAGGTCTGAAATATCTTTAACTCCTACTTTTTTGGCATAATTACTAATGTATTATGAAGGCATCTGAACGTCATGAGTTATCTCATGTTGTTTTGCTTGCTTTTTAGGCAGCATTAGAAGTACTGTTTAATATTGTAAAACTTATAGTAGTAATTAATAATAACAGTTGATATAGTCTGTGCTCCCAGTACATGAAAGATAGTGTTCTAAGCACTTTGTGTATAGTAGCTTATTCTAGTCTCATGGTAACCCTACCTATCATCTCTGTTTTATATTTGAGGAAATAAAGGCACGCAGGGATTAAGTATACAGCTGCTAAGTGGTGAAGCCATGAGCCCTCAGGAAGAGGAAGACACTGTGATCACATGCTTAAACTTGGGGTTACATTTAGGAGTTTGGCATTTTTTGGATCACGTCCCAGCAGATGCTTGAGCAAGGTACATGTGAAAAATACCATTTTCCTGCCATGTGTCATACCAAATTAACTGGCATATACTTGGTAGAGAAAGGTTAAGAAGTATTAGCCATTAGTTAGCTTATATTAGATAAATTGAATTCTGTGTGGACTCTTGTGGCTAAACTTCTGCAGATATTCTTTTTTTCTTTTATTTCCTTTTGTCCTTTCTGCCTTCCATTTCCAGATCCCCTTCCCTTTTGCAAATATATAAGACAGAGGTCTACAGATTTTTTTCTTAAAAGACGAGGAATAGATATTTTAGGGTTTGCAGCCTTGTGTCTCAGCTCTGCCATTGTAGAAAACAGCCGTACTCAATGCTTAGATGGGCAGGAGTGGCTGAGTTACAATAAAACCAGCTTATGTAAGCTTTGTATTGCATGTCAACTCAGAAGATTTAATGAAGACTCAGTATTTAAGGCAAGTAGGTTTTACCTTATATTCCAGCACTTGTTAATGGTATCTTCATGGAGCACTGTGTACTGGAGATGCCGAGACAAAGGCTATTGTTTGGAGAGAAAGAGCCAGTCAATCAGTGATGCCTGTCAAGGTCAGCTTGGAGGGAACTGGCACAAATATTGGACAGTTTTCATCCTTGCCACTAGGAATTCCTTGGTGCTAGGACTTTGCCATTTTTGTTAATATAGCGGGTACTTAGCACAATAATTAGTTCAAGAAATGCTTATTAAATGAATGAACATTTAGTTTGATGCCTTTCTACAAAACCACATTCCAATCTTTATATTATACAGTAAGTTCTTATTAAATGCTTTGTAGCATTAACATAAATAGTTTTCTAGAGGAAGGAATTTCATTGCTTTTATGTTTAATGTCCTTATCTTTCTAATATAATAGAAATGATTTTCTGTCATTTATTTCTTAAGGTCTTTGTACTTAAGACCCTTATATTTCTTAAAATTACTATGAAGAATGCAGGACAATTAGAATTTAACATTTCTTCTGAAGTATTCAGAATGGTTAATTCAGGAGTGATATTTTTCATGTGTGTTTTATAAAATTATTACATTCCTTCATAACAAATAGAATGTAGTGTCTTATGCACTGGAGATATATACCGCCAAAACCTTTTTTATAAGCACAGTAGGTATATCATGGCTCAATCACATATAATTTGTCTTTTGTGCTTTTAGAGTTTCAGGACAAGAGGAGACTAGAGAGCAGAAGAGAATGTGAGAATGCTATGCATACACGTGTGTATGTGTGTGTGTCTGTCTGACTGTCTGTCCATCCGTCAGTCTGTCTTTGTACTAGATTCGTGGCACAGACCTTCTGTCACCATAATACATAGGATTTTAACCAACTGGATGGGGCATCTTTTATTATTTTTTTATGACCGTCTTTCAAGCATACAGGAGTTCATGCTATTGAGAGCATTCTTGGTGGACCTTAGATGGTTTTAAGGGGCAAAGTCCCCACATTCTTAAAAGATTGGTTGGACATTCACTCCTAGGTATTGCAGACAGATTGGAGATTGTGTTCAGTTACCACTAGAAAATCACTTCATGAGTCCCATCTAAGTAATGAAATTTTGAGTAAAACTCTGGAACAGTGGGATTAAGGAAACTGCCTGGTGGGTGAGCTCATGGGCCCTTTGTGCCATGTCCTCTGCACCTCTTCCTTTTGGCTGTTCTCCAGTTTGGCCCTTAACTGGTAGTTATAAGTAAAGTAGTTTTAGTCTTAAGTGTGGTGAGTTGTTTTACTATTTAATTATCCTTCCCTGCTGGGGGCCAGTCATGAGTTCTCCAAATAAATCATTGGCCAGGCAGAAATGTGAATAGCCTAGCCACCCTGTTTGCAGCTCGCCCTTGGAATGGGGTTATTCTTGTTGGGTTGAACCCTTAGTCTTTGGTGTTTGTGCTAACTTGGGCAGTTAGGGTCAGAATTGACTGAAATTGTTGCACAACTTGTTGATATCAGAGAATCGAAGAATTTTCAGTAAACAACATGTATTTGGTGTCATACAACACGAAATCTTGTATCTTTTGCTGCCAAAGGCTTGACTCAGTATTGGACTCAGTATTCATATTCAGCACAGAGAACATTTTTTGCACCAAAATATCATTGAGCAGGTGATACTGAAGGTTTTAAAGGACATGTGAAGGTGTGCCAGACTCCTAAAAGCCTGTCTCAGAGGTCCCCATCGGATGTGATTCTTGGCTTCCATTTTACCCCTTTTGGAGCAGCTTACTTTTGTCCATACTTGCATATATAGTTCCAAATGCTACTTCTTAGCACTTGCAGACTTCTTTCTCTCAGATAGAAACATGCTACTGAAACATGCTAGGCCCTTCTGATGTCTCATCCACTCACCCTCAATTGTTTATTGAAATTCTCTCCCAAATCCAGTCCTATGAGAAGATTTGGTAACAGATCTACAATTTGTCCATTTTGTTAGCTTTTCATTGCAGTGACAAAATACCTGAGATATACAATTTAAAGGAGGAAAGATTTATTTTGGCTCACAGTGTCAGAGATTTCAGTCCACGGTCAAATAGCCTCATTTGGGTGGGCTTGAAGAGAAGCAGAACATCATGACAGGGAGTGTGTGGTAGGCCAAACTGCGTACCTCGTGATGGACAGGAAACAGAAGAGAGAATAGGAATCAGGAAGGGACTGAGACAAGGTATAGTCTTCAGAGCTGTGCTTCCAGTGACCCTCTTCATCTCATTAGACCCTGCATCCTAAGTTTCCATTATCTTATCTCAATAATGCTATCAAATTGTGAACCTATCAATGGATGAATCCACTGCTAAAGTTAGAACCCTCATGATCCAGTCACCTTCTAGAAGGCCCATTTCTGTGCATTGCTGCATGGGAGACTAAACCCCCAACACATAAACTTTGGGGCACATATCATGTGCCTACTATAACATCCATCTTACACCTTCATACACTCTTCAATCAGTGAAATACCTGTTGTGTATATATTATGCAGTCATCAGTGAACAAAACAAGTGTTTGCCCAAGGAGCTGGTGTCTTACCTCTAGAAATAATGACAGGTTAGTTGTAGATAAGAAAGTATAAAACAGGAGGAAGGATTCACTAAATTTTTGTGAATACACATTTTCATAACCATTCTTTTATCATCTAGAATTAGTCAGAAATGCAGAAACTATATAGTTGTAGTCATACAGATTTCTCTCTCTCTCTTTCTCTCTCTCTCTCTCTTTCCCTCCCTCTCTCTTCCCCTCTCTCCCTCCCTTCTCCCTCTCCCTCTCTCTCTCTCCCTCTCCCTCTTTCTCTCTCCCTTTCCCTCTCCCTCTCTCCATCCCTCCCCATTCTGGTCTGTGATACTTCCTAAAGGAGTACCTAATCCCATAGGCCTAGAGCAGATGCCAAGTAAACATTGATTTGGGGACAACTGTGAATATTGTTCAACAGATTTTTTTAAAGGATTGGATTCTTCAGAAATAGGATAGAGAACTGATTAAGTAAGTAGTAGAGGAAATTGGGCATGGTGGTACACATGTGTAATCCCAGCACTCTGGGAGGCAGAGGACCTAAAGTTTGAATCCAGCCTGGGCAACTCAGTGACTTAGGGAGACTTAGTTCCTAGGTTCTATCCCAATATCAATTAAATAAACAAACCCAGAAGGCTAAAAAGATGTAAAACAGACTAACTTAGGAAGCAGCCATCAGCCTAGAATAAAGGGAAGCACTTGAGGCGTTTCAAGAACTTGGATGTTTGGAGGAGAGGTCCTATAGAACTGGGGCCAAAGACGAGAAAGCAGGGGTACTGTCTACCTAATCTGAGGTGCTGAGGCTGTGCTGGGAGTGCTGGAGGACCTGTACACAGGAACCAAGTACTCTGGGAACCAATTGTTACTGCCATGTTGAAGAGGTGTGGTGGGGTCTGTGGTGACAGAACCTTAGATACACTGAAAGTAGCAAGTCTTTCCCCTGTCAGCCTTTTAGTCTGCCTGTAGTGCCCAGGTTGGTGGATCCTAATGGCAGGTTAGGTGGCAAAGGAGAAAGTGAATTGCAGTCTCAGCCCACAGAACAGTGAGCTCCTAGAAAGGGGTATTTTGAAACTGAAGGAAAAGAGCTTAATAACTGGAATCACTGGTAAGACCCAAATTTGGGCCTTCTTCATGTTCCTTTTGATTTAATACATTGAATGCCAAAGAAGTTGAACCGATAAAATGAGGAAGGAAATGTGGAACACCTGAATGTAGAAAAAAAAACGAAGTGCTTTCATACAATGGTGAGAAATCTCCTATGTCCTTCTCTATGGTACCAGAGTTAGTTATCAGTCTCTCTCTCTCTCTCTCTCTCTCTCTCTCTCTCTCTCTCTCTCTCATTCTGGTCTGTGGTACTTCCTAAAGGAGTACCTAATCCCATAGGACTTAGAGCAGATGCCAAGTAAACATTGATTTGGGGATAACTATGTGAATATTGATAAACAAATTTTTAAATTGTTGGATTCTTCAGAAATATGATAGTATGCAGTGAGAATCTCTAAGTGAAGGCAATAAAATTACCTTTTCACAAACTATGTTATTTATCAAATATTTAACCATGAGCTCCCTCTTCCAATTTCTAGCCCAGCAAGTTGTTTTCTGATTATATCCCTTCTACTTCCAACCAACCTTTATTGTTCTCTACCCCCTCTCAATCAGTTTTAAACTTTCTAACTTCTAATTAATTTTTTGGAAGGACATGCTAGCCTCTCACATCTGTCTGCTGTATTATACTTTTTAAAAACAACACTTGTATTGTGTCCTCCTTGAACTTCTTCCCTTCTGCTTTAGTGCTTTTTCTCTTTTGTGCCGTTCGTTGGCAGCCCTCCATGTTTGACCATTGTAGCTTTGTGCACTATAGCATCCTGCCATCAGTGACAAAGTAATTAGACACCGGGTGTGTGCCAGGAGCTGTCTTTCCCTTTGGTGGTCTCCAGAGGCACCCTCTTGGGTACGTGTGCCTATTAATAGCTAGTTTTGTCTAGCGTATCTTCTGTACCTGATATTGGTCATTTTGATGGGTGCCTTGGTCTGACCTCTGCTTTCTGCTTTTTACCCAACCTTTTGTTTAAAACATAATTCCAGCTACTCATGCTTATAGTACAGTCCTAACCTGTGTTCATTTTTGTTTTTGTTTTTGAGTACTGGGGATCGAACTCGGGTCCTTGTGCTTGTGAGGCAGGCAGCAGAACCACTGAGTAAAATCCCCAGCCCCTGTATTCGTTTGGTTGTTGGGATCCTCCTTCAACCTGACTCTTACTAACCTTTTGTTCTTTGTGAATTCATCTAGGTTTCTGGTCTACCTTAGGCATTCCTTTTAATTTTTCCCTAGTGCTGCTATGAATAACTTGTCAGACATCTTGGTCCAGTTTTAAGTTCTTTCTGTCTCTTTACTCACTGCTTAGCAACAAGTGCAGTAGGTGCATAACTTCATGTTCAGCAGATTGCTTTTGAGAGTGGTCTTGTTTCTCTAGCCATCAATGTGGCACTATTTTTATGAGGTATTTCCCTTGCTTTGAGACTGAGTAAACTGCAAAGGTGGTGCCTGAGGGAGAAAAGGATCCGCAGAGATAGATTTTCAGGTGTCTGTCCTCAGAGACAAAGGAGGAAGTCCCCAAGACAAGAATGTGAGGCGAATGCTAGGGCCAATAGGGGAGAGTTGTTCAGGATGTTTCTCCTTAAGTGGTGATTTGGATGCTGGCTGGACCTTGCTAATGGAACACAGTCCCCACTCTGATGATATTTTTTTGCCTCTGGTATTGCTTCTTGACCAGAGATGAGATGAAAAAGAGATTCATCAAAGCATTTCATTTCGCTTTCCCAACATCCTTGTAAGGTTGTGGTGGCTGATATTCTCATTTAATGAGTAAACAGATTAAAAAATCACCTATTAATAAATGGATGAGTTAAGACAGTCCATCAGATGTTTAGCTTTATTCCCTTTCACAGTCCATTTTCAGTTGCTATAACAAAATACTTGACATTGGGCAGTTTATAGAAAACAATCCTCATAATTCTGCCAGTGGAAATTCTAAAAGCATGTGACTAGCATCTGGTGAGAACCTTCTTCCAGCACCAGTTCCTGGCAGAGAGCACGCAGGCAGGTGGCACACGGGAGAGAGAGCATGCCAAGCAGCTTCACTTTTTATAACATACCAGTCTTGTGAGAGTAAACACATTCCTGCAAGAGAGGCAATAGTTTCTCTTTGCCCCACTTCCCAAGAACCACACAAAGGCAGTCATATTTCAACGTACGTTTCAAAGTGATAAACCATATTGTAACCATACTGCCCTCTTAAACCCCTTTCTCATCAACTTCTGAAACTGTCACCGTGACATTACCGAGCAGTATATCATATTTTGCTCTTTTATGTCTTCTCTTTTCATTTTTGGTTTGAACTAGTGGTTAAATTATAGTGATGTCATATAGGATTTCATGACAGGTTCCTGAAATAAATATCACTGGGTTATACTCACTTAATATTTAAGTTCTTTGGGACCCCCCCCTCCCCCAGTTTTAAGGGCAAGAGTAGGATTAGAATATTTTTTTTGCCGGTTAGACGTGAAGTGTCAGATAGTCTATTTTTCACTAGTTCTTTTGTCTGCATGTGCTTTTCTGAGTTCTCTTTCCTCACACTGGCCTTTTCAAATGAATGACAATATTTCTTTCAAAACTTTCTTGGAGGAAAGTGAATGCCATGGGTCTTGCCCTTGGAATAAATTCTCTTTTCCAGTATCATTTTGAAATTTCCTCTGCACATTATCCAGTTTTCTGAAAGTTTGCCTTGAAATGAACTTCTGTGGGTTACATGCATACAGATAAAGGTAAGAGACTATTCTGTCTCTCTCTTCTCTAGCTAGGGAAACTCAAATTTTGAGATAAAAGAGGTGACTAATGAGGTGACTAACATTGGTTCAAAGATTTGGCTTGTTTTTCTCTCATCACTGACACATTTTATGTGGAATATTTTGGAGAGCAACAGAATTTAAGCCCTAAGATTGTAATGTCTCCTAATAATGGAGATTTTCACAATGGAAACCTGCAAATAGGTGCACCCTACCATATCGTCATTTTTCCTTTTTAGGAAAAAGGTCTAAGATTTGGTTTGTTTGTTGCAAGAATAAAATGTCTTTCTTAACATAAGTAGTGGACTACAGACCTCAGAGATGCCAATTATTATTCTGCACAGAGAATGTTAAAAGTGAGCATTCTGATGATCTCAGGAATTCTCCTGCAAAGGCCGCACATTTACTCCTCACCATGCCATTTCTTGGCATGTTGGTGTGACAGGTGAACCTGAGATTGAGTTAGCTCAGTCACTCATAATTGCTGGTACAAAGCCACTGTGAGAAGTCTGTTGCTCTCCAGTAAATCCTATTAACCTGAAATGAATCCTAAACTGTTAAGCATTATTAGATTGTTAGGAACATGAGTGGCTTGGCTGAAACGAAGTCTGTTCTTTGCAAACCTTCAACTGGATTTATTGGAAAGGACTTTGGGAAGTACTTTAATGAGGCCTAAGAAGTGGGGAAGCGAAGGGGATGGAGGAAGTTGGCAGGGCTGTGTGAAAGCTCTGTGTCTGATGCACTGAGGTGACTCTTTCCCACCCGCTAACATGGTGACGTGCATGGAGGCTCTTTGGGTTTTCGTGTGTGGTTGTTTGTACCCTCCCAGGAAACCTTGAAGTTGGGTGTTGTGTTTTACTGATATCTCTGCTTCACTCACTGTCAGAAGCTCCTGTAGCTCTTCTCACCCTGGTGTTGTGTTTGAGCATTGTGGCTGAAGGTAAATATCCAGGATTTTTCCTTCTTTAAAGTATTAGAAATGATCTGCTCTGATGGCATGTGTAAATATGTAAAATGATTCACTGTTCAGCTGAGCAATTAATGGCCCCAGAACTAGATATTTTTTCCTCTCTCTTTAAATATTTAGGGATGAACCAATGACTTATTACTGTACTATTACTATTGTAATGTTTAGAATTTCTTTTATATGGTACTGGAATTTGAATCCAGGGCCTTTGTACAGAGGTAGATCCCCAGCCCTTTTTTATTTTGACAGGGTCCCGCTAAGTTAGACTCAAACTAGCCCCCCAAAGCTAGACTCAAAATTGTGATCCTCCTGCCTCAGCCTCTCTGTGTGCTGTGATTATAGGCAGGCACCACCGTGCCCAGCTTTAATTTCAGATAAAGGTGATTGTTGGAGACACACTTGAGGAAAATGGTGAAAATAGTGTATCTGTTTTTCAAATGATATAAAACACCTACCTAAGTTTCAGGAAATCTCTCAGAGTTATTCATTCATCTTAGAAATAAGCAGAAATTAGTATTTTATGAACATGGACTGACATAAGACCAAGCTATTTGGCCCAAACTTCTAGATAATCCCTGGAAGAAGAAGATTATCCTTCCCTTCTTCAGGGGGTCATGAGTTCCACAGAGACATAGCGTTGGCAGCTGAAGAGGGCTCCTGGTTTATAGGACTGGGTGCTCACAATAGCTTGTTGAGGGCGGACTAGCTGGGAAGAACATGCTCCATCACCCTGTGGCTGTAGGTGCTCAAATTTACCAGGGACTGGTAGCGGATCGTGAGCTCAGGTTTCTTTCTGATCTTAAAAAGTTTCTCAGAAGTAATTACAAAGATTGTTAATCTTATTAAGATAATTAGAGGAGAAAGAAAATGACAGAGAAAATGGTAGCAAAATTCATCCTCTTGGAGGTCTGGTATCCAGACTTTGGAAGATAATATGTTGAAGAAAAAAAGAGAAGCAGATCTCTGGTAAGCAGGGAGGTGCTGACAAGAATAATTAGACACTACCAAGAAGGTAGGAAGAGGTCTGCAACACAGAGAAAATAAGGAAACAGTTTGGACTCTCTCCCTGGCTCATGTAGCAGTTAGAGAAAAGCAAGCAATTACTTACAAAGGTAATTATTTTTACTATTATTATTTCAACATGGTATCTTTTAAATTGTTGCAGGGCTTGTGTGTTTTCCTTGGAAAGGAACTTAAATCACTGCAAAAAGATGGAGCTACTGCAGGGTGATTTACCTGTTGCCTGCTGGGATTAATAGTAAATAATGAAGAACTTTATAAGATCAAAGATCCAGCAGCTCTGATGTGGTAAAAAGATGTATGGGAATGTGAATAACTAAGTACTGTATAATGCAGTGACCAGTTTGGGCAAAAACTCCAAGGTTTGTTTCTATAGAAATGCTGCTCTTTTTTTTTTTTTTGACTGGCAAGTATGTAACCCCCACCCCCCATTCTTGTGAAATAACATTGTCATGTGTCTTTCTAGTAGTAGATTTCTTTTTCTCTTAAACCCACATCCAATCCACATGTAACCTTTTTTTTTATTACCAAACTGTATCCAAGATCCCTTCACTTTTCTCTGTCCCTGCTATTACTACCCATTTCTACAGTCTGGCTGAAGAGTTAGCCAGCTGGTCTACTAGGCAACCCTGGTCATGCAAATAAGGCTTCATTGAAAGGCAGCTGTGCCCACTTATTTGCATATTACTTGTGACTATCTTGGGGCCACAGAGATACTCTATTTTTTTTTTTTTTAGTTATACTATTTTTTAATTAATTTTATTGGTAAATTTAATGTATACAATGTAATGACATTAATTGTTGAAAATCTGTACCTTTACATAATCATCCTTTGTTCTTATTTTTTTCCCCATTCCCCTGCCTTCCCTTCAACTCCTCCGGCCTCTATATATAAAAGTTGCTAGGCCTGGTGTGGTTTAACATGGTTTTCTCTTAAGTGGCTTCAATCTCTGAACAGAAGGCAAAGTGACTTTTCCAAAATCTAATTTTGATCTCATTTTCCTGCTTACAACTCAGAGTGAAGACAGTATATACTACATCCTCAGCCTACAAGCTCACCTTTTCCTGCTTATCTCTTACCATCCCTTTTTAAATTTCTGGGCATCCCAGACCCTTCCTGCCTTGGAACCTTGGGACATACTGGCCTGTCATTCTGCCACGCTTCTCATCAGAGCATCTTTACGTGTCTGCCTCCTTTCTGTCCTCAGGTCTCTGCATAGAGGTCCTCCCTGTCTCTCTAATTACTCTAGTCATTTAGGTGTTCACGTCTTTCTTCTCTGCCTCCCCTCATGGAGCACAGACTTTGTGATGACCAATAACTTGTCTGTGTTTACTAATAGGTGTAGCCACCACATTCGAGATGCACAGCGGAGACTTAAAAGACTGAACCAAGTATGGGTTCTGCTCATTTCCTTAGAAGGAGTTTTTCTTCATTTCTGTTGCTATAGCACATGTTACACTAGGTAATTTATAAGGAAAAGACATTTATTTCTTACTGTTCTGGAGGCTGGGAAGCTCAAGGTCAAGGGACTTTCTCTGCTGGTGAGGACATTCTTGTTAGGTGGGAACTCTTACAGAGTCCTGAGGTAGCACAAGGCTTCACATGGCGAGACTAGCATATCCAGGAGACAGACTTATGCTGGCTTTTAAGGAGACTCACTCTGGAGATAACCCATTAATCTGTTAATCCATGCATAGGTTAATTCATTTAGTAATTAATCACTTCTTAAAGGTCCCACTTAGTCCTACCTCTTAATAGCTCACAATAGGAATTAAACATCAACGTGATTTTCAGGGGGACCTTGAAAGCATAGCAGTGTTAAACGCTAGTATGTGTTTATGCAGCCTTAATTTGTTTTCTTCATCTACAAATCAGTCATGCCCACTTCTGTTCACAATGTGAAATTTAGGTGATTTTCTTCTTTGGCATGATAGAGCCTGCACACCCTTCTAGTAGGGGACAGGCAGGCATCATTTTGAAAGGAGCCTTTTATGTATTTGTTTCTGCTGTTGTGCTAATATGCTAATATTTATCACAGTTGTATTTTTTCCCTCCCTTCCTTTTGTTTATTTGGGGGGAGGGTACTGGGCAGGCAGTGGCACCACTGAGCTAAATTCCCCCCTTTTTCCCTCCTTTTCTTGCTGCTAGCAGAACAGTAGCATGATGTTGGGGAGCAAACTCTCCTTTGGGCATTTGTCCTGAGTACAGAGAGTTTTACATTTCTATGCTGCATTTAAACTCCCCCCCCCCGCCACAGTATATATTGCTTTTCTACTGGACCCAAAATAAAATGAACAAGATAATACTTTTGAGAATCTTAATTCTTTTGGTTTGGCGAAACCCATCTAGTAACCTCTCTTTCATTCAGAGCTCCCAGTTTGCCCCCATACCTCAGATAGGTTATAGCTTTGTGCCTTCCTGCAGTGAAATCTGTAAACCAGACCCTCTTTCTCCTCCCAGTCTTTGGGTTTCACGACTGAGGACCCACTTTTGTGCACCAGGATGCATTTACCATCAGTTTCACTGAAGCATATTCTGCTGCTAACCAGCCTCTTTACCCTGAGCAGATGAGCTTCCCTGAGTCTTATTTTGTTCTTCTGTAAAATGGACTTCTTTTTTTTTTTTTTTTCAAATGGACTTTTGCTAGTGTTTATTCTTGTAGGAAAATTAAATGAGGTTATATTCAAGTGCACAGCTCAATTTCTGAAATTTCAAGGTATCAGGAATGTTCTCTAATGTTTGATCAGTTTAAAAGTTCAAGACCACTGGCTAATCCCAAGAACAGTTACTTATAAAATGAGAATATTCTGTGGTCCAATTTCTGAATAGACCAAAAGCTCAACTTTCAGTTCCCTAATGGTTGGACATATTATTTTATTTTATTATGCTGTGAAACAGATGCTATCTGCCTTACTACTTGAGGGCCTTAGACTGGGAGGCTTGATGCCATCACAGATATACATTAAGTACAGCAATGTTGCTTATTAAGTACAGACTGTTGCTCTGGTTCTAGTCTAATTTCCTTTAAAGAAGAGCTCAAAGATGTATACTCTTAACTTTAAAGTACTTTTCTTCCTTAGTCATCTATTCTAATCAAATTTCACATCCCATTAACACTCTTTTCATGTACCATATCATCAATATTATTGTTCCCAATTTGTTAGCTGCTTTATTTCCCAAGCTTTAAAATGGAAAACAGTATTTTTAGGTTAGAAGTTAACAGTGTATGTTTTGCCTGTGGTAATTAGAGGTCTTTTTTTATTGTCAACAGGTATCGGTTGTAATCATGGAAGGGCCATGAATTTTAGGCAGGGAACTTAGATTCAAATCTTAACTTTCACTTAAACACCAGAGTGGCCTAGACAAGTTAACTATTTTGACTTTAAAACAGCCTCTTCTGTGACATAGGAAAATCTGAACTTAAATGAGATGAAAGGTGAATTTCCTCAGCACAAGAAACACATTTTAAGATGCTTACCTATCATGAGGTTTTTCTGGTTCTTCCTGTTGTATATTACTGTTCTCTTTTTGTGATTGTCAGTGACTCAGGTTTTCACAATTAGAGTTTAAAAATACCTCCTCAAAAGCATTTAAAATGAACAGCACTGTAATGTGGGCATTTCTCTTTTTCATCATTTATATATTCACCTACGATTTTTATTGTGATTCTAGAGAGTGTCCACTTGTTGCACTTTTCTCCTCTGTCATATTTCTGCATTAAATAATAGTAGCTAACATTTTCTTAGCACTGTACTTACCGTGGGCACCATTAACACTGATTGATTTGTATATATTAATGTAATCCTCACAACCACCTATGAGGATAAGCCTCTTAGTACTACTCATTTTATAAATGAGGACATTCACGTTAGCTGCCATTTCTCTTGTCCATAGGGTAGGTAGGATTCTTCTGTACTCCTGCTGGAGTTTAAGAACTTAGCCACAGGGGCTAATTAATTGGTTGACTAATTTGCTTACAGCATAGATAACCTGAATATGGGGAGCGGTTAAGAATGCTACAGTTCTAGGGCCGGGGATTTGGCTCAGTGGTTCCGGTGCCTGCCTCGCAAGTACAAGGATCTGAGTTCAATTCCTCGTACCAAAAACAAACAAACAAACAAAAAAAAAGAGTGCTACAGTTCTAGAGAAGAGGGTTGATTTCTTTGCAAAGGTGACATGAGATGAAGACCCTGAGCTTTAGCCCAAACATAGAGTAAAAATATTAGTGTTGGTACCATGCCTCACTTTTTCTTCTCAGTGTGATGTTTTATTTTCCCTTTGTAGGCTTGGGCTTCTAATCACCATGGTTGCTTTTCTACTTCTTAGAATGTTTTCATGCTGCAGGAGAAATTAGCATGCTGGCATTGTCACATTAAACCCTGAACGGAAATGTGTTCTTACAGTCAGTATTGCGCTAAATCTCTTTTACAGGACAGCACAGTTAAGGTAGCTTCTTCATCAGAGCCTGTTTTAAGCAAGCAGGTCTTTTATGACATTCACACTGAGACACATTGAGTTATACCTGTCTTTTCACCAGCGTTTTACTTGAGGCCTGGTATCTCCTAGGAAATGGAACCAAGGTAGCTTTATAGCTGCTATTTGCATACAGAACAGTGTGGCAGAAACTAAAGTATTTCAGACACATACTAACTTTTGGCCTGCTACAGCCCATTGAGCATCTGCTTTCCTTAGGTGCCTGTAATGAGAGGGAAATATATTTTCCTCCGAGTTTACAGCTAATTCCTTGTTTGTATTCCAGTATCATCATTGCTGTTGAGAACTTGAATTGAGGTTTAAGAGCCTCTTCATATCTAACAGCAGGAGATTCTATGAGAGGTGGTAGTTACATGTAACAGACAGCATAGCTTTTGCTCTTCTACCTTCGTTTCATCCTGCATTTGAAGACCCCCTACTAAGTTTAAGGGTACAGTCCCTTTTTTTCCCCAGACAAGTTAAGACTGAAGGCTACACAGTGAGTGACAAACCTAGGTTTAAATACTTCCTGTCAAGCTTAGTTTTAAGTAGATTGCATTTCCTTTTACAAAGTCATAAGTGAATTCATTAATAATAAATGATTGAAAAAATTAAAAATTATAGATTAAAAATTTTTTCACCACCACCTTGTCGTTCTCTCCCCATGTTTCCTGGATTAGTTTGGTGAACATCATCTCTAGACTTATGATATATGTATTTATGCATATATCTGTCCTTCAAAGAGAGAGTATTGCTTTGTTTGTGGACATGTGTCTAAGTTATAAATGTTATTCTGTACATATTCTGTAACATGCTGATTTTCTTTAGTAAGTCTGACTTCTTTTAGTACTGTGCTTAGAGAATAACCAGTGTTAGCTTATTCAGACTTAAGTTACTTCCAAGGATTTGTTTTTCATTCATGTAAATTTTGGTTAGATGACCCCAAGGCAGCTGTTCTCCCTGTAGTAAGTCAGTGATCCAGGCAACTTTTGGCCTTGGCATTTTACCTTCTCCACATGTGGCTTCCAGGTCACTGCAGTCAACCAAAAAGGCTCTGGAAGGTTGTACATGGTCTTTAAAAGTTTTGTCACACTAGCTACAAGAGAACTGAGCGATGTAGGGAACACATGGGTAATAGGTTGTCACAGATATTTTAAATGCTTCATATACATATGTTCTTTGAATTAGAGTGGAGTTACATCCTTATAAACCTATCATAAGTTGGAATTATAAATCAGAAAGCATAGCTCAATGTAGTTTACTGTAAGCATGCTCAGAACACTTACATTAGCCTACATTTGAACAGATTCATCAAATACAGTCTATTTTATAAAATATCTCATGTAATATATAGACTACTGCACTGAAAGTAAAACAAAACAAAACAAAACAAAACAGTGTTTATGAGGGTGTTTTTCCACCATCATAAAGTTGAGAAATTGTTAAGTAGACCCATTATAATGCAGAGACCATATGGGCATTTGGATGATTTTCAGTTTTTACCCTTTACTGTGAATGCCATACAGAGGAATCTTAGTTCTGTCTCTGATACATTTTGTTTGGATAGACCTCAAGATGTGGACTTTCCAGGTAGAGGAAGTAGGTGTCAGTGCCGTTTTTTCATCCTGCAGGCAGCTGTGTCTGTTTCCATTTGGATGGGTGGTGTTGTGGATGCTACCAAACCTCCATTGCTTTTCCCCTCTCTAGTTGCATCTTCATTCCTTTTGGCTCAGTGTCTTCTCCTGTTTGTTTTTCTATTTCTTGATTTTTAATACATCTCGGCCCTATTATGCTGCCTTCAGGAGTGAGGCAGAACTTCAGTGGAGGGCAGGAAGAAGAAAAGAGGCAGTGCAGAGCAGGAGATGTGGTTCATAGATTCTCCTCCGGGGGGCGCCTGGCTCAATGACATCTCTTTCTATGATCCCTTTATTGATCCCCCGTCCCCCCGCCCTGTGGTGCTATTTCTGTAGTCTCTGCACCTCTAATTTTAAAACCATGGGGCGAAGAATGATTTCTCAGTCGTGTCGTATTTTTCTTTTTCTGTGTAGCTGTCTAATTTTGTCCTTTGAGTTTTCTTGCCTGCTTAGTCATTGTCTTTTTATCTCTTGGTTCTCTTTGTCTTTCCCCTCATTTTTCATTCTTTTTCTTCTGCCTCTGCTCCTTCATTCCCATAGACCCTTAAATCTTTATGTGCTGCTTTTCTTTTAAGTTGTATTTTTCCCTTCCCCTCCTTGCTTAGAAATGCTTGGTCTGTCAAAGAAAGCAGCAGGGAGAGTGCAAGGGTCATTGTGCAAACCCAGAGGGAGCTAATCCTACCTCCCCCACCCTCTAGTTTTGAGAACGTGACACAGTTCTTAAGATGGACACTTTGCTAGAAGCCATATCAAAGGACAGAAAGTAGGAAACTGTCAGGTTTAGGTCTGACTTTGTCTCCTTATAGGAGCCTCAGGCAAGCCGCTTCTCTGTTAAGGTTTCTAATTGTAAGAGGAAGTTGGATCCCAGTGGATCTTTTATACCTTGGAATCCAACTGTATGAAAGACGCCATTGGGAAACTTCTGTAGCATAGGATCCCAAAGTCCCCTTCCTAAAAATAGAGCCGCCATTCCCCTTCCTCTTAAGGCTCTCAAAGTGCTGTGTTAGTCATGGTCTAATCAGGACACTTTAGAGACTACATACGAGATTTTTAAGGAGAAGAAAATGAGTTGCAAAAGTTGTTGGAGCTGTTGGCAGCAAAGGGTCTGGGAAGGCATCGCAGATTGACAACTGCAGGCACCTGGTGTAAGTCCTAGGCGAGGAAGAAGGCGATGTTACCAAAGTCCAGGCCAGTGGGAAGAAGCAGCAATTGGGGTGGAGATGGAGGAAGCCAGTGTGACAGCATGAAGGCCGACGTGGAGTTCCAGAGGAGATGTAGTCACTGCTGGAAATGCTGTCCCGGTTGGAAAGACAGCATCAGAGTCTGGCATCTTACCACTGCTGACCCCTCTCAGGGTAGAAGATGGTTGCAAAGAAGTGTTGGGAATGGATCTGCCCTCAAGCCAGCAGATATTAGGGTGGATCCTTGCCTATTTTTACTTTCTGTAATTAACTGTGGTCCAAAACCACTAACTAGAAAATGCTAGAAATAATCATGTTTCAAATACTGTTTATTGCAATATATTATTATAATTATTGTTTTGTTATTATGGTTTTACTCTAATTTATAAATTAAACTTTATCTTAGGTACATCTATATAGGAAAAAAGAGTGATGTACAGAGTTTAATTTATTTGCAGTTTGAGGCTATTTATGGGAAGTCATAGACTGTATTCCCCTTTGGGGAAACTAACTGGCAGGAACAATCAAAAGGCACTAAATCCAATGATCTTTAAACTTCCTTTGAGCACTTATATCCCAGAGTTCACGGCTGACTTCAGAGGTTCCTCCTAGCTTCTCTTACTGTGAAGATACTGTTCCGGGGTCTTAACAGGTAGCTCTTCTTAGGAGTTCAAAGTTTCTTGTAACATTCTTGTATTTCTCAGGATAACACTTACTCATATCTCTATCTCCCTGTCTCCCATAGCCTGGAGGAGTTTTATTTTTCCTTATGTGTGCTGTGCTGACATTTCATGCAAGTTCTATTCCTGGCAGATTTTTAGTCTTTTGAAGACAGGGACATAATCTTACTCATTTTAACCTCAATTTATGTCACCAAGAGGCTTCTAGGAATGTGGAGCCAAAATGCACACACCAACGGTGTTAGACAGTTGATCAGTATCATTTGTCAAAGAACCTCTGTTTTTCTGGAGTCTGTGATCTTGGCCAACTGAATTAATACATTCACAACACAGCATACATGGGTGACTTTTACCACCCAGTGGGACTGTCCCATGCTACCTGATGGGAATGCCATACATGTGCCACTGGCTAGGTTATGCAATAGTAAAACCTCCAGAATCTCAGGGGCTAAAAATCCACAAAGGTTTATTTTCTCTACACATCTTTTTGGGCACTTGGGATGTTTCTGTTCTCCCTCAGGCTCCTAGCCTGCCATCTTGAATATGACATTCCCTTTGTGGGGGGGGACTTGGATTGGATGGGAATCATGGTGATTTAATGTTCACCTGGATATGTCACGTCATGTGTTCTCACAACTTTCTGGTTGAAACTAGTTATTTGGCCTCAGATAATTTTAGCTAAGGCAGAGGAAGATTGGGAATATTTATAGTTTTGCACTAATGACAGGTACAGAGAAAGTAAGATTTGATTTTTCACAATTGTTTAACCATTAGGGGAATATTTGGACTAATGACACTAATTTGACTTTAAATGAGTGTTTAACCATCAGATAACATGAATGCTTAGTATACTGTCTAGTACAATTTATAGCAGATAGTTATTACTTTTAATATTTAGCAGTTTATGTTAGCTACATTTTCAGCATTCGTTTGTTTAGTAGATTGTTTCTCATCTTTTTTCTCCTCTCCTGAAAATGCAAAAGTAAATATAAGTTGTTCATTTCTGGACTTAACATAAATTCTTTATAAGTGGAGGTGATGTAATGAACTTTAGACTTAGTCAGTGACTGCATTCTTCCAAGTTGTGCGTTGAAAACCAATACATGATGATAGTATGAGAAAATTACTTTGTGAAGTTATAGTTTGGCTTTTCAGCACTGGCTCTGGAAGTGTACTCACTGTCTTGGTTTTCAGTTTGAGAACATTGAACTTTGAGCTGACTTTTTCATTTCAGTCAGTGTGGAAGCAGTCAATATGTATTACATGTCTATAAAGCTGATCACTAGATCAATTGCAATTAGTTTGCAGCAGATTGCATTACCATACCCAGAATTAATACTGAGAATACTCTGATGAAAAGGATTGACCATGATCACATTGTGGCTGTTTTTAGTGTCTCTCACATTTGCTTTGAAAACTATAATTTTTCCTTTGGTTGATGGCTGTATATTGGTTCATCAGCAGACTTAATCCGTTGCTTCTTCCCATTTGCTTTTTTAAATAGTCCCAGATAATGGCACATATGTAACATTTAATGTTTTCTTTCATTACAGTTTTATTAAATATCTTAAACTTGTATTTTTCTTGCACTGTTATATGGCAGGCTCTGAAGAGTATTAAGGCTGCTGAATGTTCATTTATGAAATTCTGTGTTTTTGTAACGTTCCATTAAGAATTTAAACATTTAAAGTAAGATTAACATAATATATAGTTGAGTAGTAATATATGATAAATGATGTGAGCCTTGCTTTTCTGGCAGCTTGTTTTTATCCCAGAATTGTTTACTTCTAAAGAACTATAGTCAACTTCATTATTAGAAACAGTATTACCAATATTTAGAAGGACCAGAAGAGGTATATTTAGCTTTGATCATGTCAAGATTGAATTTTTCACAAATACACATAAATCATATCTAGTTTCGACCTTAAGTACTAAGTTGTATTTTTGTATTTTTAGTGGTGGTTATTTTTTGGGAATGAAGAATGGTTTGCATCAGGGGATAAAAGTCAGGGTTTATTCACTTGGTCAACTAATATTTTATTTAGTATTTTCTATATGCCAAGTACCATTGTACTCTAATTCTTAAAGATACAAAAAAGTGTGTGACACACTCTGACATCCTATGCCCTTGAGTAGAGGGTAGTATTATGGTTCTAGTTGTAGGGTTCTGGAGCCTCTTTGAATCCCTCTTGTCAAAAAGAGCTCACTAGTATTATTGTAGCTTGGAGATTCCAGAAGAAAAATGACTTTTTTTTTTTTTTTTTTGGTAAAGGGAATTGAGCTCAGGACCTTTCACTTGCCAGGCAGGTGTGGTGCCACTGAGTTACATCCCCAGCCCAAGAAAATGACATTTTAAGCTTGCCTTGGAGGTTCTGAAAGCTAGTGTTTCAACTTTGAGACTTAATGCAGGGTGGTCTGCCTGATTCTACCTTAGGCATCTCCCAAGGCCATGACAGAAGTTTCTAGGGCCTGTATTGTGGGATTTTCACATTCTGGCCAGTCTTAGGATCCACTCTGGCGATTTTTTTTTTTTTTTAGTTTGCATTAATGGTGTTATCTTCCAACTTTTTGAAAGTTTCTGGAAAGAAGTATAGTTAAGTGTATTCATTTTTCCTCCTGTGATTTTTATTTATTTAGTTTTTTGGTACCAGCCATCGAACTCAGGTCGTTGTGCTTGTGAGACAGGCGAACCACTGAGCTAAATCCCTGGCCCTTCCTGTGATTTTTTTTTTTTCATTTACAAATAGGGTTTATAGATTTGATAAGGAATGCTATGCTATTGGAACCAGGATTTATCTGTTTGTTATTCTGTGTTTTGGCTGTGTTCTTTCATTGTCTATTATAAACTAATTGATAGTGCATATTATAAAACGATTTCAACTTGAAACTTAAGCAAGACTATTGTAATGCACTTGTTGCTGTATAGTAACTAGTTTAATTAATAGAGTATATTGTTGTACTCAGCATTGGTAAATTAAAGAGATAATCTTATTAAAATCAAAATGACTGTATCTAGGCTCCATCAAAAACTAAGAACTAGTTTCTGGCCCAGTGATCTTGAGAGTTAAAAAGGTTTTCCTCAGCCATCTGGTGGCACCTGATTATATGTAATCTTATGTGTTCAGTAAGTCGAGGCAGGAGGACTGTGGGTTTGGGGCCAGGTTGGGCAATTTAGCAAGACCCTGCTTTAAAATAAAATTTAGAAGGCTGGGAATGTAGCTCAGTGGTAGAGAGTTTGCTCACATGCAAGCGGCACTGGGTTCAATCCTCAGCACCAAAAAAATAAAAATAAATAAATAAATAAAGGAATGGAAAGAAAAATTCCTGAGGTACTTTCTAATGGTTAATGATGTGCATGCAATTACTAAAGAAATAATATGTGTATGACTATTTGGGGTGTGAGTGGTGCATGTCACGGAGGCATAGGCTATAGATCGTAAAGTGATGGTGAACCTTTTAGAGCTTTCAGTGATAACAGACAACTCGCTGCAGCACTCGTGCCATAGATTCACCACCGTGGTGATAGGACTTTTAATAACTTTTAAAAGTAATTTATAAATACTTCCAGACTCACAGAAAGTTGCAGAAGAATCCATGTATCCGTTGCCCAGCTTCCCCTTGCTTTGCCATCTTATATAATTGTACAATGGCAAAAGAAGGAAACTTGCATGGGTTTGTTCCTATTAACTAGATCATAGATCTCATTCCATCATTACCATTTTTTAAAAATTGCATGTATTTGTATATGTGGTTGTTTTGAACACTTGATTAAAAATAATCATGAAAAATTTGCCTAGATACATTTTTGTTTTCCTAATTCCTCTTTGATGGTGCCCGTAAGACTAGCCTTACAGAGTGACTGTTATTTTTCTTGTTATTAATTTTTGTTGTACATCTCCCCCTCAATTTCTCTAGGCAGTTCAGTGCCCCTCCAGAAGATGGCTCAACCTGCAGGAATACCAGAGCAAGAAACTGATGTCTGACAACGGAGTTAGAGTTCAGAGATTCTTTGTAGCAAACACTGCAAATGAAGCTCTGGAGGCTGCTAAGAGACTAAGTAAGTGAAGTCACGACAAGTGAAGGGAATGTGCTTGCTCAAATGAGTGCGTTCATAGGCAGTGGTTTCCTACTACTGTAGTTTAGTTCTTCTGTTGGGGATTATACCAGTGGGGATAGATTCAGGGGAGAACTTGGAATATGCAAAAAAAAAAAGAGTTGAAGATTCTTTCACGAGGTAGCAGTACATGGATGTCACTCCACGGTAATGTCTCTGAGTTTTCAGCCTCCATTCACCCACTTCTCTTGGCTCTGGTTAGTGGCTGTAAGAAACAGGAATGAGGGTATAGAGAATCCACTGGGGCAGGTCAGGCATAGTGATTGACACCCTTTCTTAAGCTTCTCAGAAGCAGAGAGGAGTTCCTGTGACTGGAGGAGAGCAAGAACGACATATATTTTAAAGTCAAAATGATTCTGGTTCACTGTTTGTTTTTTTCCTCCCTTTATCAGATCTGTAACTTTGTATAAGGCTCTTCTTTTCTTATCTATGGACCAAAGCTAATACCATTTCTCTCCCAGTGCTGCTGTGACACTTTCAAGGAAACTGTACATCGTGACAGTAGAAATTATAGTTAATATCTCTAGATATAGACTGAGACATGAAGAATTAAGCTTGTTGTCTGCTTTTCTTATTGTCATCCTGGACCATCAGTGTCCAATAGAAAAAGAATATGAGCCACAAACATATTTTTTAAAATTTCTGGTAATCGTATTAAGAAAAACAAAAAGAAATAGGTGAAAGTAACTTTAATAATACATTTCACCTTTTATTAGTAGGACATGTTTTGCTGTTATTTTCACAAATTTGATTAGTATTTTGAACCTGTAACAATCTTATTGCTTACTAGTCACATTGCGGGTGCACAAGAGTCACTGATGGTAAGTGACTGCAGTATTGGATGGTGTAGGTCTGGGCCACAGAAGGATTTTCATTTGCATTCTTCTGCAGCCTCAGAGAGTAGTTGTTTACTACCAGAAATAAAGAATAGAGGATTTGTAGTCATTTGTAGTTTTCAGATGGCCAAATATAGAGGTGGAGAACAACTTAGATTTTAAAAAATAGAAAATTGGTTTCATTTTCAAAAACTATCAAAATAGGTTTTTATGGTGAAACTCCAGTGACATTACTAAACCCGGGGAAGTGAACTGTAGCAGTATACCCAGTCCAGGCTAGTTAATCCAACCTTTGTATAAAAAGGGGTCATTTTTGTTTTATACTCCTGTGATTTGGGAATTGGGAAATGAGAGCCAAGAAATGTAAAGTTCAAGTTGGTCTCATTTCCCCCTTCATTTTCTTAAATGCAGTGAATCCCTAGTAGTATTCCAGGCCTAAGAGACCTCTTTTAAGGAAATTCTAGAAGCCAGCTAGCTGAGTGCTCCTGCAGTCCTACTGGCTTAAGAATGGCACAGCTAAATGATGTATTCTTTAGATTTCCATGGAGAAGTGGACTTACTGAACTAATTAGCTTCCTGGTCATTGGTTTATTAAAAAAAATATTATAGCATCACTTCATGGTTGGGATTGTGTTGCATGCTTTTAAAATAGCTTTTTCTCTGGAGGAATTAGCAATGTGGCATACAAATGCTGCAGCTGGAGCAAGGTAGGGGGTCTGAGAGTAAGCAAGTTTAGATAAAGGAAATTCAAATGAAACTGCAAAGAAACTTTTGAAACAGCTGATTTTTGTTAGTGGTAGTTTCAGGAAATTCAAACCGGATAAAAGGAATTGAAAATGATACAGAGATTGAGACTTAAAAGTGGATGAAAGATTTGAGAATGAGGCAGTTTGTGTGTGTGTGTGTGTGTATACAAATGCATTTTCGCCTGTGTACACCTGTGATGTCCCTTTAGGAGCGTAAGCAGTGGGGCCTTTTCTGTCATCCTGCTTAGAGTTAAACAGAAATTTAGAAAACTAATCTAGACATCTTGTTTGGTGAGTGAGTAAACTTTCCCATATTCAGTAGTAGCTTTGCCATTACAAGTTATCTTTTCGTTTCTGTTGTTGAATAGTTTTGATCTGAGAGGAAATTTATAGCATTGGAAAAGGAGATGCTATCAATTGTAGATGATTAGAAATGAAATGAATCAATAGTAAATATAAACGGAAGTGTGTGCATCACTGTTCCTGTGATCGCTTGGACAGAGCAAAGCAAGAAGGAGCTTCAGAGCTCATGGTGTTTATGTTCTTGCCGCTACAAGATTAATAAGAACCAAGAGCACAAATGGAGTTTTACCCAACAGATTTGAGTTGATTAAAGCTGAATGACACACACACATTTCCTGATTGTCCTGAAAATGGGATGTCTGCCTTATAACTGAGATATTATAACTGGGGAAATTATGTAGGATATTAATATACCTAACATGCTGTAGGTATTATTTAAAATACTGGTATCATTTCCTCAGGAACTTCTGTTTCCAGGTGGTTGGTTATTGTTGTGATTCAACTTCACAGACATGTCAGATACATAGGATGATCAGTATTGTGTTATGTATTAAAAGAGTTCATATTTTAAATGACTGAAATCTGATTTACCTTTGTATGTTTTCGTATCTTGATGTGTTTTGAAATAAAATGACATCTTATGAAATATTTTGAAAGTGAATGTTGTTCGCCATCCGTATGATTTCTACGTGGATTTTCTCACAGGTCTTTTTCTTTATGTCTGAACCCACATTCCTCTTTGCCTTTTGACTGTGTATATCTTTGGCTGTCCTTGTCCACATGGAATTTATCATCTCTTGGTTATCCCAGATCTTCTCTTTGATTTCTCCTTATGTACTTATGTAGTAGAGATCGCTCCCAATCATCTCTTAAGCCTCTCTGCCTGTTATCCTCAGTCAGTTGCCAGATCCTGCTGTTATTAATAGTGTTGTTTGTTTTATAGGCAAGGAAACAGGCAAGATAAGGTTAAAGTACTTGACAAAGTTGTGGAGCTGATAATCAGTAGAGATGGGATTTGATCCTAGCCAGATTAGATTTAATTTCTTCCTCTTCATTTTCCTCTTTGCTGACTTGATGCTGATATTCTTGGGAGATTGTTTTGTGTAGGTCAGCATTTTTAAGAAGGAAAATGCATATTAATAAAATTAGAAGATTTGATTAAAACTAGATGTGCCAGATTCCATGGTGCAATTTATAGAAACTGTAATCTGCAGATACTTTCTTAATGATTCATTGTGTTGTATCTCTTTGGGCAATAGAAGCCTTTGCTGTGTAGTTATGGAAAGCTTATTAATTTCAACATTTTTTTAATGGGTTGTGCAAAGCTTTTGTTTCTGAATACAGTTCATAATGATAAGATATGAGAGATCCTAATTTTCTTTCACTGAAAATGGACTTATATCTGATTGAGAGAGTAATTTTGATTTGGTGAATGAAGATTTTAATATGTGGATTATATTCATTTCTGCAGCAGCTTATCAGGGCCACTTTCTGTTATGAGGCTTTAAGGAAGGAATTGTTTCCCTTGCATGCAATTATTTTAGGAGGCTTATTAATAACATACTTCTCTTATGGATTAAAATTAATGAATACAGTCAACAGATAATTATAGAACACCTACTGTGTGAATCACTAATCTTTATATTGCCTTTTCAGTTCTTCTTAAAGATAAAAGTTGGATTGTGCCTCTGTAACTCAAAAGGCCTGTCTTGAAAAACTATTTGCATATAAACACATGAAACTTACCTCAGATCACTACCTTTCAGTTTTTGGAATCTTGACAATTTACTAATTATTTCCTTCATGTTGATAGGAGACTCTCAAATTTGATTAAGCAAGGAAAGATGCACTTCAAAACTGCTACAATTTGATTTTTTGCCAGCCAGGAAAGAAAATTGAAATGTGAATGGAGAAATTAATCTTCCGTAAGCTAATGACATGTACCCTAAAATGGAGATAAGGAGCTTTTATTGAACTTGGCTAGCGTGGCTTGCTTTCAGCTATAACATGTTTCCATTTATCAATATGATAACTTATTCTTTTCATTTTACATAATCATGTCCTAAAAACCTAGTGAATTACTTAACATCATTAAGGAATTGTACTGTATGTAAAAAGGGAACTGCTGCCAGTTCAGTGCTGACTGACATGAACTATTAATCCTGGAGGCAGTTAAATATATTGCCAGCCTCCTTGAGGTTATGTGGTGGTATGGTCATATGACATTATGTAGTTAGGCTCTTGAAAAAGATCTTATAATGTTTGTGTTGAGATGATGGCTATTTTTGTCATATGATGACAGGCAAGGATGACTTTGAATTTCTGTGAAGTAAATCTTCATTTTGCCAGCTGCCCATTATTTTGAATCAGGAGTCCGTAATACAGAGATGCTGCTCGGGCAATGGCATATGTGTTCCATCAGAGGTTGAACCAGGGGTCTGTTTTCTAGTAATGACAGTGGTGTCCTCACTAGACATATGGCTCGTGTGGTGGGATTGATTATGTTTCTGCTGCTGTTGGCCCTTTTGGTTCATTTTCTGAGCCAGATTGTCTGGCCTTTTTGGTGGTTATATGAGCTTCCCCATACCTTTTCTGTGATTTAGTTCATGATTGTTTTAGCTCTAATTAATTTCTGTTGCTTGCTGCTAAGAACCTTGACTCATCCCTATAGAGAGTTCAGTACTCATCATAGATCTCATGATGGAGCAACTAGACTATATATTATTGTTATTCAGAAAAATTTCACTTGCTAATATTTACTTGCAAATGCTCCTTGAAGCAAGACTGGAATTGAAATTAATGGTTTGCTCTAACTGTATTTATAAAGAGGATTTCATTTAACAAGTTGTGTCTTTTAATAACATTTCCTGCTGCCTCTGTTTTTGCAAAAAGATCCTCATTTTATAAAATACTAATTTTCCTTTTTCCTGAGTCTGCAGATATCACTGGGCTTCTCTGGTCGTCTTAGAATTTCTGTGAGCTAGAACATCTTTTCACTGCTGTTCTGAAAAGAAGCAGCAGGAGAGTTGCAAAGTAAAGAGCCAACTCTAGGCAGATTGTAGGCAAGCACGCTTCCCAGAAGTGTGAAGTAGCTTCTTTTCAGTTTCATTAGAAATAAGTGGGAACAGTGCTTTGAAAGTCAATGCCTCACCTTCAATTTTGGCAGTGTACTAAAATAAAGATTACTTTTCTCCTCAGACTACTTGAAGAGTATAATGTTGGATTCCACAAACACATCACATCCTTTACTTTTCTACTGTAAAGTTTTATTTTAGCTTACTAATAGCTGGCTGTGCACCTCAGTAGCTTTCCTTGCAGGATGTAGGAAGCAGTCTTTGTATTTACCCACTTGGTACAATGGGTGACAAGGTCTATGCTTGTGTGCAAAAGTGTCAAACCAGGATTTACACCCACATGATGCTCTAACAGGTTTTGCATATGTTTTCCTGGGCATCACAGAGGATATAATACACCCATACCACTCTAGAATTTGTTTTCTTTTCTTGTACCAGGAATTGAACTCAGGGTCTCTTGTGTGTGCCAGGCAGGTGCTGTGCCACTGAGCTACATACCCGGCCCTAGGATTTGTTTGTTTTTTTTTTAAGTTTTCTTTTAATTTTTCTGATAGAAGTAGCCTAGTTCAGTACAGTGGCACATGAAAACCCAGATTTGCAAGTTTTGGAGGAGGTAAAAAGTGAATCATCGGATTGCTCATGCATGGATGATGAAGAAGATCCATTGTGGCAAATACATGTTTTCATAACAGAAGAGTGGTGTGGGTGTGTGATGATGTTGATGTTGGCTTGTGAGCCAGAGTTCCTGTGACAATAAAAAGGAATACAAATCAACTGAAACAGAAACCAGGAATGCAGACTTCTTTGATTCAGATGACAGCACAGCAATGTGAATCCATATTTGATTAGTCGAAATGTTGAAAAATGGTCCCACAACCAAATGGAATGATGCTGTGTTAGAATTAGGTCTGAAAATATAGTGAGAGTCTTGGCAGGGGTCACATGTGTTGGACAGAATGCCAGCACCGCCATTCAATATTGGCAGTTGTAAAAGATGAAATGCTGTAAGATGCTGTGAAATGCACAAAGACTGAAATATAAGTAAAATGTTCTGTATACACCAATAGCCATATTAAAAAAATGTGTTTATTAGGATACCTCACTAGCTGAACTGAGAGTATTCATAGGTGTGCTGTACTTAGCAGAGATTTCACATGGTAATTATAGGATTGTAAAAGACTTAATGGAAGAGGGATGGATCTTTTATGCCCTTATAGATGCAAAAACTTATTGTGCTTTCAGTTTTAAGCTTTATCCTGAGGGCTGGGGATTTAGCTCAGTGGTACCATTGCTTGACGCACAAGCACAAGGTCCTGAGTTCAATCCCCAGCACCAAAAAAACAAAACAAAACAAAAACCCATATTTATCTTGGTCCTTATTCATACAATTATAAACCAAATGATGTGAACAGATTTGTTACTCTCATCTCCCAAACCAATTCAAATGTCATTCCACAGTTGGTTTACCAGTTTCCAGTTGATGTTACATTTGCTAACAGAGCACATGTTGACCAGTGCAAAAGTTGTACGCAGCAACAAAGCAGTAATTCCAAATGAAATGTTACAATTTCAAAACAGAGTC
This sequence comes from Fukomys damarensis, assembly GCF_012274545.1. Taxonomy (NCBI): domain Eukaryota; kingdom Metazoa; phylum Chordata; class Mammalia; order Rodentia; family Bathyergidae; genus Fukomys; species Fukomys damarensis. Next base: position 1,860,405 of record NW_022900940.1, on the reverse strand, counting down.
GTGTATAGTAAAATTTTTGGATTTCAGAAAGATTTACATCGGCCTGGTATATGGCAAAGAAAAACAAACTGGTCCTGCTGATATCAACATTGTACCATGATGGAAATATTGTTAGACAATCCTTGACAAAATAGAAGCCTGAGATGGAAACTTTCTACAATAAAACCAAAGGCAGGGCCGGGTTTTTTGGATCAGTGGTTCTGCCACCTGCCTGGCAAGCCCAAGGGCCCAAGTCCTATCCCCGGTACAAAAAAAAAGACAGAGCAGATGTTGTTGATGAGTTATACAGCAACTATGATGTGACTCAGAACACAAAGCATTGGCCAATGGTTGTGTTTTACTCAATCCTAAACATGTGATAGTTTACAAGGAAAATAATAAGTGCATATACCATGGAGAACATTTCTTAGAGGTTTGGGACTAGGAAAACAAAATATTTCTGCCCAGGGAACTATACAAAAAAATTGTGGAGCACACTGGTGAACTGACAGCTAAACAGGCAGGTGCAGCATCCCAAAGACCTACTATGACAATAAGAAAACCAAAAAAAAAAGTGTCAACTGTGTCCTACAGGAAAGGACAGGAAAACAAAACACATGTGTTATTCTTATAAGCGATACTTGTGTGTGGAACATGCAATTTTCATGTGTGAAGACAGGCTTGGATGTGAAAGTTGAAGCAAAGATTGTTTTTGTTGTAGAGCTCTATTGGTATTTTCATTGTAGTTTATACAGGGTTTTGTTTCTGATGTTATCTTTTTGTTTATAAGCAAGTAAATAGCAGATGTGAAAATGTTGATGTCTGTTCTAAGCACTCATTACCTATTTGATATTTTATTTTGTTGGTATCTGATTTGCCTGCTAAGTCTACATTGTACAACATAGTAGCAAGCTCCCGACAAAACAAGAAGAGAAGAGAGGTAACAAGAATGGTTTATCATGTAGGAAAGGAAAGCTAAGCGCACGTGCTGTTATTGCAAGTGACATGTGTTCATGGAACATGCAGTTGTCCCATGTGAAGATAGCCTTGGGTATCACAGTTGAAGCAAAGATTATTTCTGGGCTAGACTTTTGTTTGTGTTTATGTTGTAGTTCACATAGGTTTTTATTTATCTTTTAAGTTTATAAGCAAGTGCAGAGCTGATATGAAAATGTTGATTTCTATTCTAAGCATGCATTACATACTTGATATTTTATTTCATTGATATCTTTTATTAGGAATGATATTTAAAGTGATTTTTGTAGAGTGCTATTGGTATTTTCATTGTAATTCTTACAGAATTTATTTTTGTTGTTACCTTTTAGTTTTTTTATGTAAGTACACAGCTGATGTGAAAATGTTGATGCTTATTCTAAATGTACAATACATATTAAAAGTTTAGTATTTTATGTTTCTGTTCACTACACATTGTATAATGTAATAAGAACCTCCTGACAAAACAGAAAGACCAGCGAGATGTCAAATATGTCCTACAAAAAAGTGAGGAAAGCAAAACACATGTGATGTCAGTGTAGGTGAAATACGTGTATGGAATGGGCTGTTGTTAGGTGTGAAGACTGCCTTAGGTGTGATAATTGAAGTAAAGTTTTTTTTCTTTTTTGGTAGAGTGCTGTTGGTATTTTCATTGGAGTTCTTATAGCAGTTTATTTCTGTTGTTCTTTATTAGATTGCGTACACCAAAAAACAGTTGATGTTGAAAATTTTGATGCTTTTTTATAACACTCAAATGTTAAAAATGCTATAGGATTTATTTTTGTCAACCTTTTCCTCTTAAGCACTCATTGTTTAATATATTAAAGCTCATAAAATTAAAATTAATTCATCAATAGAAATATTCTGAAGAATACTTGTGGGTTTGACACACCCATGTTTCTGTGACTTTTTGACAAAAAAATGTGTTATGCTTTGATTTATTTTTTTATTTTATTTTATTTTATTTTTTTGTACCGGGGATTGAACTCAGGTCCTTGCGCTTGCAAGGCAGGCCACCGAACCGCTGAGCTAAATCACCGGCCCGTGTTATGCTTTTAAGCAATAAAAATAATAGTAGTATCCTTAACCTCTAGGCCCTTATTGTCTATCTGGCATGTTGCAAATATTTTCTGAGTATTATCTTACATAATCCTCATTTAAATGAAGATGCTTTTCTACACAGAGTAATTCCTAATATTGCCAGATTTATCTTTGCCTATTATTGTGTATCCCTAGTCAGGAGGGTGTCGTTAGTGAAGTTAATACTTAACTTGATTTCTAAAGCAACCTCATTGCAAATGGACAAGAAAGTCATATTAGCACATGATTTCATTTCCCCAGACTTCTCCATTTTTCTTATTTTTCTCTGAGATTTTTGGCTCACTTCATTTTACGATTTGGTAGTACTGAAAGTCTCGAGCGTACATTATAGAGTTGAAAATGCAGAAGAAGTTTTTCTGATGTAATTGGCATAGGAGCTAATTCCTTACGACTTCTCTGGGTATATTGGCCTTTTAAAGAAACTTCAAATGCATGTATCTTCTGATTACCAAAAGTGTGCTTGTTATTTTAAAAATATTTTATTTCAATGTATTATAAGTAGGTATTGATAAATAAAATGTTTTTTAAAAAATCTATGAAAAAAGCAAAATTTCATAAATTAATTAAATAAAAACATTACCTGATTTGTTGTGTTGTACCATAATCTTAAAGGAATGGCTGAAATATTAAGAGTACAAGTCATAGACAAAAAAGACAAAACAGAAACAGATAATAGCACAAAACTTTCTTTTCAGTGAACTAAGAGGTCCTAGTAGTGTAAATGAAACAAATTAGCATATATATTGAAATATTTTTGAAAACATAGAATGTATAATTTGAGGAATTATTAGAACTTCTCCCTACTTTGTATTTCTCTATCTTATTTTTTCATGTTTTCTTTAACATTTAATAGAAACCATGTACAATTAATTTTTACTGTATTTTACATACGATAGCCACTGCAGAAATTAGAAGGAAGATAGATGGTTATGGAGGACCCTGTCCTGTGGGATATTTTCTCAGAGCAAGAAAGTCAGAGCTCAGTTGGGGAAAAGGATTCAGACTGCCAGGTCAAGTGGATGTTAAAAAAAAAAAAAAAAAAAAGCTAAAATGCAGGCCTGTGGGTAGATAACCAGACTGTTGGACCACCACCATTTGAAAGCCTCCACTTTTAAACACAGCCCCCATCTAGCCATCTATGTGGATTCTTGCCTGTGATTTAGAAGATACTATTCCAGAGATGCCTTTCCCATTAGTCAGAGCTTCAAACATTCATTCAATCCAGGACATAAGGATGGCCTCTTCTCCTTGCCCAGAATAGAAGGAAACCCATAACTTTTGGACAATACTGACCCAATCTCCCCAATTTTAGTGCTCATTTCCACTTTCGGTATCTCACAGCGGAGAAGCAATGCCGAACTTAAACATGTGTGTCTGATTTCTCAAGGTCCATCAATTTAACTATAAATGTCTCAAGCTTTTCCTTCATTATGACAGAGTAGTACTTCACTGTGTAAAAAAAAAAAAAAAACCCCAAATCTTTATCCATTTGTTATCCAATCCATGAGCATTTGGGCTGCTTCTAAGATTTAGCTATTACAAACTGCGCCACTATAAATATAGGTGTGCATATACTGCTGTGGTATGATGCTTTCAATTCTTTATGGAAGATACCAAGAAAAGGAATAGCTGGGTAAAATGGAACCTCTGTTTTTAGTTTTTTGAGAAGCCTCCACAATGATTTCCACAGTGGTTGCACCACACCACATTCCCACCAGCAGTGGAGAAGTTCCTTTCCCTGCAGCTCCTCCACCGTTTGTTATTGGCTGATTTCTTGATAGTAGCCATTCATTCTGGAGTGAGATGGAATCTCAGCATTGTTTTAGTTTATTTTTCATGGATGACCCTTGATGTTGAACATTTTTTCATACATTTATTTGTTGTTTCTAATTCTTCGCCTGAAAAGTCTCTTCATTTCAGATTCCCATTTTTGTATTGGATCTTTAAATTTGGAGGGTCTGATATTTTTCGAGTTCTTCATATACATGCTAGGTAATAGTCCTTTATCTGATGAATAGCTGGTAAAAAATTTTTCCCATGCTGTGGGTTGTCTCTTCATTCTGTTGGTGGTTTCTCTTACTGTGTAAAAGCTTTTTTAATGAGATGAGGTTCCAGTTGTTGATACTTTGTAGTATTTCCAATGAGGTCTGTGTTTTGTTCCTGAAGCCTCTGCCTACCCCATGTCAAGTTTTACCTATTCTCTCATTGAGCAGATTTATTGTTTCTGTTTTAATATTTAGATCTTTGATCCATTTTGATTTTAGGTCAGTACATGGTGAAAGATATGGGTCTATTTTCAATTTTTGTTGTGTGGAAAACGAGTTTTCTCCAGCACCATTTATTAAAGAGGTTATCTTTTCTCTAGTGAAGGTGTTTAGCTCCTTTGTTAAAGATAAGATGGCTGAATTATTTTGATGTTGGAAAATATTGAAAATTACAAAAAGTAAAAATCTCCTCTAATCCCATTACCCAAAGGAAACCTTTTAACATGAACGTATTTCCCTCTTTTTTATTCATTCAGCAATAATAATTTCTATGTACATATTTAAGTTGCATAATGAAGTGGAATGAGTTTGTAAAATGTGGGAAAGTACTATGCATATGATTTTCCTTTAAAATTTTTCTTTTAAAGTTCCACATTATAATATGAGCATTATCCAAATAGTAACATTTCTTTAAAAATGCTGTTTTAATAATTGTACGCTGGTCTCTAGATTGACTGACTATACTATTTCCTATCGTGATCTTGTCTCTTTGTTTGTTTTTTGTTTTGTATGGGCTGTGGTGAAGCTAGTTTCTATAGCACATATATTGCCAATTCTCAGTAGCCCAATAGCCTAGTATAATAGTTATTTCTTATTTGTAGAAAAGTCCTATGTGGTGTTCTTGCTCTACCTCAAGAAATCATGTCCCTTTTTCATTTGTCCTGCCATCTTTAACATAGGACTCCTAAAGATGACCTGGCAAGTGTACCCAATCCATATGCTCAGAAGGGGGACAGAGCTGTGGAGATGACCTGTAGAGGTTTGCCTGGATCACATCACTTCAGCCTGTAGTCGAGTGGCTGACATTCTTCACATGATCTTAACTCTGAGGGAGGTTGGGACAAAGAGTTTCAATCCATGCTTAGGAAGGAAAAGAAATGGATTTGGTGATCCTTAGCACTTTCTCCCCCAGATGTTTTTTGGAATCTTGAGAAAATTCTTTTTTTGCTTTAAGACTTAGAACAAACATGGGTTATATTAGTCAAAATATGTAGTTAGAGTGGTCATCCTGTCTCTACTTGGACTGATGACAAGCCACAACTTATGTGACTATTAAATTGTGACTAATAATATGTACTTCAAGAAATGATTCTGATAAAGAATGATGTAGCTCATACAAATCAAGCACTAACCATGTCCCCTTCCTTTTTTGTACTGGACTAAACCAGTGTTTTGAGCTTTAATAAAAGAAATACAATAACACCTATTAAAAACATAAACATCAGATGAAAAATAAGAACTTTCAGTGTTTTTGCAGTAGCACCCAAGTGTTAAACTATAATTATTATAGATCTTTGTCAAATGATTTGATAAGTAATGTATTATCACATACTGCTGGTTGATATTTTCTAGGAAGATGTTGGTATATGAAGTCGAAAGTTGCATGATTTTAAAGGAAAATGACAATCATATGTTCTTTAGGTGACAGTAGCATAAATATTACCCAAGGAGTTATGCATTTAAGATGCTATGCTATTCCCCAAGGTGGTTGGTACAGGCACTGACACTGTTTTACAGATGTTCATAAATAGTACTAAAGCTCCACTAGAGTTTTCTGGGTTATCTACAAAACTCATGAAATGAATTTAGGAAATGTAAAAGAATTATATTGCTTGTTCAACCTTAGGATGAAAATCAGATGAGTAAACAAGGTACCTCGTTTATTTTTTCTCTTTCATTCAGTGTACAGCAAGCCAGGGGTGTTATTTCTCTCAAATTAAATGTGAATGAAGTATGAGAACTTTTTTGGGGGAGGATCTTGGTTCTTTTATTTATGAATGTACCAGTCACTTCAGTATGGTGGGAAGAAAACAAATGGGATATGGATAGCAGGGGAAAAAAACAGTGCTGAAAGTATTTGATATGCAGAAGTCACACTGTTCAGAGTATGGCAGTGAAAAACAACTTTATATAAATATATATTTTCTTCACCAGGAGCCTGTCTATTAGAATTATAGACATTAAAAAACTTCAGGCTCCTTTGTGACAGTCTTGCTCAGAATTCCCACCACTCTTGCTTGTACAGTGGATCAGCTTACCTCACTGTGGCACATAGAGCCGCCATCTGTCCTTCATGGCTGTGTCCCACTGTGTGGCCACGTTGTTTTCCTCTCAGCTTCTGTCTGTGTTCTTTCTTCTGCAGTGTTCCATCTTAACACAGTGGAGATGACTGTGCAGTTGGCCTTAAATTCAAATCTGTTGATACGTGCTTGCTCAGCAAACTAAGGTACTTCACCCAAGAGTCTTCAGTTAGCCTCTCCGTAAAGAGGGCTTAGAAGCAATATGGAGGTCATGCGTGTATGAGACTTGGCAGAGTGTTGTATACCCCATTTGGCATTGGTCAGTTTAACCATAACCTCTCCAGGGATGTCATCTGGGGGACACTTTGGCGGTGTTTCAGAAGGTAGTCTTTGAAGCACACTGCCTGGGTTTGAACCCAGACTCTGCCTTTCATCATCTGTATTTCACTTTCTCCAGGCCCCCACTTCATGGGGTATCAGTAGCATCTACCCTTTGGTTTGGTGGAAGGAGGGTGCTAGGTTTTTAACACAGCATTTGGCTTACAGGAAACATTGATAGATGAGGTTATTTTGTCATGTAGTTTCTGCTGTTATGGAAGATGTTCTGCTCCGCACCTCAGTATGTGGAGTTAGTGTTCTACATCACTGTATTCCAGAAATAGGAAGCATACCCTTGTTGAAGTAGTTGTGGGATAACATGTAGACTGTATATATTTCTGTAGTTGGGAGGTTTCAAGCACATCTGGCATTTAAGATTTTCTTAAGTTCCTGTAGGTTTGTTTGGGACTGTTCTGAGTGTGATTTAATAGAACTCTTATTAGTAATCTCTCACTTTCAGAACTGTCTCCATTTAGACAATGAAATTTGTGGTCACCTTACTCAAAGACTAACTTTCAGGGATGACTCCTTGATAGCAGGGAGACTTTCTCAGGAGGCCTGTTTTGTAGAAAGGAAGGAATATAGTGGATTTCAATATTATCCCCTTAATTCATGCGGCATTTAAGTGAAGGGAAATAGAGGAGAGGGAAACTTCCTGGCAGCTAGAAATGAGTGCTGGCAGTTGAGGACTCAGGTGGAGAGTACAAAGTTTGGTTTGTTCCAGGGCCAAGACGATTTTCCCTTCATTTTTGTGTTTCTGGTACCTTGGATACAGGATGGGTTCTGTAAGTGGCTCCTGGACAGGGGAAGTACGAGAACAAACACACAAAGGACCCCCCATGCAGTTTAAAAGTCACCATGCATGAGTGTTCTCGTGTACATACGCAGACGGGTCTCTTGGGTACCACTGGCTGTGTCTGTAAATTTGATTTAAGGTAAAACTAAGGGAGTAGCAGCATAGGTGCAGTGGTGGGAAGTAGGGATTGTGATGGGGATGTGAAGTTAGTGGCATTGCCCGCTGCCAGCCTCATGTGCAGTGCTTCACTACAGCCACAGTCAGAACGCAGTATTGGTCATACCTGGTGCCAGCGGAATTGTGTGTGGAGACAGAGACAGCTTCATCTGCTGCCGTATTCTCTCTGGAATCCGTCAGGAGCTCAGTCCTCCTCCTCTGTAGTGGCTTTTTGTTCTGTTCACATCACTGAGTTCTTTCTGTTATGTATATGATCTTTGGGTGTATCCTCATTTCAGCTCAGAGGTGCCCCAAATAGGCCCATATCAACGCCATTTTTGTTATTGCTTCACATGCTCCTGGAAAAAAATTAATACTCTGTGCTACTAGACAACTCTGTGTTCTTACCAGTGTGTTTGTTATACAATGGGGGCTGATGAAGATACCACGAGAGGGCTCAAACATACCTGTGATTTAAGTAACTTGCTATTCATGGGATGTTAATTCATTTAACAGTTACTGAGTACCTGAAGTGAATCCCAATGAGGATGCTTGCGTGTGAGGATGACTATAAATACTGGATGCTTCTGAGATATGTACTGTCTGCTGGAGAGACAGGTGTATAAGCCTGTGGGAATATAGGAAGGATAAGGGATGCTCAGGTGTTAATGGCACCCTGGGGAAAAGGATACTGGGCGGTCAGGGAAGACTTCATGATTACATTTTTCTCTCTTATGACCTGTCATTAAATCTAATACAGTTAATGAACAGACTTTGTTATAATCCTAACAAGTGTCAGGTATCCATCTCCTTTTGGTCTCCTCAGAATAAATTGGCAACAAATTGCAGTAATAGTTTTGAACAGAGAAATCATAACCACCCATCTTATTAGCTGTGTGAAAACCTGTTACTTGTGTCACCTGGTGGAAGTGTAGATAGACCTTCTCAGGAAGATCTTGTGCATAGCCCCTTAGGGGTACTATTTTGAGTAAGCGTCAGAGTGCTCCTTGCATTTGTAATCAGGAAACTTGTGGGTATCCGCCAAGAACAAGGTCATCAGGAGGTTAGATATTCACCAAATAAACATTGTAGTAAAAGACATATTGCCATTATTCCTCTTCAGATACTCTCTCTGACTTCACTCTTCAAATGCACAAACCCATTGTTCTTGCCCTTTCTGAAGCAGTTCCGAAAGTAGTCTTTAGTGATTGTCTTGATGTTTTACTTTGACTCAAAATATTTACTTTTTATGGTCATTTTTGACTTGGAGGAAGAGCCAGAAGTCACATTTGTGCCAGAACCAGGGAATAAGGTGGATGGGAACATACCATGATTTTACAAGCCTGCCTTTGCATGGGATGACACATGGTAGCAGCATTCACTGTATTTTTTATCACATCTTGTAAGTCATTCAAAGAAAAGGCTCCTAGAGCTCCTTCAGAAAGTGACAAGAACAATGGGATAAGTATATTCAAAGTGGGATTATTTAGAGATGAATGGCAGTGTGCCTTTTACTGTACTCAATTTTTTATTTGAACATTCACTGTATTTTAGATAATTCCTTGTACACAGAAAGCCAATGGGCACATTCACAAAGTGAAATGGTATTCCAGTGATTAGAATGTTCACATCTGACATCCTGATGTTTTAGAAGACAAAAACTCATCTTTTACCCTTACACATTTTCTCCCCTAAGTAGAACACCTTTTAACAAAAGTTGAAGCTTTCATTTACTCATGCACTCATCAAATATTTAGTGGGTGGCTACTCTAGGTAGTGGAAAATACAAAGGCTGCCATTTTGGGAACTTGGTGTTTTTTATGTAACAAGCACTGTTAAAGTGTTTGGTTTGCCTTGTCTCATTGAATCCTCAGGAGACCTTTCTGAGATATGTATCTTTTTTAAAAAATCTAAACTAGATATGTATGTAGTTTATAAAAGAATCCCAGTCTAAGAAACATTTCTAAGTTAAGGCAAAATGGAGCCCCTCTGACTGATAGAAATGCAAAAAAGACTAGACCTCTTGTTTGATATCTGGACCCAGGCTCCAGGTTCTTACCTTTCCCCATAACTTTGATCCATCTCTTCTCATTCTCTTCTTCTGAGCTTTGTTCAGAACATCACAGACTGAACTTGTTTTCAACCAGGCCCTCTCTTCTGGCTGAGGGTAGCTGACATCCTGTGTCTTCCTCTTTTGGGTTGATTTTATTAGTCAAAACCATCAGAAGTTCTGGTACTTTTCTGTCTTCCTGACATGAATACTACAAATAGTACCCAGTAGCTGAACAAGGAACTGGGTCTGTTGTTTCATGTTGCAGAGGTGTCCTTCATATAGAAACACATCCACTATCAAAATTCAGTGTCTTTTAACCCTGTAGTGATTGGAATTTAAAGGGTACTTTTGTGAACATTGAGTTCCCCAGGCCCGGTAAACAGCTAGAATTTTCTACTCTGCCAATAGTGTGGAAATGTAACTAATAACAAAAAGTAGTGCTTTCAGTCCTTGCGTTTTAAGTTATGTAGCTAAAGTCTTACAAATTCATACCAAGCCAAATGATTTTTCATTTGTCTAACTTTATGTGACTTCAGAAAAAGTCATTTTTTAGGTGGCTGTGGTGATGTTAGAGTCTGACATCTAGGTATTATTTCATTGAGCAAAACTAATAAAAATGTGATATAATTTTCTCTGGTTTTTATAAAATTATGTTCAGTTAAGATTTTCTTATGAAATTCCTTTAGATATTTTAAATAAAATTTTATTAATGATTAATAAAAGTCATTTGCAGCTTTACTTTCTTTTTGATTATTATTTGTTTTCAGCATGAAAATATTTTACACTGCAGACCAAAACGATACCAGGTTAAAGTATCTTCTGACCCATTGGCCACCATTCAGTCAATATACAGTAACTTATTCAGAAAATATTTTTGAATATTTGAGCTTAATGTGGATGGAATATAATAAATTAGCAATCATTTATAGTCCATCTTTGGCTGCTTCCAAGATGGAGACCTCATGGTGAAAGGGCATGGTGGAGGAAAGTTGCTGGCCTCCTAGCATTGGAGAAGCAGAGAGTAGAAGAGCCAGAGAGGAAAGAGACAGGGATCAGGTAGTCCTCGAGGCCATGTCCATCCTGACCTATCCCTCCAGCTAAGCTCTAACTCCTAAGGGGTCATTCAACTATGAGCTCATCTGTGGATTAACCCATAGAGGAGGTTAGTACCCTCACAGTCCAGTCACATATCCAGGAGTCTTTTAATCCATTCACATTGACAGTTAAGATCAACTGGCAGTCTTAATTCTTTTTTTTTTTTGGTGCTGGGGATCGAACTCGGGTCCTTGCTTTAGGGAGATAGGCAGCAGAACTACTGAGCTAAATCCCTGGCCCTTAATTTTTGATAATAGTATAGCTGGTGTAATGGAAGGAAATTTTAATAGGATTCAGAAGGTCTGGGTTTGAGATGTAAATTTTTGGTCTTTTGGGAGGTAATTGTAATAGTTATGATTAGATATTGCCAATTCCTTTTTCCATTAATCTAGTTCATATCTTGCAGAACAGGAAGGAACAGTTGGCCAAGGATATGTCCTCAGACCATTTGAAGATACCTACTGAATGAATAACCTGCTTATGGGTGGGGATTATCTCCTTGTTGCCTTGAATAACTTATTGGGCGTATTTTTTTTTCTTTTTCTTTTTCAATACTGGGGATCAAACTCGGTCCTTGAGCTTGAGAGGCAGGCAGTGGAACCACGGAGCTAAACCCCTGGTCCTCATTGGGTATATTTGGATTCAGTTTTTTTTTAATGAACTGGGAATAGTAGTTTAGTGGTATTTGGAGGAGATATCATATGACAGATCATATATGAAGCTACTCTGTGAGGTCTTGTCGATAGGACCCTCTTCCTTTTCCACAAGGACATTGAATTTCCAGACCTAGTTTCATATTAGATTTGCTTTTTGTCTTGTGTTGTTACTTGCACTCTTGTATGTGGTAGTAATGAACACATTTATGGAAGGTGCTGCTGATAAAAGTGTCATGTTTCTGATAGTTCTTCACTCTGCTGCTTATTTCTCTAGACTACTGGCTAGCAGAGACCCCTGTGGTGGGTTCTGATCTGCTCAGTGGTATGACTCAAGGTTAAAAAGAAAAATTCAAGACAGAATTAAAGAGACAGAGAAATGGGGAGCCAAAATGATCAGTGCTTATGCAGGCGAGGCTGAACAAGCAAAAGTCCTGAACATCCAGAGTTGTTGATATTTATTGGTGACATCAAAGTTAGATTGAGGTCAAGGGGCTATGTGAGAGGACTTGTAGGTGCTATAGACATGATACTAATGCAGGCAAGGCTTATAGAGGAAAAGACAAAGCATTCTTGAAGTAAGAAGAGAACAGACAAAATATAGGTTGTGGTCAATAATTAACCTTGTCTTTTTAGCAAAGAAGGAAAGTTTTAACTCTGGGAATAGAATTTGGTTAAGAGTCTACTGTGACCTCTGCACATAGGTCTTGGCTGGACTTGATTCTCAAAACAAGCCAATTGCAGGGCTAACTCTTTACAGCCTTCACTGCTCACAACCTACTTTGAGCATAGCAACAGGGCAGTCCTCCACAGCTGGCTGTCAATTTAAGAACAGCTCTGGCTAAAGCAGATTGTGCAGGCCAAGACCTTGGGCAGGTTACTTGATTTCCATGGCTTAGTTTCCCCATCTATATGAGAAGCTAATAACACTTCTTTTATCAAAGAGTTGCTGTGAATGTCATCATTATGTTAATTATCGTAACTAATTTTGTTGCGTTAATACAGTTGGATCAGTGTATGGTAATCAATTAGTTAATATTAAAGTTTTACTAAAAGTCAGTTGCTTTATTATTATTGCCATTATTTATAGGTAGACTTCCTGCTACATTTTCTTGATTTGTAGACACAAAACAAATGGCAGAACTATTTAGTTAGGAAGAGAATTGGAAATTTTGTCATGATGAACTCTAAGAGGTAATTTAATATTTAGTTTTTGACAATTTGAGATTTTTCTTCAGGGATTAGTGTACCCCATTTGATAAATGTAATGCACTGTGAAAAAGAGTTTTGATCATCTAAAATGCAGTAATTTTTGAATCTTAGTCCATTAAATTTTTATTTGGTTTTCCCTTGTCCTATAAAAGCCAGAGTATGTTTTCTCCATTCGTGTACCCTGGTCGGTTCACTTCTTTGCTCTTTTAAAATTTTTGAATTTTTGTATGTGTCTTAGCTTCCTTGTGTATTCTTTTTGTGCTTTTGATTTATTAAATCTGTGAGATCATCCTTCCTCTCAGATGGGAAGCAAGGCTTCTGGACAGATAGCCTGAGAGATCTAAAACAGCCCATTGGGTATGCTTCTTATTCAGCTCATTTCAGCAAGTATTAGAGATCAATAAATGCACAACACTGTTCTATATTATGTACTTTTCTTGGAAAACTAGTCTGCAGTCAGTGGGCCAAATACAAGAGTCATTTTTCAGTAGGCATATCTCCACAAACAATGCTAGAAGTTTTCTTAAAGGAGTTCAAGGCTGGGAAGATAGCTGAGTGGTAGCAAGGTTTCCTTCTTGGGTTCCACCCCCAGCACTAGAAAAACTAAACAAACAATTCATTTCTTTTAGTTGAGTATCTTTTCTTGCTTGGAAAGGACATGAAACTTTGTAGAATAGAGAAGCAATTTAAAGAATACTCTAAACTGCAGTGAAAAGTCAAATCCTTTCTAGCTCAAAAGTTTGTCCAAGGCCACAGTAGCTTTGAGATTGGACATGGTTCTCAATAACTGGAACACTTAGAGAGGCTGGTAGGAAAGAGAATAATGGAAATATTTTAAAATTATGCTTGATTTTTATATAGTCTCATTTGTTATATATATATATGATATGGGATATTGATAGGTCGGGAATTTTTTTTTTTCTCAAATCAGGAGCCAGACCCATTGAGCTTAAGGGATGTGGCAGAAGGACCACCCTTACCTTGTGGGACCCCAAATAGAAATATCAGTAGAGGCCCATTTACCTCCATATGCCCCACATGCAGTTTTATTAATGCATATATAAACCAGGCTAATAATCTGTTTAGTACACTACAATATATCACAAATAATGACCTGGAAGCCTGGATTGAATTTTGCATTCCTGGCCTTGATGGGGTTGAGAAGTGGCCCACACTAGACCATTTGGGCGACTTCTGGAGAGGGCGCATGACAGAGCCATATATAGGCTCTGGGCAGTCCACTTGGCCAGAGTACTCCTCACCCCATCCTAGGATTAAATCTTAGCATAAGGCCAGTAATGGGCTATCCAGGATGTAGGTTGGGTCAAATGGATTGTTCATTCAGTGCAATCACGTTATTACTTTAATGGAAAACACAGTTTCCTTCATTCAGTATGTTTTATATGCAGATACTTGATGCTGGAAATGTGACTGGAATAGGCATCTCTTGGGAAGGACTTTGCATTTTACTGAGAGGAAATATAAAATGAACATGTAGACAGTTAAAAAATAATGTCATAAGGCTGTCAATGCTATGAGGAAAATACAGGGGAGGAGTAAGATAGTAATGGAAGGCTGTGGGTGTGGCCAGTGGGCAGGGACAGCTTTTCTATGCAAACAGCCTTGTCCTATGAGATGTGAATACTGAACTGCTTCAAGAAGATCTGAAGAGAAGAGCCTTGTAGGCAGCTGGAACACATGGATAAGGAACTTGATGACTTTAGGGGACGGACAGGAAGGTGATCCTGAAGCCTAGGGTAGTTGGACAGGGAATATAAGGTGTTGAGGTTGAGGGGATGCAAAGAATCGAGGTCACTTACAGGGCCAGGAAGAGGTTGAAGACTGCTCTAATGGGTTCTGTTATCAGTTTTAAAAGAGGAAAGATAGTAAAATTCCCTGATAGGATTCACTACTTCTAGTATTTGCTTCAAAGTGACCCGCTCAAATTTTAATCATTTTACCAATATTTAGCGGATTCTCCCTGTCGTACAAATTCTCCATCTCTTAAAATAGTTAAATGTCAGAGATTTGTGGTCACTTTGAAGGCTTATTCATTGGCACTCCTGGCAAGTAGTCTGGAAAAAAAACAGTCAGATATTTAACTATCAAGTTTTATGTCTTTCACTAAAAATATAGAATTAAGAGAGCTCTGAACATAAATACAGACATGCTTTTGGTATTGGTTATTTCATAACTGTTCTTAGGTGGCACATGTCTTCATCTTCATATGATTTATAGTAATGTAAGTAATATGTTGGAGTCTAACAAATCAAAATCTCATTTCAGATGTGTGACACTAATGTTGTGTTGACTTATTGTTTCATGTGTTAGATTTCTGATAAAATCACTGAACCACCTTGAAAGGAGTAACAAAAAGGAACGGAGTGTCTGATACTCAGCTGTTTATACTTTCTTATCAAGAGGAATTCACTAATAAATTCTTAATTGTATTAAATAGCATCACAGAGTACCTCCATTTAGGAGCACTCAGCAATTTAAACTCTTTTGACAGCAGAGAACCTAGAAGTAGCATGATACTTAAGAGAAAACAGACCAATTTTAGTTTTTATTTATTATAATGATTTTTTTTACTATTAAAAGGCATTTACTCAACAATAACCAGATGTGTAACAAATGCAGTTGCATCAAATTTTCATTTTTATGCATAACATTGGAACTCTTACACAAGGTTTATTGTGTGTTGCGGAAAATGAAATGGTCTGAACAGCTGTGTAGAACAGAATGGTAACATCATCTCCTGTCTCCAAGTGACCATCTGTTTTTATGGGATTTGACAGGTAATTTATTAATTTTAAGTGGTTTGTTTTAGTAAAATTTTGGCAATTGTGCATGTAGCAGCACTTTGGGAATTTTTCAGGCCCTTTTAAAGATCGAATAGAATCTTAAAAATGTTTCTTTTCTTACGTGTTTTGAAATGGATAAAAGTATTTGCCATTAAGGTCCAGAGTACACATATCAGTGACATATTTGAAAGTTACTCATTTTGGTTTTGGCCAGATTTAGAAATGTTAACTCTATGGTGAAGAAACAATTTGCTGAATCTTTTCTCTTTCAGTATCATCTCAGGTTGTTTGTTACCTTTTTAATGTAAATGTGAAATATATATAACAAGTGGTGAGTTGCTTTTAAAATCCTGCCCTCCTCCATTTCAGCTGTCATTGCACTTTCCTAGAGCCTTTCTGGCATCTTCTCACATCTTTGAAGAGATGTCAGCTCTTTTTTACATTCATTTGTCACTTTTAAGGTTTCACTGAATTACCCAGGCTGAATGCAGAACGAAAGGAAACACTGCAGTTGTTATGCTGACCACCGACACGATGTGGGAATTCTTTATGATAGGCCCTTACTCATGTCTTAATGCTTTATTTATTCCAGTGTTCTTTGCAAGCCAGCCTGGCCTTGTTTTTCTCCATGTAGGTAGGATGGCTGAAAACAGTATCACCTATTTTCATTTGGGAAGCTTAAATATTTTTAAGATGAGTGATCATGCTGGGTGAATAGAATTGAGCACCATCAGTTCTGTCTCTGCCTCTCAGTCACCAAGTGAAGCTAGGAAACGACCATGTTTAGCTGAGTCCCCATCTATAAACTGAAGTTCATGACCTTTTCTTCCCCACTTCTTAATTTAGAAAAATGAATGAATGTGGGAATTGCTCATTGGGTGGCATTTGCTGAATGTGGCTTTTCAGAATTAAGATTTTACAAATTAAAAATTTCTAATTATTATCTGTAGTGTTGCTTTTCGACAGTGATGATGATGATGAGGGCCAAGCGGGGAGGAGGGCAGTGATGGTGGAAGAACAGCAGTACCAGGAGATGGGAGGCCCTTGAGGGTGGTGATTGAGGGCATCGATTCTGGAGTCAGACTGTCTTGCTTCAGATCACTTTTATGTTATTATTTGTGTGGCCTTGAGCAAGTTACTTAAATTTTCAAACCTAGTACATCTCAGATTTAGCATTTGAAGTTAAGACTGTCTGAGAATGTGATCTTAACTACCACAGCTGCTACTTTCAAAACAAATTTGGAGATACGCTGTCTTCAAAACAGAAACAAAAAGCCTAGAAGTACATTCTAGAGCGTTTGGAAAAAACTCAACTAGCAGGGTTTGTAAGATATAGGAGGAGCCAGAGATGCTCTTATCTTCTTTACTTAAAATACTCATTAAAAAATATACTCCACAGGACCATAGCATCAGGCCAATTAGAAAGAGTAGATTAATTGGCTGCCTGAGGAGTAAAATTGGCATATTGGACTTTTGCTGTAAGATTTTCTTACTTCTGATCTCATAATCAATGAATCTCATTAATAGCTCCCCCCATGCATTTCATTTGCAAAAGGAAAATTTCGTTCCTTTCAGTCTAGTTGTTGTTGGGGCTCTTTGCAGAACTATACAGTACTTTTCTATGGTTGCCTCATGCTCTCCACTGAGAATTCCAGTTTCTAGGGGCCAGGGATTTAGCTCAGTGGTTCGTTGGCCTGCCTTGCAAGCGCAAGGACCTGAGTTCAATTCCCAGTACCAAAAAAAAAAAAGCAAACAAGAGTCTCCCACAGAATTCCAGTTTCTGCCTTGTGAACGTGGCAGTAGGCAATTTAGTGAGGACAAAGCCTCTGTTGATCATCAGCTACCGCAGCCACTGTTGAAGTCATTTAGAACCACAAATAGTATGTTCCACCCTTACTACCAAAAAAGGCAACAAGCTTATTTAAAAAGGAGAAATAATTCTTTCTCTTGAAAGTGTATTGTAGCTTATTAACTGCATCAGTTGTGATAATGTAGGGTGAGTTTTTGTTAGTTTAGGATATAATTTGGTTGATGTTAGATTTTCTTGGAAGTAATTGAAATAAAACAAGACTCTTACTGGGTAAGGGAGCAAGGGTGGTCGCAGGGCGAGAGCCCTTTCAGGGTGACAGTGATCTGTGTATTCGTTATTGGCAGCTGGAGACAATGAAGGAGTATGTCAATTCTGAGAGTGTACTTTGCCTGCTCCTTAAGTATGACAGTGTTCATCAGGTAACTGTTTTTACAGTGTGATCATTTTTCATTATACATTCCCTTACTCCACAGAAGAACAAAAGGGAGCATTGAATATTCTCTTCCTGTTTTTTCCATGGTCAAGACCAGGTTGCTTCAGAATTAGTTTAAGAAAGCTAGAGCCAAAGCAATGTTAAGATAATTCAAAGGATGCGGGGAGGTGGGTATTGGAAAGTTTACAGGGCAGGAGTGTACCAGGAGTTGTCAGGTGAAGATGAAGAATTTAGTTTAGCAGGGATAAACTAGAGGGAAAATGAGCACACAAGCCATAGGAAGGAGGTCAGCTTGTGAGTATTGGGAAATACAAATTTTGTAGGGCATGGCATGTGGTTAAAGTCAGGGATGCTGACTTTGAATTTACATGAGAGGGGGAGCATTTTGCAGAGGTTGTATTTTATTTATTTATTTATTCATTCATTCATTTATTCATTCTTTATTTTTTGGTACTGGGGATCGAACTCGTGCTTGCAAGGCAGGTGATGACACCACTGAACTAAGTTCCTGGCCCAAGTTATATTTATTTATTCATTTATTTTTGTACTGGGGATCAAATTCCAGTCCTTGCACTTGTGAGGCAGGGAACGGAACCACTGAGCTAAATCCCCAGCCTTTTTTTTTTCTTTTGATACTGGGGATCAAACTCAGGCCTTTGCACTTGCGAGGCACCCAGCCCTATTTTTAACAAGCTTATTGAGTTATATTCAGCACATCAGAAAATTTACTGATTTCATATGTATAATTCAATAATTTTTAATAAGCATACTAAGTTATCCAAGTATTAGTCCTGGTTTAGAGCATTTTCATTCTTCATTAAGCTCTTGCAGGCATATTTACTATTACTCCCATTTCTACCCCTTGTCCCAGATAACCATGAATCTACTTTCTGTCTCCATTGATTTGTCTTTTCTTTAATGGAATTATATAGCACATGATCTCTTGTGTCTGGCTTCTTTCATTTAATATAATGATGTTGAAGTTCATTCATATTGGTGGATGTATTAGTAGTTTGTTCTCTGTTTCTGTGTGGGATTTTACCATATGAATATAGCACATTATTTCCATTCATTGTAATGTGGACACTCAGTTCTTTGGAATTTTTGGCTATTGTGGTTAATGCTGTGGGACCACTTATGTGTGTGTCTGTGTGGGATATGCTTTTCTCTTGGGTTTTTTATTTTATTTTAATTTTTTAATTTAATTTTTTTTTTTTTTTTTGGTACCGGGGATTGAACTCAGGTCCTTGTGCTTGCGAGGCAGGCACCAGGACCACTGAGCTAAATCCCCGGCGGGGTTTTTTTGTTTGTTTGTTTGTTTGTTTTTGTTTTTTGAGACAGGGTCTCACTATGTAGTTGAGACTGATCTGGAACTCACTATGTAGCCCAGACTTGTCTCGAACTCACAGCAATCCTCCTCCCTCAGCCTCCCCAGTGCTGGGATTACAGGTGTGAGCCACCACGCCCCGCTCTCCTGGGTTTTGTAGTAGGCAGAATTCTGGTCCTAAGACTTTTGCCCCTAATATTATATCTATGAGTATATATCATGTGCAAAGGGTCTTTAGATGTAATCAGTTGACCTTAAAGATAGATTATTATGGGTTAACTCGGTGGAGCCAGTGAGATCAAGTGAGCCGGGGAGAGCAGTGGAAGTAAGAGCCCACTTGTCGTTCATCTGAGGAAACGGAGACCTCTTTCCAAACTGTAAGAAATAGAATGCTGCCAGTAATACAGTAGCGCAGGAAGAAGAGTCCCAAATGAGAAACAGCCTTAGCCAGAAGCTGGATTGCAGCTTCCCCAGACTCTTAAGTAGAGAATTCTGTCACATTTTGCCAAACATATGACCTACAAAGCATTGTGAGATAATAAATGTATTTAAGCCATTAACTTCATGACAGTTTGTTATAACAGAAAAAGAAAAGAAATATGGGTTGATCCTAGGAAAGTAGTGGTAAATTTCCACTTTACAAAACTTTGCAGTGATTTTGAGCAGAGGAGTGACATCGTATTTTAAAAGGATCCCCTGGACAAAATACCCATCATATACAACTTAAAGGATAAGAAGTTTATTTTTTCTCATGGTTGGCTGGCTCCAAGACAGAAACGTGAAAAAGGAAAGCTTCTCAACTTGGGGAACCTGAAAAGTAGAAAGTAGGGCAAGAGCCTGAGAGGGAGTGGCCAGAGAGTAGATACAGTCTCCAGGGACCTTCTCTCTTGCCCTCCTTCCTTCAACTAGGTCCCCTATCTTAGTGGCCCATTTAGCTATAAACTCATCCATGGGCTAACCCACTGGCGAGATGAGTGCCCTTACAGTCCAGTCACCTCTCCAGGAGTGTCTCAGTTCAGTCAACTTGACAAATCAAGATTAACTAGCACAATGTTTAATAAGTATCCAGAGAAAGTCAGTTACTGTTGACAGACCTTCCAGTTCTTTTTATAAGCAACTGCCTGTGGCAGAAGAGAGTACATTATGTTGACCGTAGATGTGTGTGCTGAATCTGGTCACTTGGACTGCTTTCAGTGTAAAGGAAATAGCTATGTGTCAGGCTGTTTAAATCTCACGCTCAGTTTGGCTGCACTTTTGGAGTTTGATGTTGAGAAAGGTTTACCATGGGGATGTTGAAAAAAATGCTAATCATCACTGGCTATTATGGCTTAATGACCTGCTGTATTAGCATGTAGAGATTGATTTGTCATAGAAACGTATTGGAAAACTGACTGGACAGCAACATATTTAAAGAATAAAGTATTCTTCTAAGGAAGTTAGCATTCTTTTCTTTGCAAGGTAACAGGGGTGGGGTTTGGTTTCAGCAACTCAAACTCAACTAAATACTGTGGTTTCAGACAGTCTTTCTTGGGCTTCCCATTTATACCCTCTAAGTCCTTACAAATAATTTCATTTTATTTGATATTTATTGGGTTATACTTGACACTTGCAAGTACACAAGGCATTTTTTTTCTTTCTGACAACTCAGATGTGAAATTATAAGTGACACACTCTAGTGTTCAGTGCAACTGTGTGTAGAACTGACCAGTGGTTTGGGAAGTTGAATAAGCTCCAAACTTTGTGACCCATGGATAACATTCTCTCATGGAAGGACAGGTGATAGTTAATGGAAGGGTAGTCTCTGTGGGTAGTCTGGGGTCTTAGGCCTCACTTTTGGACTCCTTGTGACGTGTGTGCTTGTGTGTTGTGTGCGTGTGTGCACACGTGCGTGCTCATGCGTGCATGTCTCAGTGCTTGGCAGAAACACTCAGCAAACCTGATCTGGAGCCACTTAGAACTCTTGTTTTTCATTAATTTTATCTTTTTAGCATTCTTTTCCTCAGTTAGCACCAAAAATAGATAACGAGTTTATTGCAAAATTTTTAAAAAACTAAAATATAAAAACAATGAACTGGAATTGTCCCACTCAGAAGTAAATGTTGTCAGTTTGTTTTATGGTTGCCCAGCCTTATGTGTGATTGTGTAACTACATACATTTTGTATCTCTGCATTTTGTACCTGTAAATCTAGATTGTGAGTTCCTTGTATTGGACCAAATGCACAAAGCAGGAGATAGAAATTTATAAACAAATAGGTATCACTGACTTCTTCAGTAAAAGAAATGTTTATTTACCTTGTGAATATCCCTAATCCTTACATGTGGGCATTTTCTCAATTATAAAAGCAGTGATCTGTCTTTCTGCCCTGGAGGGAGTCTCTGCTCCAGACTTGCCCAGGTACAAGTGAAAGGAGCTAAGCAGCACTGACCTTACTTCTCGTTTGCCAGACCCTGTTGTTGTTGTTACATTGGTTATGCCATTTAGCCAACAGGAGGAACTTTTTGGAAGATTTCTGCTGCACCTGTTGCTTATAACTGGAGATTAACTATAACTGACTACAAAACCCGTGGATTGACTAGTGTACTAGATGAGTTAAAAACACAGTGAGAAAGGCCAGGTGCTTAGTATAACTTCAGGTTTCCACATTGTCTCTGGCTCTGATTTGAACACAGTGAAGGCAAGAGCTGTCTGTGTGCTTTTCCTGAATATAATTAATACATATAATATAATGTTCATCCTGAATATCATAACCTGGAAAAAGCCCACAAAGATAGTGAGGGATTTTAACTTAGTGTTCTTTATTCTATAAAGTTTAAGTATTAGGATATACTCTTCTAGTAGTGATACAGGCAAAATTATAAAACATCAAGGTATTGGTATTTACCGGAGTTTTTCCTGAGTTGGTGGTTTCTCATTCTTTTCTCTCCATTTTTTGCTGATTCTTTTACCTCCCTGGTTTTTAAGTCTTATTGAGTTTTACTGGCACTCTGACAAAAATATTTTTATATGTCTTTCTGTTTAATTTATCTCACAATATTTGTGTACAAGAAGGCTATTGATTTTTGAGTGTTGACCTTGTATCCAGCTACTCTGCTGAAAGTGTCAATTAAGTCTAGAAGTCTTGTGGTGGAATTTTTAGTACCATTTTGCTTTAGAACTTAATATTATGTGTTCTGCTGTATACATTTTGTTTTTAAACATACTTCGACAGTGATGTAATCTGGTTGGCAATTAAACTAGACTCTGCCATTTCCCATTCAGATTTTACTTTTCTAACACTGTGTTGATTTGTTGCTCAGAACTAGATTGAAAGGAGTTAGTGTGTCCAGTTTGAGATATCCATGGCACACAGGAAGAAAGCCAGGCCAGAGAGTCTTTGACTTTGGAAGTTTTTTCATTTGTGATTTAGTGGCATTAAGCTCGTTAAAATGTGTTTGGATTTCCCCCTGGTTTAACATTGCACACAGTGCGAGTGAGAAGTTTGTTTTTCTTTTTTCCAGATTTGTTGAGAAATAAGACCTGTAGTTCTGAAGGGCAGGATGATAAACTATGATTACTATGTTAATATTATCCAATTTCATGTTTTTTTTCAGAAAAACAAAATTCTGCCAGCTTTTGACATTAATTAAATTAGAAGTAGGGAAGTTATAGTTATTCCTCACTTAAATGAATGCCTCTTGACAATCTAAATTCTTCTACTCTTAACCTCATAATTGTCTCATTTTGCCTGATTTATAAATTATGAATTTAGATCTTATAACTTACTGAAAACATAAGTGTTATTGGGTCCATTATTGAGCAAGGAAAATTTTCATTGACAGTGAAACAATTTAATTTTCAGCTTTAATTATAAATTTTGCTATTACTGATAACATACTGAAGTTTCTAATTCCTATCTTTTTTAGGAAGTTTTAGGATTTCATAAGTTATTTTAGTCTTTGGGAAATATTTTTAAATCTGGAAGATGCTTTGTTTGAGGCCTGGTTGAGCCAGGCCAGGTGTCCCAGGATCCTTTCTAAGAGATACTGTGTGTGACGTCAGTTTGTCTCATCTCCCAGAGCTACCCCAAAGTTACTGTCTTGAAGGGACACCTTTTTTGTCTCCTCTGAGTTCTAGGCCACACTGAGTGTCAGTAGTTCTACTACGTTATGGCAGACAGACCAGAGAGGGGAAGCCAAAAGAGAAATCCTGTGGATATGTTCCTTGTCCTCTTTGACCACCTTCTTTTCTTCCTTCTTGCGTCCTCATGGAATGACCCCAGACACAGAGGCAGATCCTAACGGCCTCTTTGGAGACATCCGATATCCCATAACCAAGCAACCATCTATGCTCTCTGGTGCATACTGGCTACCTTAGCAACTCACACCATGCATTCCTCTCCTTCCCAGGTCCTACTTCTCTGGCCCTCTTGTTCTAGCTTTTCTGAGATTGCACCCTCAAATAAAGAATGAATAACTTTCATTCGCGTATTTTTTTGTTTTCATTTTGTATGTAAGCTAAGCTAATGGAAGACATTTTGAAAACACAAATGTTCATCATTATTTTTTCTTTATTCTTAGTGTATAACAAGATCCTTTCCTCCATTATAGGTGTACTCTTGATAGATGTCACCATTTGTTTAACTTGCATACAGACATAGCCTTTAAAATTCTATAAAATATATAGATCACTATGTATGTTGGGTTTATACTATTTATTCATTATGCAACTTAGAATCAGCTGCAAGGAGAGAAGGCATTTTGAATTGGTAGGAATTAAAATTTTTACCTGACCAACAGAGATAAAAACATAGGAAGATAAGTGATCATTTCCTCTCTAATTCCCCATACCCCACTCCCAGGCTCTCTTCAGTTACTGGATTATAACAAGGTTGCCCTTCACTCTTCTGTCCTTTAGTTCTTTGTGAAAATAGTTATTTGACTTCATTACTCAATAAGATAAAATTGAATGAGGAGCTGCTTATAAAATATCTAGCACAGTGCTGGCTGCACTGTAATGCAGGTGCCTGTTTGTGGTAGAGCTGTACCTGGCTGCCCTGGTTCTGTTTCACATTATGAGATTTTTGAAGAGCTCCTTTGCTTTCCCTCCGCTCATTCATTCTATTTTTTTTAATTTGAATTTATTGGTACATTCTAGGTAGACAGTACAGTTACATTCATTACTTGGATCTTGTACCTTTACATGCCAGGTCTTGGTTCCCATTTTTTCCCCTTAAATTTATTGGCATTCTAGGTAGACAGTACAGTTACATTCATTACTTGGATCTTGTACCTTTACATGCCAGGTCTTGGTTCCCATTTTTTCCCCTTGTCCCTATCCTCCCTTAACCCCTCCTCCCTCCCCACCTTCAAACACTTTAATTCCATTTTTACATTTTCTCATATTTTTTTCCTTTTCCCTTGTTCCCCTTTCCCTATCCTTCTCACTGTCCCTACACTTTGGTCCTTTTCTTCCTATTTCACATTGCTAATTGTCCCGTTAGGATCTTGAGTACTATTTTAGTTTTTCACACCAGAGAAACTATTCGGTATTTGCGTATGTGTGACTTATTTATTTCACTTAGGAGTATATCCTCAAAATGTACCCATGTACCTATGAATTAATCTAATTTCTCATTCTTTATGGCTCAGTAGTATTCCATTTTATAGAAAAACCACATCTTCTTTATCCAGTTTCCAACTGATGGGCAGGTGGGCTGTTTCCAAGTTTTAGCTATTACAAACTGTGTCGCTATAAACATGGGTGTGCCTATATCACTGTGGTATGATTCTTTTAATTCTTTTGGAAAGATGCCCAGCAGAGGGATAGCTGGGTCAAATGGAACCTCTAATCCTAGTTCTTTGAGGTATCTCCATATTGACTTCCACGGTGGTTGCACCAGTCTGCACTCCCACCAACAATGGAGAAGGGTTCCTTTCTCCCCTCAACCGCGCCAACATTTGTTATTGTGTGATTTCTTGATAGCAGCCATTCTTTGTGGGGTGAGGTAAAATCTCAGTGTTGTTTTCATCTGCATCTCTCGAATGACCAGTGAAGTGGAGCATTTTTTCATATATTTACTTGCTGCTTTTATTTCTTTGTCTGAGAAATGTCTGTTCATTTCAGATGCCCATTTTAGAATTGGGTCTTTATATTTGGGGGACTGGTTGTTTTGAGTTCTTTATATATTCTAGACAATAGTCCTTTGTCTGAGGAGCAGCTAGTAAAAAGTTTTTCCCATATTGTAGGTTGTCTCTTAGTTCCGTTGATGGTTTCTTTTGCAGTGCAGAAGCTTTTTAATAAGATGAGATCCCAGTTGTTGATTCTTTCTGCTAGTTCCCATGCTACTGAGGATTTGTTCATAAAGTCTTTTTCTATGCCATTGTCTTCCAGAGTTCTGCCTAACTTATCTTCCAGCAAGTTTAGTGTTTCTGTTTTTATATTTAGATCTTTAATCCACTTGGATTTTAATTTAGCGCATGGTGACAGATAAGGGTCTAGTTTTAATCTTTGGCAGGTTGAGATCCAGTTTTTCCAACACCATTTATTAAAGAGGCTATCTTTCCTCCAGTGGGGACGGTCAGCTCCTTTGTCAAAGATCGGGTAGCTGAGTGCATCTGGAGTTGTTTTTGTGTCTTCCAATGTGTACGGATCTTCTGGTCTGTTTCTTTGTTAGTTCCATGCTGTTTTTATCAGAGTGGCTTTGTAGTATAGTTTCAAATTGGGAATTGTGATACCCGCTGCCATGTGTCTGTTGCCTAGGATGGCTTTTGCTATTCTAGGTCTTTTA
>NW_022900940.1:1823044-1825047 GCF_012274545.1 Fukomys damarensis | reverse complement strand
CTAATCTTATCAAAAAAAGGAAAGAAAAGGCTGAGATTCATGCAATCAGGAATGAAAAAGGCTAAGTCACAACAGATCCAATAGAAATCCAGAGGATCATTAATACCTACTATGAGAACCTGTACTCTTAATAAAATGGAAAACACAGAAGAAATGGACAGATTTCTAGATACTTATGAATTACCAAAGTTGAATGAAGAAGATAAAAACATTTTAAACACCCCAATCACAATCAGTGAAATTGAAAATGTAATTAAAAACTTACCAACAAAGAAAAGCCCAGGCCCTGATGGATTCACTGCTGAATTTTACAAGACATTTAGAGAAGATCTACTGCCATTACTCTTCAGACTTTTCAATGAAATTGAAAGGGAAGCAAGACTTCCAAATTCATTCCTGGAAGCAAATATCACTTTGATTCCCAAACCTGGGAAAAATTTAACTAAGAAAGAGAACTACAGGCCAATCTCCTTCATGAATATAGATGCAAAAATCCTCAATAAGATACTAGCAAACAATACAGAGGATCATCAAGAAGATCATACATCCTGACCAAGTTGGATTTATTCCGAGATGCAAGGATGGTTCAACATACTTAAATCAATAAATGTAATATACTATATTAAAAAAGTCAAGGACAAGAACCACATTATCCTCTCGATAGATGCAGAAAAAGCATTTGACAAAATTCAACACCCATTCATAATAAGAACTGCAAAAAATTGGTAGATGGTCTATGTCTCAACTTAATAAAGGCTATCTATGAAAAACCAACAGCCATCATCATATTAAATGGCCTAAAACTGAAAACCTTCACGTTAAAATCAGGAACAAGATAAGGATGCCCAGTATCACCACTCCTCTTCAATATAGTTCTGGAAACATTAACCATAGCAATTAGACAAGAAAAAGAAATTAAAGCAATAAAGATAGGAAAGGAAGAAGTTAAACTGTCATTATTTGCTGATGATATGATACTCTACATTGAAGACCCAAAAAACTCCACCAAAAGACTTCTCGACTTAATTGACACTTTTAGCAGAGTAGCTGGATACAAAGTCAACACCCAAAAATCAACAGCCTTCTTGCACACAAATAAGAGACTCACTGAGAAAGAAATTAGGGAAACAATTCCTTTTACAATAGCACCCAAAAAAATGAAGTATCTGGGAATCAATCTAACAAAAGAAGCAAAAGACCTCTACACTGAAAACTACAGCATTCTGAAAAAAGAGATCGAGGAGGATATAAGAAAATGGAAAGATATCCCCTGCTCCTGGGTAGGAAGATTCAACATGGTGAAAATGGCCATACTACCAAAACTGCTATACACATTCAATGCAATACCAATTGAAATCCCAGCACTATACTTCACAGAACTAGAAAGAAGAATCCAAAAATTCATTTGGAACCATAAGAGACCTAGAATAGCAAAAGCCATCCTAGGCAACAGACACATGGCAGCGAGTATCACAATTCCCAATTTGAAACTATACTACAAAGCCACTCTGATAAAAACAGCATGGTACTGGCAAAGAAACAGACCTGAGGATCAATGGAACAGATTGGAAGACACAAAAACAACTCCAGATGCACTCAGCTACCTGATCTTTGACAAAGGAGCTGACCGTCCCCACTGGAGGAAAGATAGCCTCTTTAATAAATGGTGTTGGAAAAACTGGATCTCAACCTGCCAAAGATTAAAACTAGACCCTTATCTGTCACCATGCGCTAAATTAAAATCCAAGTGGATTAAAGATCTAAATATAAAAACAGAAACACTAAACTTGCTGGAAGATAAGTTAGGCAGAACTCTGGAAGACATTGGCATAGGAAAAGACTTTATGAACAAATCCTCGGTAGCACGGGAACTAGCAGAAAGAATCAACAACTGGGATGTCATCTTATTAAAAAGCTTCTGCACTGCAAAAGAAACCATCAACAGAACTAAGAGACAACCTACAATATGGGAAAAACTTTTTACTAGCTGCTCCTCAGACAAA
>NW_022900940.1:1698972-1822879 GCF_012274545.1 Fukomys damarensis | reverse complement strand
GGGAGTGCAGACTGGTGCAACCACCGTGGAAGTCAATATGGAGATACCTCAAAGAACTAGGATTAGAGGTTCCATTTGACCCAGCTATCCCTCTGCTGGGCATCTTTCCAAAAGAATTAAAAGAATCATACCACAGTGATATAGGCACACCCATGTTTATAGCGGCACAGTTTGTAATAGCTAAAACTTGGAAACAGCCCACCTGCCCATCAGTTGGAAACTGGATAAAGAAGATGTGGTTTTTCTATAAAATGGAATACTACTGAGTCATAAAGAATGAGAAATTAGATTAATTCATAGGTACATGGGTACATTTTGAGGATATACTCCTAAGTGAAATAAATAAGTCACACATACGCAAATACCGAATAGTTTCTCTGGTGTGAAAAACTAAAATAGTACTCAAGATCCTAACGGGACAATTAGCAATGTGAAATAGGAAGAAAAGGACCAAAGTGTAGGGACAGTGAGAAGGATAGGGAAAGGGGAACAAGGGAAAAAGAAAAAAATATGAGAAAATGTAAAAATGGAATTAAAGTGTTTGAAGGTGGGGAGTGGAGGAGGGGTTAAGGGAGGGTGGGGACAAAGGGAAAAAATGGGAACCAAGACCTGGCATGTAAAGATACAAGATCCCAGCAATGAATGTAACTGTACTGTCTACCTAGACTGTACCAATAAATTGAATTTAAAAGGAAAAAAAGTTTTACCTTTCTTTTACCACCTGAGAAGAATAACTTCTAAAGTTAAAGACATACTTGGAATATTCACTGTGTTCGGAGAAGCAAAGGATTTATAAAAAGGGCTCATCAGCCGCCTGATGTTTCAATATCTTAGTTTAGATGCTTGTCCTTGAATGCAAAATTTTGTCTCAAGTGGACAGGAGCATGATTCCTACAACCATGCTCTCCCCTCTGTGTGATGGATTCAGGTTGTTGCTGCAGCAGCTGAATGCGGTGTAAATCAAAGCTAAGCAGTAGAAGGAATGATTTTTCAGATATGATGGACAGCTGAGATGAACTAGAGTTTTAGAACATTTCTACTTTAAAAGCAGTGAATATATTTTGTGGGCCTGGGAGTGTATTGAGTGACACCTGCCTTCTCACATTCTCTTCATCCTTCTTCGCAAAAGGATTTGGTGGAAGGCTGCATGGTGCCAGGTGTTGCAAACTGCTGCGATGCTTCATGAAGGAACTGCAGCTCCTGCCCATGAGGAGCTCGGAGGTTATGGAGGGGAATAGATAGTTCTGAGTATGATAACCACAGTACCAGAAACTTTGATAAATTATTGTGGGAACATAATGGGTGACATAGTTGGAGTAAGACCACTCATAAAATAACTAATTTTCACATAGACATGCCCAAGGCATCCTGTAATGCATAGCTTAAAAAGGAAATTATACGTATTCAGTAAAGTTTTATTACTACTAATTTCATAAACCAAGAACTATATACAGTATATATAGCTACATGAAATGGTTTATGAATTATTTGTGGAATAACTTCCCCTTCAGACATAAGCCCAGTGAAATCAAGGACCCTATTTATTTTGTTCTATATCCCAAGCACCTAACCCAGTCACTAACACATAGCACATATTTAATAAGTGTATTCATGCCAAAATTCTGTGTAACATAAGGTTTACTGATTTCATTAGGTACCAGAAATTTATGTATTACTTTAATTTTAAATGACATATTTTGAAAACCTAATATTGTTTTCATTATATATGTTAATATATTTTAACTACAGAAAAATAAATGTGCAAGCAGTGAGAACAGAAGAATACAAGGTGCATTTTATTTTCATTGGAAAGAAAGAATGTTCTAGGATTGACAATAGAAGGATATGCTTATGTTGATTATTTAAGAAAAATACCATTCTTTTCCAGTTAAGCAATAAAATTTCAAGCTCTAATTGTTCTGTGTAGATTATAAAATACAGAAGACCAAGACAAGGATTCAGTATCCATCCGTAGGAGGCATTTGATTTGGTAACTTGTCCAGTATAATGAATACCATGGCATTTGTTTATCTAATGCATTCCATGTCAGCATGTTTTTTCTGTGTAGTGTAGTCTGTATATGTGTAGTCTGTGTTGTAGGCTGCTCCAAACCCAAATCAAGTTCAAATATGAACTGAAAATTGGAGTGAATTAAGAGAAAATTATTAACAAGCCCTGTCAGTCGCACCTACCAATTATATTATATACACTAGGATCCAACTTTGGAGGTAATATTACAAGGGAAAAGCTGTTGAAAAAAGACTAGTTTTCTCCTGGTGCCAGTAGTCTTTACTAGACGTAGAGAAATTATGTTGGATAGGGCAAATTATAATTGCTATTGCAAATATACTTGATTTTTCTAGAAGGAAAATTGATAATAATCTTCACATTTTTGTCCGTTTATTCCTGTTCTTCATTCCCTAATAGATACTATTTAATAAAGAGTGTCAGGAACAGCTCGTGCTTTTCTTCTTTTTTGGTGGCTGCTCGTTGTCTGTATAGATGCAGGCCAGTTAGGAACTTGGGTGAGGCCTGGTTAGCTTCATAGGTAGCAAGCACAGTGTACATTTTCTTCTTAACCTGTTGTTTTTCACTAAACAGTGGCTTAGAGATCAGTACATAGAGAATGTCTTCATTCTTACATTTTTTAGAACATTCCAGTGTACAGCTGTACCCTATTTACACAAACATCCTGGCTGACCCCATTTCCCCAGTTGTTCATGTTAAACAAGACCTATATTATTCCAAGGAGCTGAGGCTTTGAAACTCAGGGTGAATAACAGTGGCACATTTTACAGGTCGGGGCGGGGGCTTGCTTGAGGTCATAACAAGTGGCTCTCCTTATGTCACCCCACTTCGCTTCCCTTTTCACAGCACTTTGAGTATTCCAAAAACTCTTCTTTAAGACTATGACTTCTAGGGCTGGGGATTTAGCTCAGTGGTTCTACCACCTGCCTCACAAGCACAAGGACCTGAGTTCAATCCCCGGTACCAAAAAAAAGATAAAAAAAACCAAAACTGTGACTTCTAATTTTAGCTGGGAGAATCCAAGCATTTTCAGTTTTTGTTTGTTTGTTTGTGCATTTTTTGGAAAGCAACTTTAATGAATTCATTTATATATTATAAATGGTAATAAGCTTTAGATTTTAAAAAATCTGTGATATGTGTACACTTTATTAACTTAATAAACTATATATTTTAGAATTTGCAATATTAAATATTGACATAAAGCACTCACCTTTGCATGGCTTTTTAGCCTTAATAAGGAAAATATGTATTGTCAGATACTGATGGTGTACATCTGTAATCCCAGCTACTGGGAGGCTGAGCAGGAAGATGAGTTCAAGGCCACTCTAGGAATGAGTGTGAGCTCCTGTCTCAAAATCAGGTGAAAGCGTGGGGATGTAAACCAGCACACCCTGAATCCAACCCTTAGTACTAAAGGAAGGGAAAGGAGATATCAACACTGCAGCAGTAAGGGGAGCAAGCACACCTCCTGAGTGCTTGCCATGGGCCGGTGTTACATTGGGCAGCGTATAGAATTACGCAGCTATTCTAATTTCTCCCCAGCCAGTGACCGATGTTGTTTCTCACTCACTTACAGTCAAGCACGTCAGACAACTGTTAGCATTACACTGCTTATTTGTATGTGTGTCTGTGCTACTGGACATTGATCCTGGGCCTTTGCACTGAAGTATATCAACAGCTCTTTTTTTATGTTTGGTTTTGAGGTGGCGTCTTGCTTTGTTTCCCAGGCTGGGCTTGAATTTATGATTCTCATGCCTTTGCCTCCCAGAATGCTGGGATTACAGCTATGTACCACTAAGCAGTTCATACTGCATCTTTATGTAAAGTTGGACAAATATTTTGCCAAAAAGGATCTAAATTTGGGTGCTTCGGGTGCATTTAAAGGCCAAGCCTGATGGAATGCTACCACTATTGCAGATTATATTTGTAAGGAGGCGTTTACAGTGGAATTTTAGTCAGGTGAGGAGGGGGTCACATTGTGACTTATGTGTTTGCAGTGGTTCTTTATCCTGAAGCAGACCTGATATGTTCTCCCCAGCAAAAATACAAAATAGAGTGGGGCTGAGGGGAGGAAAGGAGGAGGGGCCAGACCCTGGATGTAAACCAGATGGTCTGGCCAAATCTTTAAGTTTTACTTTGTGATCTGGGCTCATGGGGAGCAACCTTTGAAACGACACAATGGCCTCTGATAGTAACCTATCAAGCACTAATTTGTAAGAGCTCTTCTCTCCTGTGTGTATCATATGTGAATTTGTCTACATTTTAAACTCATAAGGACAGTGTAGAAACTTCAATGCACAGTTTGATGTTTGAGTCTGAACCCCTGAAAAGTTAAACTCTCCCAAGAGTTTTCATGGAAGGGATGTGAAAAGAGGGAGAAAGGAGAAAACAAGGAGTGGGTGACTGAATGTGGAGGTTGTTTTTCAGAGGAATATTTTTGCTGGAATACAGAAGATACACCTAATCCCTAGCTTGTTTTTGTTTGTATGGTTATTTAGCAAAACAGATAAGATGCTGGTGCTGCTGTGCTAAGTTTTTGTTATTCTTTTGCCAGATGAAGATTTTTTTTGCAGTTGTTGAAAGACTTTTAATATTTGCTTTGCGTGAAATGCTACATAGAAAGTTGTCTAACTGTTGGCAACATTTAATTGCAAATTAATGCAAGAACCCAAAAGATACTAGACTCCATGTTACAACAATATGAGAGTAAATCACTGTAGTGCTTGCGTATATTAACCCTTAGTTACCCAAGAAGATTGTTTTAAATGCTTTTTTAAACATCAGTCAAGGTCAAAATTTAAATCATTCAGGCAAGCTAGGTATATAATCATGATAATATTACCTTCCTGAGTTTGTATTTCTTGTGTTGTTTTTATATTCACTTGGTGAGTGTGAGTGAGAGGGTACAAAATACAGTGGGGCAGGAAGAGATAGCCAGGACACTTCAGGACTAGGCAGAAAATCTTATGCATGGCAGTTTTATAACTTGAAGGAAAAAGTGTTTGCTGTTCAAGGGAGTAGCCAGGAGGTCCTGTGGGATGATGATCCCTGTCTGGTGAGTTGCTAGGAAGAGTGGTAAGAAATCCCTGGAGGTTATCAAAGCTGAGTGTGCCCTTGGGACAGGGGAGTGATGGGAGATCCTTGTAGGTTTGGCACATGTCCCTGTGCACTAAGACTTTTGCATTGTGCTTGGTGTGAGTTGTCTAATTTAACTTTCACCACATTGCCGAGGAGGTTACTATTATTGGCCTGGAACTGTGGGAAAGGAAATCCTGTTTAGGAAGATCTAGTGCCCACGATCACAGAACAAATGGGCTGTGGGGTCAGAGCTCATATCCAGTTGACATGGACTGTTGTTTCCTTGGGCTCTCATAAGAAAGCACTGGAGACTGGTAGCTTAAACAATGGACACTCATGGTATCATGCTTCTGCAGGCTGGAAATCCTAGATCAAATGATTGGTCCTTCTGAGGACTGTGAGGAAGAAACAGTTCCATGCCTTTTCTTTGCTTTTGGCGTTTTGCCTGGCTTATCCTGTAGAAGCACCAACTTGATCTCTGCCTTCATCTTCATGTACTGTCCTCCCTATGAGTCTCAATGTCCAGATTTCCCTTTTTTATGAGGTCATTGTCATAGTGGGTTAAGGCCCACCTTAATGACCACTTTTTAATTAATGAACCAGTATAAGAGTTAGGTGATATTCAGAGTTACTGGAGTTTAGGACTTCATTGAATGAATTTTTGGAGCAGGCACACACAATTCAATTCATAAAATAGTTTGAAAATATATATATTATTACCTATATAATATATTAAATATATACTAATAACTATATATGTATCTCTGTGTGTGTGTGTGTGTGTGTGTGTGTGTGTGTGTGTGTATTACCTCAGTTCATGAACTTAATTCTTTTCACGATTCTGGTCATAAACCTAATTGGATGAGGACCAAATCAAATTTCCCCATAAGGGCAATGCTGAACCATGGAACCATTGGAACCATTAAACATTGGATTTGATTTGGTTCTTGTCAAATCATGAACTCAATTCTTTCCACAGTTTTAGAAAAGGTGGCCATATTTGTATCTGTGTGGGAAAGTTGGCCACGGTTGTATTTGTCACCTGATGTAGAGTTTGCAAACAGAAACAAAAATTTGCCAAATGGTTTTGTTTGCAAACCAAATTGTTTGTAGACAAAAGTGTTCATGAACTAAGGTATCACTGTGTGTGTGTGTGTGTGTGTGTGTGTGTACCTGAAGAAAGAAAAAAAATATATTATTTTTAAAAGGCTATTTTCTAAAATAATTTTAGGTTCATAGCAAAACAGAGAGGAAGCACAAAGAATTTCCATATGTCCATTATGGAGATATAAATATAACCTTACTGATTATCAGTATCCCCACCAAAGTCATACATCTGTGACAACTGACCTATACTGGCAGATCAGTGTTACCCAGTGTGCACAGTTCACGTTAGGGGTTAGTCTTAGTGTTTCACATCTGTTATCAGTATACCACAATAACATCGTTCAGAATAGTTTCACTGCCTGAAAAATCCTATGTGCCCTTATTTTATTAATGAAGTTTCTGATGTTGATTTCACAAAATTTTACCTTTGGTAAATTTTTAATTTTCCTAACAAAAGACATACAGGTGGTTTGTCATTTCCGTACCAGAATCTGCAGAAATATGTGCCCTCTTGTTCTGCCTGTCACACTTCCCTCTAGCATCCCACTTATGTAAATTAACTGTAGGAGCAAGTCACCCTAAAAGACAAAACAATGAGATTAGTCACGCAACTGAGGTGTTCTTTAGGGTAAATTTACACTGTTATATTATTTGGTCCCACGTTAAAAACTTGATAGGTTTTGAGTTAAAAATCGTGAAAGACTAGAAATATTAGGGCTTTTCATTTTCTTTTACAATGCTTCTTTGAATTGGATGTGGAGATGTTTTTTTCAAACTCTCAGCTAATAATTCTGACAAAACTGGACCCTTGAGAATTGGCAAAATCATCATAAGTATAGAGGTTCCCTCCATCCTGTTACATGTCAGCTTGAATGTCTAGGGATGGCATGACTGATACTGCTTGAGCAGCCTCACTGCCCTGTAGTGGGCCTGCCTGTTTATCTCCTTGGTCTGTCCCAGTGACCTAGACATTGCCTTTTGAAAATGGGGCAGTAGGAAACTTCTCTTACAAGAAGCCATTGGTTTCTAAAAGAAATAAAACTATTTCTTTCAACTCAATTGATTGAAACAAGATAAAAAGTCCATCCCTTTCTCTTGGCCTCTCCCTGGCATTCCACCAGGGTTCAGAACAGAGAGGAAATAAATGTGCTAAACCACGGTCCTTGCCCAGCCTCTGTCAGTTCAAGGAGCCTCACTATTCATTACACAAGAGTGGAAAGTGGGACATCTTCTTTCTAGAGAGCTACAGATGCTGTTAAAGTTTCAATTTTCTCTGTGGCATTTAAACTGTATGACTTTTTTTTTAGTGTCAAAGAATAGAAAATTAGTTTTAATTGTTACTTATGAGGCACCATATGGCTACTCTATAATTTTGGCATCCCATGGAGCTGCATGTGCATATGGAAAATGAAATTAATTGGAAATCACACCCTGAAATCTATTATTAAGTTAATATAGCTAACAGCTTGTGGGGTGTCCTCAGACTCAGCATGATGTAATTGCACATAATAACAAGTAACTATAAACTCATAAGAAGACAAGCTGGAATAAACAGAGGTCAGAGGGACTGGCTTTGGAAAGGGAGAACATTGATAATGGATGCCAGAGCAAACATTCCTGTTCTCCACTGTCCACAGCCCATGGCAGAGCAAAGCAGTTTAATCATATTAAAATGAAGTAATCAGCATTCTTAAGAATTTCACAGCAAAGAAACTGGTTTTTATTTTGCAAGCTAGCATTGTGTTGTGCTAAGGTCACTTTTGGTAGTGGTGGGTGACCTGTCTTACCACTTTATGTCATATTGTTCCCAACTTAGATTTGACATTTTCTCTTTGTACTTGATTGGGATTTTATAGAGATGTATTCTGAAGTTATGCTAATTATCATGTTCCTCTTTAGTCCTCATTCTCCAGCCTTGGCCTTCATGGTCAACTCCAGCTCACATCTCTTACCTCTGCTGGTTGTCATTGGTGCTCCTCATTTCCAGCACTAGTTTTACATGTATTGGTCAGTGTTCTGCCATAAGAATTTTTCTTCTACTTATTTATACAGGCAAGTTCCTGTGGCTTCTTGCTTCTCATAGTGGATTGTATTTCATTCTTAAGGCCTTTTGACATGGCTTCTTGATTTTCTGAAGACATCCTTAGTTTCTAGCACAATGTACAAGATTCCCAGTTTCAACTTACACTTCTGTTGTACCAGCCCTACTATCATCCATTTCTTTAAGAAGCCCTGGTTGCTTCTGGAGAGAGAGAGAGTATTTTAAAGCCAAGATGTAGATGTTGAGTTGTGCCACTGTTGTTGAGGTGCTATTGGTTTTAGGCTAACTCAGAAGTCAGGCTGGGTGTATATGCAGATGTGCTTTGCCAAGTTGAAATCTCTTAGAGTGAACTGTTGAGAGTTGGGAGATTCTGTACAGCCATATGTAAGAATACACACATATACTGTTGCATTCTGTATACAGAATCTGTGGTGAGTTGATACCAAGAACCCTGTGGGTACTGTAATCTTTGGATGCTCCATTGTCTTATAGAAAACAGCATAATATTTGCATATAACCTATGTAGATCTTCTTAAATACTTTACATTACCTCTAGATTACCTGTAATACCTACTACGATATAAATGCTATGAAGTAGTTATTATACTGTGGTGTTCAGGAAATAATGGCAAGAAAAATAAGTTTGTCCATGTTCAGGCTTGCTGAGACCTAGGTATTGACACAATTTTTAAATATTTTGGATCTATGGTTTGGTGAATCCATGGGTATAAAACTACAGATATGCGGGATTGACTTTTGTGTACATTTACATATACATGCAAACATCTGTAGCCATTTCATTGTCTAGATATGTTTCTAAGTATAAGTCATTGTGTTCATGTTCTTATTTCCAGTTCCAGTTCTGAATCTCAAATTTTTTTCTAGACTCTTAACCATTCCGTGTTTGGAAATGCTTTCAGTAGAAAGAAACCTGGCTTTTACCCTTTCTGTGTGTGTATTTCCACACTCAGTGTATTGTAACCACCCAATGTGACTTATTTTCCCAGCTCTGCCATCTCTTCTGCCACAACTTCCACACTCTCCAACATTTCAGCTTTGGAGTATTGTCAGAGAAGGCAGTGATGTATGGAGTCTTCCCCAGCCCCGTTAGCACACGTGTGTGAGCTCCACCAGGAGGGGCTGCCTACACCTTCATGACACTTCTGCTGTTTCTCTCCCAGCTCTTGTTCTCCAACGGGACCACTTCATTTTGCCAGGAGTACGATTGTACTTTACAGCCTTCCTTGTAGCTTTCTGTGGACTTGTGATTTACTTTTCACTGGTGACAAACAGTTGGGTCATTGAAGTGGAAGCCTGATGTTGAGGGGCTGTGATGATTGTGAAACTTCAACATAATCCTGGGATTTCATGCAGGGAAAATAAAGCAAAATAAAAATTTTCTCTTATTTAAAGTTTTCAAATTATTATATGAAATTTTTGATACTGTAATTGCTGAACTCAACTGTGATACCCCTGCTATAAAAGAAGGAAATGAAAATAATTCTGGATTTAGTCAAGCAGTTAAGAGATTTGTAAAAGTGGCCAGTACCAAGTTTATCAAGATACAGTTAGGTTGAGAAAAACTTAATCTCCCTAAGTCAAATAACAAAATTGTAGAAATGTAAAAAATTATAATAGAGCACATGGAATGGCATTAAGGTTCTTAAATAAGAAGAAAGCAACTGAAGTTTCTAAAAGTAAAAATGAAAAAAACAAAGCAACATGCATATACTAAGTAAAGATAATAGTTGCGGCCTTCTGGAGGATGACTGAGAAACCAAAATAAAATGAAATAAAAACAAAATAAAATATATAAAATGTAAAATAAAATAAAATAGTGGTTCACTTCTGTCTGCTAAAATCATGTGGAATTCAGCAGAAATATATGTTAGTATATTTGAGTGAATCTAGGGTTACAGTCTTGGAGATAACTCCTTTGAGTGTCCCTATTCGCCTGGGCAATGTTAAAAATAATTCCAATCTACCAGAATTATGTAAAAAAAATTACACCTACCCTGGCTGAAAATAGGACCCTCACGGCTCTCATGTGGGATTCAAAAGTGTTTCTTTAGTGGTTATGTTTTTTATATTTGACCCCCAGGAAAATTTAGGAATTAGTAGACAGAGGATGAATTTCCTGAAATCCTTATGAAAATCCTTCTGAATGATGAATTATTAAATATATTTTTTGTTAATGTGTTTGTATTGTTAAAAAAACTTGGTATATTAAATAATGTAGACATTAATTCTGTTTTCTGTGTTGCGTTGAGTAATTGATATTACTTCTGTAATTTTTATGTTGAAAGACAAAGTCTTTGACAAAGATTATAAACAGTATTGCAGTGATTTAATAAGTTACTGAGTCTTAATTTGTTAGGAAATTACTGTTGCAATTTAGTACTTGAGAAAGTTTTTTGCTTGTTGGGTCAGACAGTTGAAGTGTTTAAAAGAAAATACCTGTACTGAATTTATAAAAGCAATTTAAAAATGTTTGAGAAAAATTAAATTTGTCAGTGATTCTGTTTGCTAAAGAGACTGTAATGTGTTCAACTCGAGTTTGAACGTTCATCAAAAGCCCTCTTGAAAATGAATTAAAAATTTAAATTTAAAACATGCTAAATAAGATTTGTAAGTTTAACTCAAAGACTTAAAAAATTGAGTTTTATACATTTGGTACTGTATAAAGCAAATATTTAATCAAAAGTCATAAGTGGATTCTTTGAAGCAAGGACTTTCTAGGTCTTGCAAGCACAAGGTCACCAGGACAAGTCCTATGTGGCAGTAGGGGAACGAAGAGCGTCGGTGGAGAAGATCGCAGTTCTGGCAGTGTGGATGCTAAAATTAATCTCTGGTGGCGCAGCCTGGCTCACATGGTGAGACTGGGAACTATAGGCCCTGACTCATGAGCTGGTGCTCTGGGGAGCAAGACAGAATTCACATTGCTCTCTTGTTTGGGAGTGAGAATTATTTACAAAAGGCATAGGTTAGATGCTACTCCCGCAACAAGTCCGTTTATCTTTCAACTCCAGTGTTTTCAACTATGCACTGCAGATAGTAAATTTTAAATTAGGTGATTGTTGAAATGATAAGAAATAATAGGCATAAATCACTGGTTACTTGTCTTCTCGCAGGGGCTGAGACAACAGTGACATTGGGTAGAGCAAAATGATGAAGGTGATGAAGTAGTTTAGGATATGTTTGGAACCAACTGAGAGGATTTAAAGCCTAAAACCCACAACAGTTCATATTTGTTACTTGGTCGCTGTGTTTCCAGACATGGTGGAAAGTATTTCCCTGGAATGGATCCTTGTATTCTTCCAGCAACCTGTGTGTTATTTACTGTTTTTGTTATTTTTTTGGTACCAGGGATGGAACTCCAGACCTTGCACTTGTGAGGCAGGTGGCAGAATCACTGAGCTAAATCTCTGGCCCCGTTGTTACTGTTATCCTCAATATTTTACAGAAAAAAAAAAAACGCAGTTTAGAGAGGCTAAGTAACTTTTTACGTTTTACACCGCTACGTATAAAGAGTTGAACCAAAATGTTAAGTCCGTGACATACGTACGATGCTAGACTCCCACGCCTGCAGGAGGAGTGCTGCAGAGAAGTGAGGGCCAGCTGGTCATGCCTTTGACTTGGCAGAATGGCTCTCTGACTTTTGTACCCCATCATGTTACACTGTTGTCTCTTTGATGTGGATCATAAAAGTCCTGGGCAAATATACTAATGGAGTAGGCTTTGCTTCAGTATAACATGATAAGGTATATTAAATCACAAAACTATGTGGACAGTAACAGGTATTACCTTTGAAACAATTATGAGGTGGGAGCAAAAATACTTAAAAAAAAATTAAATGTATTACAATAAAGACACATTGCCATCAACCCCCTTCAAAATACCCCCCCCCGCTTCGGAAACACTCACCCCATCATTCTTGCTTTCTGAAGCAATTCTGGTGTTCTCTTTCATGAGCATATTTCATTGCTCTACCATGGCTAGCTTTGTGTCCTGAATCAGTTCATGATTATTTTGACTTTGGGGAACAATCAGAAATGTCTGGTGATTAAGGTTCATCAAGATACATGGTAATGTTTTCGTGAGCCAGTCGTTTTCTTGGATGACACTTGGTAGCAGCACATGAATTAATTTTAATCACACTTTATAAAGGCACTGACAAAAGTGAACTTCCAGAACAGCTTTAAAACATAGCAAGAAGTGAGAGGGAGTATTTAAAGGGAAAGTAATGGCACTATGTTTTTTACTGTAATAAATTCTTTTCAAATTATTCATTGTATATTTTGATCACCTCTTTTTTTGCGGGGGTACTGGGGATCAAACTCAGGACCATGTGCTTGAAAGGCAGGTGTGGTGCCCTTGAGCTAAATCTCCGGCCCATGATCACCCCTTCTTGTACTTGTGAGCTACCTAATGAGCATGGCATTTTGTATTATGCAAAATAAGAGGTTTTGTTTTAGTTATTATTAGTATTGGGTCATTGGTTTTCTCCATTTAACCAGCAGCCAGTCTCCCGGAAACCAACTTCAGGAACTCTGATTGAGTTTGAGCCAGGCGTCTTGCCTTTTGCCTGACCACCATCACTTCACGGCACTCCGCGAGGATTTCCGAGAGCAGTTATGCTCAGATAGTGTGGGTGACTTGCAGTCCTGGCTGAATCCTGTGGTCTGGAATGCACAGCTGTGTGGTTTTGGGCAGTGACTTTGTTTCTCTGCATTTCAATGTCCTGACTTCTAGAAACTCGTGAGAGCACTGCTATAGAGCACTTGTGTGACGCTCAATGAGAAGAATTGTACAGTGCGTGACCTTGCAGAGCTTCTTGGTTTGTCATCAGTGCCAAATATATGCTGTCTTTAAGATGTGGAACAGCTTCAGCTGCCACAGTATCCACCACAGCAGTAGCAGTAGCCACGAAAGGAGTCAGCAAGCCTTCCCATCTAGCTTGTTCCCCGCCTCACAGGTGGCCACAGAGCTGGAGTGCTGTCAGTGTCAGTGTTGGGAGGGAGATGTCCTGCTGGCGCAAGCCCTAGCCCATTGAAGCCCAACGATGAATGGCTCCAGATGGAGCTGGGTAATGTACTCTCTAGCAGCAGATGTGACAGAATGGGCCAGCATCACGGTACTGGGTTACAACCGGGGGTATCAGTAGGGTACTTGCAAAAATGAAGGGAAACCCACGTGCCCTGGAAATACACAGACTAGCATGTGTGTCTGTGGCAGGAGAATAAATTCTGTCTGTGATCGAGAGATACACATTTGGTTTACAGAAGCATCAGTCCATCAGGGAGGTAGCACGGTGTTAAATGTCTATAGAATTTGGGCTGATCTTGAGGGCATCTCAGTCTCTTCAGTGTCATGAGAGTGCCTCAACCATGAGTACATTTTATCATCATTTCTAGATGGTTGGAAAACATACAAGAGACCGGCATCATATATTCTTAACATGTTCAAAAGTCAGTATTTGTTACTTATCACGGGACAGTATATTTATTGTTGTCATTATCTGCCATGTACTTACTACTTATGATACGAGTATAAGCCAGTGTAATTGTAAGCATAATTCAGGCATTGTATTTAGCACTTTCCATGCATTTTTCTCTCATATTTAATGACTCTTAGCAGTTCTGAATGGTAGACATTGTTTTTATCAACTTCATTTCGTAGGTGAGAAAACTGAGACTTTGTTCCCTAGCCAGTCACTGAGTTGCACAGTAAAGAACAATGTGAGTTCTGATCCAAAGCTCTGTGATCTGTCCATCTGAAATTG
The DNA here is from genome assembly GCF_012274545.1 of Fukomys damarensis. Classification (NCBI taxonomy): domain Eukaryota; kingdom Metazoa; phylum Chordata; class Mammalia; order Rodentia; family Bathyergidae; genus Fukomys; species Fukomys damarensis. The sequence goes on along the minus strand of NW_022900940.1, from coordinate 1,808,843 downwards.
TCCACTATACTTGGATCATTTCCAGTCCATTCTCTCCTTCAGGAAGGTCTTAAGAGGGCTGGCAAGTGTGTATGCATAGAAAAATGTTTTAACAGTTCTGCATGTTCAGCATACATTGTTGGTACTAGAGCACTCCTTGAGAGCATGGCACCCCTTTATCCTCTGCACACAGAATTGAGTGAATTGAGGCACAGGACAAATCCTTACTTTACCTGCATGAACCAGATCAGCTTATTCTGGGAAGTGTAGATGTGTGCCCTGTGTTCCAAGGAATGCATGGTTGGCTCTGAACCAGAGTCCTCTGTGTCAAGTTGACAAGTGATAGCTGTTTTGTCTCTCTTACTCTGTTTTCAGGCCCACATCCTGTGATGTGAAATAGTGTTGAACCCACACAGCTAAATGGCATCAGCTCTATGTATCTCAGGCACCTGATTTATTTAAAATTTTTAAAATGTCATTTTCCTTTACCTACAAACAGAATATTCTGTGCAGTTAATAAGAAGAAAGAAGCTAACCAACTACTCATAACAACCTTCTGTCACTTGCTAGAGTTAATACTTTGGTATATTTCATTCCAGATTGATGCTAAGTATACATATGGTATGTATGTATGTGTGAGTGCATTTATTTAATGATGTGTATTTTGTACTATAGCAATCTTTCCCCTTTCTTACCAATACACTGTTGCTGTTCTTTCCAGGTGAAAGAAAAATCTGTTATTTAAATTTGAAAATGGGTTTTCTCTGATTGTAAATCATCATTGTAAAGAACGCAGCTAGTATCAAAACTATAAAGAAGGAAGTGAAAATCACTTGAATCCCCATTCCCCATAAATGATACTATTGATGTTGGCTTTATGTCATTTTAAATTTTTTTAAAAGGCATTTAACAATATTTTCTAAAGTTTGCCAAGAAGTAATGCATTCTAGTTTGTAACATGGATCTGTTTTAACTTTTATCTTCCAAATACATTCTGGTGATTTTCTTTCAAAAACCCCACAGGCTCATCTGAAGTCTGCAGTCTCATGATACTAAGTTTCAGGCAGGTGACAGTGACATTGACAACATGAAATAGCTTCTGGTTAAAGATAGTCATTTTCATCACTATCACTTAAGCATCAGATCAAGGCTCCTAACCTTTTTGGAGGTTGCATGTATTCCCCACGAGAATTCATTCCCTCTTCAAAACGCAATTGCCACAAAAAAGCCTGGGCAGGCATGGTGCAAGGAAACACTTAAGAGCAGCTGTTCTGATGGTTTCTGCTGTTTATAACATATCATTGCTGTAAGAGTACATGTTAAAGTAGTTAGTTGTTGATAGTTTCCAAAAGTTATCCCTGTTTATGGTTTTTAAAAATCCTTTTTTGAAGTCAGTATTTTGCTCATTTCACTCCAATTAACTTAAGAACATGTCATACAGAATTTTGATTTTGAAAAGTCAGTGTGGAAAATGATTCCTTTTTTATTACACCCTTGAATTCTTGCATACCTGTTGAGTGCCTGCACACAGCTCACCAATGGGATATTGAGCTTCATTCTAAGGAACAGGAATTTTAATATTTTATGTTTAGCTTCAATAGGAAATTCAGGAAGACACATAAGATCTCTGTTGTCAGTGCTGTTCTTTTTAGACATTAATATCATACTAGTCTAGAATATTTATGTATCAGTGACTATCCTAAGGATACTTTTGTAATATGTTCCTAGAAACAATGCATTTCTTGATGAGGGTTTGGATCATTCATAGAATTATATTTATTACAATGTATTGAATGGTATACTTGAGATTTTAGTATTTTACTGTGTTTAAATTTTACCCTGCCTCAGAAAGGAGCTGTAAACTTAATACTAGGTATTGATATTCCTGCTGAAGAGTGTAATAACCACTGTACCAATTTCTGCAACTTATTTTGAAAAGCATTTAAAACATAAAATGAAAAATAAATGGAGAGGGCTGGGGATTTAGCTCAGCAGTTTGGTGGCCTGCCTTGCAAGCACAAAGACGCGAGTTCAATCCCTGGTACCAAAAAAAAAAAAAAAAAAAAAAAAAAAAAAAAAATGAATGAAGAGATATGTCCTAAGACATAATACAGCAAAATATGAACAGTTGGAGAATCTAGGTAGGGAAAACGTGGATATTTACTATATTAATTATTCTGCTTTTCTGTGTGATTGGAAATGCTAATGAAATGCTTGGGAGGAAATACCAGTAATGAAGTTCTAAGTGCAAAGGTAAAGAGTATAGTCTCTGAATACTCTTTCTGGTTTAAAAATTCTGAGTTCATTTCTTGTTAGTTGTATGACTATGGGAAATTCACTTACCTTTATTGGGTTACTTGTTAAGTGTACATAATCAATACAGTTAGTACAAATCTCATTTCTTGGCATGTGTCTAGCTAACACTGTGATTATGATTTCACAGCTCAAAGGTGATAATGAATATAAACAAATGGCCCTTTGTGGAGTTCTTCTATGTGCTTGGCACTTTGCTTTGGTCATTTGCAGGATATTGAGGCAATCTCATATGTGTCCTTCTGTGTATGCCCTTCAGTAGAAACTCCCACACAAGAGAAGGTGTGAGGGGCGTGATGAAAAACGCTGGAGAGTGGCTTCATTAAGTATGACCGGCCCCCACCCTTGCTCTGTGGATCCCTCTTGGTGTGGTGTCTCCTTTGAACTAGGAGAGCCTTCAGTGGAGAGGTGACATCTGCTTTGTTAGACTCCAGAGCATTCCCAAGTCAGTGTTAATTTAGTTGATTTGTAAAGATTGCTCCCTTTGGATAAGGACAGGGCGGGCTATCTTGTTTTTAGCTTTTGGACAGGTGTCCTGGGAAATTCTTCTAGGCAGCAAGATCTGCTCCCCTCCCAACAATTGAAGCGTGATTTTACAGTATGACAGACTGTCCCACCTCATGCTGGGAGGCAAAGAGAAGGGGTCAGCAACCTGCAAGAGGCTGCCACTGATTTAAGGACACCAGCACTGAGGGACAAAAGAAGGATATTTCAGATATTTTTATTACTTTTGGTTGTCCGTGTTACTAGAAACTAAATTGGAAAACAGAAAAGGTACTAAGGGAGTGCCTTAGTCCATTGAGACTGCTATAACAAAATGTTGTACACAGACTGTGATTTATAAACCACAGATTTATTTCTGGAGGCTGAGAAGTTCAAGATCAAAATAAATTAAATATGTGGTGTGGACCTACTTTCTGGGGCATAGCTGTGTCCTCGAGTGATGTAACCTCTTTGAGATATGCCCTATTTTGTAAGAGCCCCCATCTCACTTAGGATGGCTCTCCCCCATCTTCCGAAGCCACCACCTTCTTACACTGTCACCTTATAGGTTAGGATTTCTGTATGAATGTCAGTGGTGCACACACTTTCAGTAGAAAGTGTGAGGAATAGAACAAATACTAGCCACATGTAGAAAAAGCAGTGAGCTGTCTGTGAATAGACGTCAGTTTGTGTCCTAGCTTCCCAGCTGTGGTCATGCAGTATGAATCTCGAGTGTAAACTTCTTGAAACGCCTGGGGTTTCACAGGGCGTCCTCATATGAGACTGCTTGGTTCACCAAGTATGAAACAGAGCTTGGTTTCTCTGCCACACTAGTGTCATTGGATAACTACTTAAAAGCTGTCAAGTACCCTTCCCTTCCTTTTCAAACCCTTTCTTTTTGCTGTTGCTGAGCATCACACCCGGGACCTTATGTGGTGACTTTTATTAAAGTGTAACCAGGAATGGTAGCTCCTGAATATATTCCTGTATTGCTGGACTGTTACAATCCTAAACTCAATTCAAAATTTAAAAGTTTTTTTCCTTCAAGCAGTAAAAACTGTATTTTGTTAATTTCTTTATTTCCCCTTTATAGCACTTGGCCTGGCCTCCTCCAGTATGAATGCCATCTCAAACCCGGCTTTGAACAGTAAGATGTAGACAATATATGCAAGAGACAGTGTGTATGCTCAAAAACAGCCTGGACACTGTTGTGAGAACAGTCTAAGAAAGTGGGCACAGCTTGTGGCCTTGGGGTTAGGTGCAGTGGCTCGGTGATGGACGCTGCCCTTCCCAGAGTTTAGAACAGTAAGCTTGTATTTGAGAGCGGCTCTGAGAGAGGGTGGGGTTTGAAGTCAGTAGTGATCTTTCTGGCTGTCAAAACTGAAAATAGTTGCCTAAGATAAAGTTGAATGTTCAAATGAGGTAACTTGGAAGCATTACTGGGAAGGAAACGTGAAAGAGAGAGAGGAGGGAAACAATGATATTCAATATCATCAAGTTGATTGGATTAATAAATCCCCAGGAGATAAAGCACATTTGTGGATGTGTCCTTGAGGTTGTTTACCATGGCATGTGGGAGAGCAAGTTAAGGTGGTGGGGGGCAGCTGTAAATGGAGATGGCACCATCCAGTGGGCTGGGTGCAGGTGGGACAAATGTGGAAAAAGGAGGAAGCCCAATACCACGGTGCGCCCTCTCTCTCTCTGCCTCCCTCTTTCCCTCCCTCCTTCTCTCTTTCGCCTTTCTCTCTCCCTCCCCTAGTTACCAGAGGTGAGCAGCTCTACTTCCCTGTGATAACACAGGAACCAAGAATGTAGCATGAAGAGAAAAGGAAAACTTCACTATTTCTTAGGCCTTCACAACCCTTGAAGCTCTGCCTAGCTCACTAGTACTGCATGTTTTCCTTCTCTAGGATGTACTCTAAAATCGTTACTGTGTTTACCATTCAAGCAGTAGTGATGGATTGCAGACACAATGAACGGATCTGGACAGGCTATAAAAGGGCAAGACATTGCAATTTAGAACTCTGCATTTTGAATGTGATGTCACAAATTATGCTGGGATTCAATAGATGTGTGTATTTTGGGCAGTTTCTAAAATCTGTCATTTCTCTTGGGGTGAGTCATTCCTACTTTTTACTTGACTGCAGCATATCTTCAACCACTGTACAAACTTTTGTTTTGAGTTTTGAAAACAATCTTTATTTTTTAAAGTTAATATGTGCATTACAGGAAACAAAAACACAAGCTAAGAACAAAGTCATTAGCAGTCATAAGCTGCTTAGTTGGATATGTCTTTCTAGGTCCTGTGTATATATCTATATCATGCCGGGTTTTTTGTTTGTTTGTTTTTTTTTTTTTTGTACCTGGCAGGGGATCGAACTTGGGACCTTGCGCTTGTGAGGCAAACAGTGGAACCACTAAATCCCTGGGCCCACATCATATCATTTTGTGTGATTGAGTTTGTAGTGCCATTTTATAAACTTTAAAATGGAAAATGAAAACCTCTAGTTTCCTTTTTATGGCAACATCATCAAGCCATTCTTTAGAATTTTCTCTCTCTAAGATGCAGATGAAAACAACACTGAGATTCCACCTCACCCTACAAAGAATGGCTGCTATCAAGAAATCATACAGTAACAAATGTTGGCGGGGTTGTGGGGAGAAAGGAACCCTTCTCCATTGTGGGAGTGCAGACTGGTGCAACCACAATGGGAATCAATATGGAGACACCTCAAAGAGCTAGGACTAGCGATTCCATTTGACCCAGCCATAGCTCTGCTGGGTATCTTTCTGAAAGAATTAAAAGAATCATACCACAGTGATATATGCACACCCATGTTTATAGCAGCACAGTTTGTAGTAGCTAAAACTTGGAAACAGCCCATCTGCCCATCAGTTGGAAACTGGATAAAGAAGATGTGGTTTTTCTATAAAATGGAATACCAGCCATAAAGAATGAGAAAGTAGATTCATTCATAGGTAAATGGATGCATATTGAGGATATACTCCTAAGTGAAATAAATAAGTCACACATGTGTAAACACCAAATAGTTTCTCTGGTGTGAAAAACTATAATAGTACACAAGATCCTAATGGGATAATTAACAATGTGAAATAGGAAGAAAAGGGCTAAAGGTGTAGGGAAAGTGGGAAGGGTAAAGGGAAGGGAATAAGGGAAAAGAAAAAAGGATGAGAAAATGAAAAGAAGGAAATAAAGTGTTTGTAAATGGGAGGAGAGGAGGGGGTGAAGGGAGAGCAGGGACAAGGGGAAAAAAAGAACCAAGACCTGTTGTGTAAAGGTACAAGATCTCAATAATGGATGTAACTGTACTGTATACCTAGATTGTACCAATAAACTCAATAAAAAGGAAAAAAAAAAGAATTTTCTCTAACATTTGAGTGATAGTAGATTGAATGTCTCCAATATATGCTTATTTGCTAGATGAAGGAAGTAAGACCCATACTTTGTAGCTGCTGCCACTAAACAACTGCTTCCTTTGAATCTTGATTACCTCCTGAGGACCTTTGCTAGGAGTCCTACTTGAGGACCCCTGATTGAAGCTCATTTAAGACCAGCGTGGTAAAATTATTATATATCTTAAAAGCATTTAATGTAAAAAACATAGATGATCCATGAATTTTTCTATTTATATAGTATTTAATATAACACTATAAATTCTAATAATTATAGGTTTATTGAAAATATGAAATAACAGATTTGTGCAGTTTGGAGTGCTGAATCCTGGCATGCTTTCCTGGTTTATTTGAAGTGATGGGATTGTGATTTCTAATTTAAATGGGAAACTAAGAAAGCCAAACAAATATAAATAGAAAAGCACAGTACAATATCTTATCTTTGTTGTTTACCTCTCACATTTTTGTTCCCAGTCCTGTCTACCAGAAAAATGAAAAAAAAAAAGTTTTTTAAAATTTGTGAGTACTGGAGATTGAACCCAGGGCCTTTGCACTGAGCTAATTTTCCAGCTCTCCCCACCTCCTTTTTTTTTTCTCAATTTTGAGGCAGGATTTCACTAAGTTTCCCAGGCTCGGCTTGAACTTGCAGTCTTCCTTCCTCAGCTTTCCGGAGTGCAGGGATTTTATCCTGGCTCTGCTTTACTTTTTTTTCAATAAAATCTAAATGTTGATGGACCTTTAACTGTTTCTAGTGTTTACCATCATAACTACTTTGTAGTGAAAAATCCTTATTTTTGTAGTCTACTTCCATAGAAATCAGATTGATCTACCAAATAGTTATCTGAGAACGTTGAGCAGCTGGTTCTCCTGATTGTCTCAGAACAGGACATTTTTGGGATTGGTGTGATTATTTTTTCTTCAGCATCAAGGAACCCATTCCCAGCCCTATTCCTTGATTTGCTTTGGGCTTAGGAGTCCGTGACAGGGAATTTGAATCCAGTTTGCTTTGCCGAGGAGCCTGCTTGGAGACTGGATCTGTAGAGGTAACTGGTGAAGTGTTCAGAAGAGAGGACTGGGTGGCAGGGGCTAGAGCTCTGAGGGTGCAGAGTTCTTGGGTTTAGTGTGAGGCTGGGCCAGAGCTCTCACCAGAGTATGTACTCTCTGGTACATGTTATACAGCAATGAGCTCTGTCACTAGGAGCTCAGCCACCTTGTTTTGGAGTCCCCTCTGAAAGGACCCACCCACATGAAGCTCAGGGATCTGCCTTTGTCATGGAGAGGGTGACACCTAGAGGAAATTTTGGTCAGGAGACACTGGGCAGGAGATCAGTGATGGTGGTCTGCAGACAGAGGGGCACACATGGCTGTCTGTAGGTACAGTGGCGCAGGAACGTGTTTCCTCAGGGGAGTGGCCAAAAGAGGAATTGATTTAAATTGGAGGAATCAGGAAAAGGCACAGTCTCCAAGTAGCAGTAATATTCCTATAAAAGTAAAAGAAATATTTTAAAGTATAGATGCAGCCAGAGGATGTATCTTGTATATACTTTTTAAATTTCATAGTTATTCTAATTGGCTTTGAAGTCTCTGTTCCCACCAGTGGTATGAGAGTAAGTGCAATCATGGCAGTTATGGGTATCACGTCTCCTTTGTTCCTCAATAGTTGTAGGGGGTGGGGAATAAAAATGAGCAAGATGCGGTATGCATACCTACCAGCCTCCCATTATATATCACAAATATCTAGTAATTAAAAACTGTTAAAGGGGGACAAGGGAATCCCCTTTTATTTCGTTTTATGAGGAAATTTCCAATTGTCTGCAGCTAAAGGAGGGCTATTTGTCCAGGGTTGACTTTTAAGCCACTCAGAAAATTTTCAGAGCTATTCGTTCTTGGCCTACAAAAGTTGTGGGCTCAGCTATCAGCTGTCTTTACCACCACATGTGGAGATTAATTCTGTCTCATCTTGATTATGTTAGAACACATTTCCCAGCATCCCTTTCCCTGTATAATTTTGGGCTGGATTTGACCAAAGGAGGAATTTGCATAGAATGCAGAATGTGAGTAGTCTGTGAATTTCATCATGATTAACTAGGTGGTGATAGTTGAGGAAAAGGGGCTGGCAGAGGGGCTGATGGGTCCCTTCTCTTCTCTACATCCAGCAGTTTTTCCACCTGCAGACACTGTATCACACCAGACCCAGATGCATTCCCTCCACAGCTCCTCCTTTGCCTCCCCTCTTCTACATCTGCAGGTGCTGGTTCCTCTGCTTGCCTCTCCAGGGAGACCTGAGGTCCTCTAACCCTCATTTTCAGATCATCCCTTTCTCACAGTTGTGTAAGATTTAATTTCTGTTGTAAGTCCTTCAGCCATAATTTAGAGTGGCTGTGCTTCTCTAATTGAGCAATGGCTCATGTCCGTGGTTTGGAAATCATGAAGAAAAATGATTTTTTCACAGCTAGTTTTCCTTTCCTTCAGGTATACCATAAAACACGTTGGAAATGCTTTCAGTGTTTGTAAATACTTTTCATTTTCTGTGACTGTCTTCAGGATCTGTTGAAGTTATAGATGTTACACACGTGTTCCCCCCACCCCATATTAGTATGTATCATGGTAGCAATCCATCATGTAATCTGTATAAAATACTGTGAATGTTTCTTCCTCTGAATTGTTTTTTGTGAAAAATTACTATTTCTTCAAGTGGCTTCATTTGTAAATGATTTGTTTAATGTCCTGTGGCTGCAACTTTCTAGTATTAGAAAGTCTTTGATTAACTACAGATGCTTAAATGAGGGCACATGGTTATTTTGTTCATCCATTTTAAGAGGGTCCTCTTTAAGCTTTTTCTAGAAATACATCTTTTAATGTAGTTAGCACAATCTATGATTGCTTTATTAGTATTAAGCTGCTTGAAGAGAGCAAGACTATGTCTAAATTGGTTTATTAATATTAAAATGCATAAAAGCAAGATTATGTCTTTTACTGTGAAGTAAAAGTAAGATTGTAATTGAATCGACTATTTTTAGAGGTAATTTTTGTTTAGCTTTAAAATTTTTATCACCAGTGAAGTGTGTATTAATGATTAGGGAAGCAATAAATAACCAATGACAAGAATAAAATAGTAGGTTAATTTACCCTCCTACCTCTAATGAGGCCTGTAAAATAGTAATAAATAGTATTTTTAACAGAATGGCAATGTGAAAAACCATGAATTGATACTTAATCTTAGAAATTTTCATAGGGACTAAAATCAGTATTATTTTCTTAAAAACAACAATGTTTTGTGCTAAGATAACATTATTTTTAAGTCAATAAACTGTTCAGAGTGGCATGACTATGCCTCCACAGTATCTGAATGGAAGAATTATTTTTGATAATGTGGAACTAATTGTATACTATACTTAACAGAAACAATTAGATTTAAATCTTGCATAAAAGCCTTATTAATAAAGAATTTCTTAATGGGAAATAATGTCTCCCTAGATAATGTACTATTTCCATTAAAAAATCCTTGTCCTAGACAGGGTCCCATTTTCATCTTTTACTTATATTTGAAATTCACTATTTTAAATATGTACAATAGAAGTTTCTGACGGGCAGCAGTCTCATGGGAAGCCAAGGATCTCTAGTTTAATTCAATTAAGTGATGTGAATAAATGGTTTATTCATATGTCTTAGAGCTTGCAATTCTCTGTCCCTAAGTTGATGAGCCCATGTCAAGCACCTGGGAAGTTGGAGTAATTGTTTCCATTCAGAGTTGCCATTGGGTGTATGGAAAGAATCATCACAGTATCCTCGTGTTCCCAGAAACCTAGTTACAACCTGAGGAAGTGCCTTTCAGCCTATAGGAGATATAGTAATAATTGAATATTGGTAACTGGTTTGAAGTTTGGGATTCACAAGTAATAATGAAAGGACAGAAGTTAGCTCATTTCCTTTGGGAAATTGGCACTTAGGCCTCTCATACTTATCTCCCTATAATTATATGTTCTTTTATAAAAGTTCATCTTTCCATAATATCTTTCAAATCTTCTCCTGCCTTCCCCTCTCCTTTCTGTTTGCCTTCTGGTAATAGGTTAATCTGAGATACTGAAATACATTTTAACAGTCTCAATTAGGATTCTATCAAACCTGATGAAAGGTGATCGCCTTCCACACTGCAATTACACACTGCAATTCTGTTCAAAACTGGATATTCCAATTTTGCTCCCTTCAGTGAACCATAGAAATTACAGTTTCCACAACAAGTCCAATGTTACTGACTTGAAACAGATGATCATTGTGGTAGTCATCTTACTGCAGCATCATGTACAGTGCTGTATTTTGCATGTAGGAAAATATATTTTGTGAGAGCAATGCTGAATAAAAAGTAGGTTGATTATACAAATACTTGATTCATCAGTAAACTGTTTTAAAAACAATAGTTGAAACTAAGTAGTTACTAACATTCTTGATTAACATTCTCACACAGTTACTGTGGTCCCCATTGTGGTTCCTAGCTGTGTCTCGTGAACATTATTTTACAAAAATAATAATTTCAGAATGCCATCTCTGAAACACAAAGCAATCATTTTTATAAAGCTTGCCTGATTAAAAACACTTCTTATTTATTCTACTTAAAGTTCTTTTAATGAATTTAACTTTTTTCCTTTAGATTTAACAATGCATCCAGTAATATTTGTTCTGTAGCGTAAGACTTAGAAAACTATAAAAATTGGCATCAAATTGTATTATAATTTGAATTACATTCGTGGTAAAGAATGAGAGACAAACATTTACAAAACATTACAATAAATAGGACTATGTGTAAGGTTTTGTTTAGGTTTCTAAGTAGCTTTCAATGTTGTTCTCTAAAACAGTACAGTGTTTGAGAGTCTTATACATTTTTGTCAGTCTGCCAAATATGTCTTCCATTGCTTTTTCTCCTAATATATTTAAAAACTATAACTGGCTGTTTCCAATAAAACAGTGTAAACTTGGCCAGGTGTACATACTGTCGGTTATCAGAAACTCACTGGAAAAGGAATGAAATATAGTACATGTATTGCATATTTAGGCTACTACATATTTAAGAGCAGGCACTTTAGAATTACATCAACTTGCAGTGCAATAATATGTTTATTAATGTATAGGTGTAATATATTTGTAAAACCTATCCCCGTTTCTCTTTAGCTTTTTATCTTAAAGTATGTTTAAATCAACTCATCAAAAGAAAGTTGAATTTCATGAATGGGACATTCTTTTATAACTCTTTGGGATAGGACAGGAGACAGTGTTTTTAAAAGGGGAAATTTGGGTGAGCTTTTGGAAAAACTGTTGAATAAATAAACTATTTTAATTAAATTACTTTGTGACCAGCTTTTCTGAAGTTGCTGTAGTGGTTTAGTATTTGAGATTATTTTTGTGAACTTACTCTTGGCCTGGAGTCTGAGTTGCAGAGTATTTGCAGCCTTTGAATGATATCTTCCTTTTCCTTTTTCTATTCACCCTCATAGTTAGGACTGGAGTTTAAGTTCCCTGGTGGAGCACTTGCCTTGCAGGTGTCAGGACCTGAGTTCAACCCCTAGCACCACAATGAAAACCAAGAAGAACTGTTGTCCTAATGGGTGGCTTCAGCATCCACCGTGTTGGCTTGGTCCACCATGTGGGCCTTCACCCATGTGGCCCATCTAGGCTGTCTTGAGTAAAGAGGAATTTCCTTGGGCCCTATATAAAATATATAACATAGTTAATCCATATAAATAACAAAATTTCCTTTTTTATATTTTAACTTGCTAAATTATTTACCAAAATTATAAGCCCAAGTTTAATAATTAAATAAGAAAATGTATACATCTGTGCAATAATAATGAAGCCCTGTCTTCACAGGTACACACTTTTCTAGGTGGGCTGAAATACTATATTAAGAATCACCATGTTTACTTGCCAGGCTGCACAGGTACACGGAACCCTTAACCTGCACAGGTCTGCACTGGTCTGTGAGCAGGAGTTTAGCACTACACTGTGCCCTCTTGTATGCAGTGTTCCTCGTTGTTACAGTCTGTCCTCCAGCACTGTGCAGTAGAGCTGTGAAAAATATCCCTAAAAATCTTATACTCTTAAGATCTTGGGCTAGGGATTTAGCTCAGTGATTTCACTGCCCTCCTTGCAAGTACAAGGGCCCAAGTTCGATCCCCGGTACCAGAAAAAAAGAAAAAAAAGTTAAGGTCTTGGAGGGACACATTACTAGCTGTCCAGGGCCATGTACCATCACTTCCATATCATGGCCTCTATTTGAAATGAGGTCAGATGGTAACGAGAGTAGTTGACAACTCTTCACTGAGGCTGCAGCCATTTCTTTGTCTTGATTGTTAGTAACCAAAGCTGATCTCATCACAGCCTACGTACTGCCAATTAACTATGCCCAATTAGGTGTGCTGTCTGGCTTTTAAGTTGAGCTGCTGGACAGCTTGGAGAGGTGCGCATCTCTCTCTTGTATGCTGAGGATATGAAAAATGATACTGGCAGTGGAATGCTAGTTAGCCTTTTAAAGGATGTAAAGTTATCACAATTAAACATTTGCTTAGACAAAAAAGAGTAAGTAGTTTTTTACACTTGATATCTTCTAAAGACAAATTAGAGATATCTTCCTACATACTTTTTTGGTAGATGCTGACAATAATTATGACAATAGCTGTCATAATTTCATTGTTTTTAAATGTGCCACGTATTTGCGTAATCATTTTAAGTACTGTATTTCATTTATGATAAAGGTACAAATTTGACCTCTTTACAAATTCGTGCTTCCTTTACCTTTCTGAATCTCATTCTTTATAAAAACAATAATAGGCGTCAGAGCTGTGGGGTTTTTCTTGTTTGTTTTGTAGTGGTAGTCGTGGAATCCAGGGGCCTCATGCAGGCCAAGCAAGTGCTCTTCATGGAGATACAGCCCCAGCCCTAGAGTTGGAGATTTTAACCCAGGTCTTGTTAACTCCAATGTCCTTGCTCTTTTTACTAGTCTTACATGCAGTAGCCCAAATATACAGTAAACTGATTCACTTGGTTCTTTTTCTGGTGAGTTTCTGATAATGAACAGTGAGCATAGCTTGTCTTCTTTTCAGCTTGATGGTAACCACTTTATTATGAATTACAAATCACAGTTAACTGATGATGTGAAAGCACAGACTGTCATCCAAGTGTGTAGAAGATTTATTCTAAGATGGAACCGTGTTTCTGGGAGGAAGGTGGCCCTGGCTTTCCGAACATAAGTACATGTAGGAAGAAGAAGACCAACCCATGAAGACTGTGACCTAGCCTTGTTGCTGTAAGAGCATCTGTGGCAGTGACCTTGTAAGCCAGTGTGAAAATCCTCCTGTAGAGCTCCTCATTACCTGTAGGGTAACACTCTGTGGTTCTTCCAGTTTTAACCATTGCCTGCCCACTAATGAGTAACAAGGATATAGTGAAAGTGATGGCTGGAATAGCCAACACTTAGAGATCTCTCACCTTGCATGAATTATAGGAGATACCGGTGAATGTTAGGTTTTCTTTAATCATCTCTGAAATGATTGTTTTGATTCTTTACAATATAAAAAGACAATAAATTAATTGATCACAGCAACCCCATAGAAGATGTCTGATTTAGTTCTCTGATTTTAAACAAATGTGACTCATAAACATGATGCCAGCTGTGGTCTTTGAAGATGTACATTTTTTGGCTTGATTTAGTGCATTCTCTCTCCCTCCCTCCCTTCTTCCCTCCCTCGTCCCACTCCCTTCCCCTCTATCCCTTTCTCCCCTTCCCTCTTTCCCTTCTCTGATTCTTTTTCTCCTTGTCTGTCCCTTTCTTTGCCCCACCACCACCACTTTCCTGTTTGCCAAAGGTATTGTCTATCGCTGAGTTCTTTCATACATCCAACTTTCCTGCTAGGCTCATAAGATACTCAGGCTTATAACTTTGTTTTAAGAGATGAAAAACACAAATTTCATTCTCTTTTTGAGTATGAGAAACAAATATTCCACAACCATTTTCCCCCAAGATTTTTTTCTTGCCAACATTTTTAAAAATATTTCTTGCTTTCAGTTTTAATCCATTTCGTGTGCTCGAGCACTTCGGCAGCGCATATACTAATCCATTTCTTCATTTCCTCTCCCCTTGCCCAGTCCTGTCAATATATAGAACAACTGCTCAAAACCTGTTGGTTTCCAAGAATACAGTTATTAAATATGGCCTTTGTGTCTTGTTTTCAAACCTTTTCCCTTCCTAACTTGGTCTTTACGTGTCCCACGGCTGACAGTTAGCTTCTCTGATGCAGATCGGTGCCCCATCACACGGGAGTGTCATGGCACAGTAAAACTAATACTGCCGTCCTGGGTTTACTATTAGCATCTTTTGACACACTGAACAGAACAAGAAGAGTGCATGCCTTACTTCTCTTGGGACACTTGAGTACTGGCTGCTTAAACTGGTGGGAAGCTTTGAATACTTTTGATAAACAGGCTTTGTATTTAGGCACACTGATGGTTTTTGAAGTTACTGTCTTTATTTTCAAAGTTGATTTGAGGGCACTTTTGCCTGGTATTTGGAAGTTATATATCATTATTGCTTTCTTTGTTGCTTATTAAACAAAAAGAAGAAAATGAATTTAAAATCAACAACCAACTCTTCTTTTTCAGATGCAAAAGAAATTGTTTTAAAAGCCCAGATCTTAGCTGGAGGAAGAGGAAAAGGTGTCTTCAATAGTGGTCTGAAAGGAGGTGTTCATTTAACAAGAGAGTAAGTGTACGGGTTCTAATTCCTTGTCTTTGAGCCACATGATTGTGGAAAGCATTGCTCATGATTGCAAGGCCCACTGAGGAGTGTTGGGGTGGGGTTAGAGCAGGCCACAGCAAGTAGAGGAGACAGGTGGTCCAGCAGTGCCCCAGATTTCCTTCTGCTCTCTTAAAGTTTTCTTTCCCTCTAATTGATGGAAATTGTATACTTCTTCTCTCCTGTACAATAAGCAGTTCACCATAAATGCTGGAAATGGTACCACTTGCAAATGAAATGCCGCTTTATAATGTCATTGCTATGAAAGAACCTCGAGTGGCTCTGTATTACCAGTGGCTTCAGATCCTCTGACCCAGTAGTGTATGCCTGCTTTCCTCTGAGTCCGTCTCCAGTGTTATCGCCCAACACTGAACATGTTCCTCTCATCCCTGGCCGTTGTATACCCTTCATTATTTACTTTAATCTTTATCCTCCTGCTCATTCCTCTCATTGTTTAGTATTTCCCAAAGTGTCCATTCTCAAATATTTATTCAGCTTTTGTCTAAATCTGCTATATATCTCAGCATTGTCTCTTTCTGATGATTGTAACTTATCAGAGCAAAAACATTGCAGAGATCAGCAAGCATCCCACATTTCTTGCTTTCACGCATTTGTATTTTGCTGTCAGCTCTAGCACAACACTAGGCACACAGGAGATGAGTGGAAAGATTTGGGTTCTGGGAATAGGGGTGGGCCCTATGCACTGTAGACATGAGGCTGTGTGGACTGTGCAGAAAATGACTTTCAACAAACATTGATTTTCTTTTCTTTTTTTCTCAACCTCAGCCCCAAAGTTGTGGGACAGCTGGCTGAACAGATGATTGGGTATAATCTAGCAACAAAGCAAACTCCGAAAGAAGGTGTGAAAGTTAACAAGGTAATATGGATGCTTTTGGTTATTTTCTTCATATATGTTTTAAAAAAAGAAAGAAAATCATACCTCAGTTTTGACAGCATGGAGTGAAGCACTGCTCTTTGGCAGTTTGCCATGTAATTTTTTAAACCTGTGATCTATTTGCAACTACTGTGCCTTTGAGAAATAAAAAGCCTTCTATAATTGTGATATTTTATTTATTATTTTTTGCATCTAGTAAAATTGAGTAGGGGTGAGTGATGAAGACAGGTATATTCTGTTTAAAGTTGTGCAGGGTTTAGTAGGACAGCCTTATACTGACGGAGGGGCACTTCTTCCCCCCTTTTGGCCCCACCTTTAGTCCTGTATATCATACTTACCTCTTGTGCTTCTCCCAAGTGCCCATAAACCACTGGTGGTGGGCCTGTGACACACGTGCTACAGCAGGCTGTTTGTTGTCATTGAAAGCCCTAAGAGGTTCACCTCACTGCCCTATACCATACTTTAAGATTTTGAGCTCCCTTCATTTCTGGTAGTATATTGTATCAGTGAAGTTTGCAGAGACACTCAAGTGTGTATAAGGTTGTACACCTTATATATGCATATACCCACATGTGCAACATAGACACATAAAGTAAAGCTCAGAGACAAGTAGCCTGTCTCAGCTGTGAACTTCTGAATGGCAGAGCTGAGGACAGAACCTACCTCTCCTACCACTTTTCTCAGCTGTGCAGTCTCCCTTCGTGCATGGAAGGAACAGAACCAGCTATTTGATTTCAGGACCCAGTGCCAATAAAATGGGCAGGGAGGGACCCTTGTTCAAATTTCAAGGAAGCTATAGTGAAAACAGATTCAGGAATAAAATTTATCTGGGCCTCCAGTCTGCCAGATCTAGGGAGTCATGGTTAGAAGGTCCTGTCCCAGTAGTAATTTGGGGCCCTGCTTTTTGGGGTAAGCAACTGTCTGTTCTATTGACACAGATTTATGATCTCTATCATTGTGCCATGCTTGTTGGACACTGAGGTAGTATTTTCTGTTTGTACTTTTCAGAGAGAAAATTTTATGGAAACCGCTTGACATGACTTAAAAACAATCACTAGGTAGTCCTCAGTGTATTGTGAGAGTATCTACCCTGTCCCATATAAGGACCCTAAGCTGGAGGGACAACGGAATCCTGACAGGTCATGAGCTCTGTCTTACTAGAGCCCTGAACCTTTCTAAATGTTGAGGAAGCAAAAAGAAAACTGCTGTTGATCATTTCCCTCTACTGCTGCCCCTTCAGTGGGTGTGAAAAACTGTTTAAAACTCCAAAGTATTTCATCTTTGTTGATTTTTTCTTTTTCAGCCTGGAATTCTACTTTTATCACCCTTTAAATCTAATTATGATCTTTTACCTGTGTAACTTACTCAGAATTTTTTCACAGACAGCATAGTATTTTTACTTGTAGGGATTGTGTTTTACATGGTCACATGGGACTTTGGAGTTTGTGAAACTTTTTAAAAGCACATAAAAATGTACACACAAAGCAAATTCACACTATATAATAATAGAATTCAATGTAAAATTAGTTTGTAGATACATTCTTGAAATAGTGGAGATAATGGCATTCTTCTAAATTGAGTCATTGCCAGAAAACTACAAGTGATTTATTTTTAAATAGTTTTTTGGTTGCA
The DNA here is from genome assembly GCF_012274545.1 of Fukomys damarensis. NCBI lineage: Eukaryota > Metazoa > Chordata > Mammalia > Rodentia > Bathyergidae > Fukomys > Fukomys damarensis. The sequence continues at coordinate 1,791,345 of NW_022900940.1, read as the reverse complement.
AAAGTCCTTAACACATGTAAAAAATTCCAATAATACAAAAATTTAAAAATTTTTAAAAAGTAAAAGTTCCTTGTGCTATCACCCCACCCTGAAATAATTGTTAAATATTCCCTTTTTCCTTTTTAAATGTAAATTGTCACTTGTCACATTTCCACAACCACAGCATGTAATAAACAATCTGAAAGACTTTGCATGTAAATACATATGATTTCATCTCTTCTTTTTTGTTGGGGGCATAGTGTTCCCATGAAAAAATGTAATTAACATTTAACTAATCACTCATTGGTGGGCATTTGTTTTGAGTTTTTTAGGGGCAGTACAACAGTGAATGTTCTGAATACTCTAATATATGGAAAAGGCTTTAGACATTATAATGGCCATGTCTTTCATTTTCAGGATGTGCAAGTAGAGAAAGTCCATAGAATGTTGCCAGAAAAGCAACATCTGGATCCAAAGTTTTTGTTTTCCAAGTTATTCAGTGTCCACTCCATCTTCCTGGATCCATTAAGGTTGAGAAGATGAGGAACTGACCTAGACTTATGGATTAAGTCATTACTTAGTATTTACCATGCGGCTTGACAGAACAAGGATAAACTTTTAATGATTTACACTACATGAATCATAAGAGTAAGAACCTGCATACGTTTGTTATGTGTTTGAGAGGTATGATCTGGGCTACTTTTATTTGCAAGGCATAGTGTTGGTTTCTGGTATATAGCAATGATGTTTTCAGGCAGAAAGTTTTTTTTTTTCTTTTTAGTATTGTGTTTAAAGATGTTCTAACATTTAATAGCCAATGCCTAATTTTTAAATAGGTATAATAATAATTTGCTAGGAAGGATTGTTATAGATTAAATCAGTTATACACACTTAAAAACCCGAGACAGGAGGTGTTCGGTACCTCTGTCACAGTATGCTCGGCCTGTGGTAACAGTGCTGCTATTCAGATGGCTTATAAACAATGGGAGTTTCTTATAATTTGGAGGCGGGAGTCTAAGACTAGGACATTAGCACATTTGGTGTCTAGTGAAGACCCATTTATAGAATGCCGAGATTTTGCTGCTCCCACATGTGGGAACACGTGTAGCTTTCTGGGCTTCTTTGCAGAAGAGTACAGATCTCTTCTCTCAGGCTCCTCCCTTACAGTCGAATCGGTCACGAAGGCTCTACCTCTAGTTGCCATTGCATTGAAGATGAGCTTTCAGCATAGCAATTTTGAGTGAGCACAAACAGTTCTAAAATGTTACACGAATGAAATCAGGTAGTATTATATAACCTTTGGGAAAATTTTTTCCAGTCAGCTTCATTTTATGGACATTCCTGGAGGGGCTTGTTTCAGGAGCGTGTGCCTCTTTATTGCTAAGTAGCATTCTGAATACAGACAGTTTGTTTAACCATCATCTGTTGAGGGGCCTCTGGCCTGTTTTAGTTGCTCTGCACCCTCGTGTAACTGGATTTTTGGTGTCAATGTGAACTTTTCCTTTTGGGGAGATATTGTTGAGTCCTATGTTGGTTGTGTGACTCATTTTTTCAGAAATTCACAAATGTTTTCAAAGGACTGTGTCATTTTATGTTGCCACCTGTAATGTATGAGTAACCATCCTAGCTAGCACTTGGTAGTGGTATTTTTTTATCTTAGCCATTCTGATAGGGGTGGAGTAATACTGCATCCTGATTTTAATTTGCATTTCCCTAATAGCTGAAGATGTTAAACTCCTCTTTATTTACTTACTTGCATCCTGTATATTCTCTGTGATAAGCTGTTCTTCAGGCTTGCTGTGGTCTGAATGCCCCTTCCAAAATTTATGCTGAAACTTGATTCCCATTGCTGTCGCATTAGAGGTAGGGCCTTTTGAGAATCCTTCAGGGCTCTGCTGTCAGGAATGGATTACATTACGGTTCCTTCTAATAGATCTGGAGGGACCTAGCTTACACCTTTACTGCACAGTGGCTCTCACTAGCTGCTGAGTGATAGCACCTTAATTATGACTTCTTAGACTCCAGAACTACAGGGAAATAATAATAATTTGTTGTTGTTATTTATTTTGAGCTGGAGTCTCACTTTGTTGCCCATGCTGACCTCAAACTCATGAGCTATGATCCCTGTTCTTCTGCCTTTAAGTGTCTCAGATTACAAATATACACCACACATTTAGCTTAAGTTTTTGTTCTTTGTACAGACTCTGGTATTTTGTTATAGCAGCACAGATCGTCAAAGACAGTGTGTTTTGTCCATTTTCTGATTAGATTATTTATTTTATTACTGTTGAGTTCTGAGATATATCCTGGATGCCAATCGTTTGATGTGTGCTTCTTAGATGTTTTCTCCTGTTATATAGCTTGTACATTCCTGTCCTTAATGTTTTGTTTCATTTGGTTTTTGGTGGAGGGAAAATGTCTTAATTCTGATCAAGTGCAGCATAACAATGTTTCTTTTATGGATTGGGTTTTGGTATGAAATCTAAGAACCATTTTCCTAGTCCAAAGTAACAAAATTTGCTCATTTTTCTATTTGTTTTACATTTTTATACTGTATATTTAAGTTTTTGCTCAAATTCAAGTTAACTTTTGAAGAAGATGGTAGGCCTCAGTTGAGGGTCTTTTTTTCAACCTGTGGATGTTCACTTACTCCTGACACACTTTCTGAAAAGGCTTATCTTTCCTACTAAAGTGCACTGGCACCTTTGTCAGAAATGCACTGGATATATTTGTTGGTCCTGTTTTAGGCTTCTCTGTTTTCTTGCATTGGTCTATCTATTTATCCTTCTACCACTATACAGTCTAAATTACTACAGCTATGTAAGTTGTGAAATGGTGGAGACTGATTTTCTCATTTATTCTTCTTTTTCAAAGCAGTTTACCTATTTCAGTTCCCATGCCTTTCCAAAGTTAAAATAACCTTATCTTTATCTGTAAAAATCTTGCTAAGATTTTTGTGTTAAGCCTTTATATCAGTTTGAAGAAAATTGATGTCTTTGCTATATTAAGTCTCACAGTCCATTAATGCATTATGTTTCTTCTTATAGTTAGATTGGCTTTGATTCCTTTCATCGATACTGGATAGTTTGGCTTAGATTTTGTTAGATTTGCACCTGTTATTTATCTTTTTTTCAGTAGCAATTATAAGTGGCACTGGAATCTCAACTTCATTGTCCAGCCTGTTTCTTGATACTTGGTTTTAATTCCATTCTAAATGCTTGTTAACTTTTTCTAATGAAGCTCCTTGGACCTGGAGATTTCCTTATCTCTTCCTATTGGCATTTCTGTTTTGCCAGCTCCCCCAGCATCATGTCACAAGCAGAAAGAGGACACAGAAGACTCCCCACCTTATATTTCAAGCTTTCTAGCTTGTTTGCCTTCTTTTTTATAACTTCTAGAGTCATCTTCAGTGATTTATATATTAAAAAAAAGAATTGGAGTTCATATGAAAGTTCTAAACAGAAATTTGGGAGTCTGAATATACAATTCAAAGTGTGGGCAGTAGAAATGACCAATGTGAAGACAATGTCAGATCTAGGGGACAGGGCTGAGATCAATGATTAGTGAATGAAAGATAGCTTAAAAATAAGGGAGGCACGGGGATTTAGCTCAGTGGTTCTGCTGCCTGCCTTGAAAGCATAAGGACCCGAGTTTGATCCCCATACCCCTTAAAAATGGGAGACAGTTGAGCAAGAGTACAGTATCAGGGGACCATTGAGGCCTTATCTTGGCAAAACACAGTTAATGTTCTGCATGCCATAACCAGCTCATGGGCAAGGTGACGTTGGGCCTTAGACAGCTATAGTCATACTTTGACTATGAAATGATTTTCCCCAAAAAATTATACGTAGAATGGCTCCAGATAATATCCTTCATTGTTCTTATTGAGCATATAAATTCAGACAGCCTCTTTCAAGGGCAAGTTGATACTACTTACCAAAATCTTAAATATTCAGAAGTTAAACCTAGCCATCTTACTTTACAGGGATATGCCAATTAAGGAAAGATATCTGCAAAAACTAATGACTTCAGTAGCGTATTAGAAAAATGGAAATTCATTTAAGTGGCTGTGAGTAGGAACATTGTTAAATAAATATTAACATATATATACTGAACGATCCTAGGGGAAAAAAGAGATCCTACAAAAATGTCCTAGTTGTAAGGTTAAGATTTTAAGAAAAGAAAGCTTTCTAGTGTGTACAGCATGCTTCCATGTGTGGGATGATTCTCTGTTCCTGTAGTGCTTGCAGATAGGTACAGAAAGGGACTGCATTTACTCAAGTTTTTGAGAGCAAAGAGCACCTGGGTGAGGCATTGAGGGGGTAATGAATCCTTCCCCACTTGCGTTTTACCCAACCAGGGTCCTGGCCAGTGGCTGCCTTCTCCAGGGAAGCCAGGAAGATGCACCTTTTCCTAAGCAGCATAGAGGATGTGGCGGACATGCATCAGATGGCTGCTTTCACTCCCTTGCTTGTGTACTTTTGGGAGGCTTTGCATTATTTTTGAACAAGCATGTATTGTATTTGTAAACTAAAAGAATATAAACTGAAAGAAAATACAGTGATCCAAGAGACAGAGCTATACAAACATACAAAATATCAGATATGCTATAAAAGAATCCTTCTTTAGTAATCAAATTTGGTTTTCCAGTGAAATCTGAAAAAAGTCAGTATAATGATATATATGTAATGTTAATCTGTCAAATTAAAATAACAGCCGCTTCCCTGGAGTTTTTCTTAAGCAACAGAGTTTCTCAAGAAAGGAAGTAAAAAGGATTAAAGTGGAAACATTCCTTGCGGCACACCAAATACTTGTCATTTGAACAAGTTAACACAATCTAGTTAGGAGGTGAAAATGGAAATTGTGTACCATGGGAGGAGAAGCCTTAAGTCTCCTGGAGCAAACTCACTAGTTTAACTTGCTGAAAATGAAGTTGTTTGATTTGTGTAGTGAGTTTGTATAGATTTCCAAGTGGAAATTTGCTCGATGCTGAATTAATTTGACTTTCCCACTAATGTACTAGGTGATGGTCGCAGAAGCCCTGGACATTTCCAGAGAAACCTATTTAGCGATTCTGATGGACCGGGCCTGCAATGGCCCTGTGCTGGTAGGCAGCCCCCAGGGGGGTGTTGACATCGAAGAGGTGGCCGCTTCAAATCCAGAACTTATTTTTAAGGTATGTTTAAGTATCTGGCTATGCTGTTTTTAATGGATTGTTATTCTAGAATCTGTTAAATTCCTAGTGCAGAGTCTAAGCCTGAAAGCAAAACATCTGTTTCTGAGATTTAAACTAGATGTTTATCAGCCGGGAGTGGTGTTGCACACCTGTAATCCCAGCACTCGGGAGGCTGAGGCAGGAGGATCGCTGTGAGTTCAAGACCAGCCTGGGCTACATAGTGAGTTTCAGGTCAGTCTCAACTACATAGTGAGACCCTGTCTCAAAAAAATAAAAACAAACACAAAGTAAACTAGATGTTTATCCCTTTTCTTGTTGGAGATCCAATAGAAAGTTGGACAGAATCAAAGTGTTAATATTCAAGGGCTTTTTTTTTCCTTCGCTCTTTGCCTTCTTTCCTTCTCTTTTCCGCCCTCTTTCCCTTCTCTGTCATTCCTTTTCAGCCAGCCTGCTCCAAGTGTTATCCAATGGGAGGGCACTGTGGTATTTTCATTGTTTCCTAGTTAACTCTGTTTTGTTTAACGTTATGTAAGGTTCAAGAATTTTTTTCTGAGGAGACAGATTATGAACTACAGACTACCTTGAGTAAAATAAAATCTTTTTAAGATCCAGTTACTGTCAGTTTGTTCTAATCTTTGAGGTCTTGTCCCGTTTATAAGACTAGTCAAAGAGATATTTAGTCATACCTGGTTTATAAATTTCTTACAGACTCTAAGCCTCATTTTTCAAACTGAAAGAATAAAAATGATGTGACTTTTGCCCTGCAGAACTATAAGGATTATGTGAAGTGAGGTTTATAAAATCCTTCTTACTCTATTGTAACTATATAAGAAAATATATAAAATCTATAAAATTATCATTTCAGTTTTTAATCTGGATTCTAAATGTCCTTATACAATTTCCAATAGAAACGTGTTTTTTCTTCTACAAAGTGATTCTGTGTCATTTTGAAAAGGAGGGATTTATTTTCCTAAATCTCTTTGTCTAGATAATGCACTCATATAATAGTGATTCATTTAAAAATACTATTGCCAATGTTCCATATATAAGATCACTACGTTGGAAGTTTGAGACTACATATAGGCTTATCAGTAATACCTCCCCACTTTCAAAATTATCATTATTGGAAACAATTCTGTTTACTAAAAGAATATATGAAATAATATATATAAGTAGCACTTGGTATTTTGAGAATGGTACTTTGTAGAGAGCTAAGGTATTAATAATATTCATCATCAGTAGAGTGTTTAAATCAGAGGATAATATTTAACCTAAATATGACAACTCTAAACTTAACAGCAATATTAGGCAGAAAAACCTTCTTTGGAAGGCTTCCAAAAGATGTCATAAAAATTAACTGACTAAATATTCATCAGTGCCATCTGTATAGTAATTAAAAGTGAAAACTGGCGTCAGATCGTCTTGTCAGCATGCCACCTTGAAGAATTATATAGTTTTTGGAAGGGCTGTTTCATTGATTGTCTGGTAATTAAAACATACCCTATAGGCAGCTGGAGTAGCCCTGTTCAGAGATCTCTGGAAGGGTGCCACAGTTTAATTACTCATTTGCAAATTAATACTAAGCATTTTCTTTCTGAGGTTGTAAATCTTCTCACTTGACTGTATGAATTTTGTTCATTTGATTTATTTTTACTAGGAGCCAATTGATATTTTTGAAGGGATAAAGGACAGCCAAGCTCAGCGGATGGCAGAAAATCTGGGCTTCCTTGGGCCTTTGAAAAACCAGGTACATAAGCCATTGAGGGATAGCATGTCTGACTTCTTTCAGAAAACATTTGGGAACCTGCTTAATTACTTCTGGTGTTGTGATTACCAGGAAACAGGATTATTGTTTTATATTTATTTTTTATATTTTAATATTTATTGTTTCCTTAGTTTATGATGAAGAAAAATATTTCCTGGTGTTTCAGAAGGGAATGTTTATAATGTGTGTGTGCATGTTTGTGCTGCCCGTATATGTGCTACATGTGGTACATGCACTTTGTGACGTATAGATGATCTCTTTATGGTTTTTGTAGCAGTGTTGATACTGGCAGCTAGCACCTATGGGATTCAGTGCATCCTAATTTTAATTTTAGCATCTGTAGGATGGGCATGATTACCACTAATTGAGGGGTGTATGGTGGGAATTTAGTATAATGGTGTGTGAAAGTGTTTATTAAAGTACTTCATAAAGATCAGTTATTTGGTGGGGGAGGTGGTGCAAAAGTAGAGCACTTGAAGAAAATAAAGGAAAGGAGAAGGGAAGGGAGGAGAGGAGAGGGAGCAGAGGAAAAAAAGAGAAGATCAGTTATTATTTTGTTGTTGTCATTAATAATACACCCCTTAACGAACTGCTGTTCTTTCATCGCCGATAGACACTTGAGATGAGTATTAATGTCTTGAAGGTCATATTTCACTGAGCAGAGCTTAAAATATGCTACACTTTATAGTAGTATCCCTTGGCATCAACCACAGAAAACTGTCCTCCAAGTTGTTGAAGAACAAGATCTGTCATGAACATCCTGGTGCTGCCCTGCCTTTGTTCTAGATCATGTGCCTGATAGTGTGCCTACACAGGCAAGCATCTTTGTCCCACAGCCGAGTCAGAAGAACTGAACAGCTACTTCCCCTCCTCCATTACTCAGCGGGGCCACTCTTAGGTTATGTGTGTATATGTTCCTTGGGCTGGAGCCCCTTAGTGACCTTCAAGACCTTAATACTCATCTCAAGCGCCCTTTAGTTATGAAAGAATAGCAGTTAGTTAAGGAGTTTATTATTAATGACAGTAAAATAACTGATCTCTTTCTCCTTTCTCCCCTCCCTTCCCTTCACTCCTCTCCTAGGGCCCCACAGTGGGTCTACCTGTAGTTCCTGAGTATAGTTATCCCTCACTATTCATGGAGAATTGGTTCCAGGAACCCCTAAGGATATCTAACTCACACGTATTCAAATCTCTCATATAAAATGGCATATTATTTGCATATAACCTATTTACCCCTTCCCCATTTACTTTAAATCATCTCTAGATTGCTTATAATACCCCATACAATGTGAATGCTATGGAAATTATTTTATTTTTTAGGCACAATTTTGTTTTGAAGAATCATTTCTATTTGTGGTTAGATGAATCCCTGCATGCAAAACCTGCAGCTACAGAGGACTGACTGAATGTCCATTAATTTAGTTGAGCAGCACTCTTCCTATAACACAGTAGATTTTGTACTTTTTTCTTTACCTTTGCATTGATTGATTGGTTCTGTAGAACTTTAATGATGACAGTAAGCAAGTTAGAGAATTAAAGTAGAATTTTGCATTGATTGATTGATTGGTTCTGTAGAACTTTAATGATGACAGTAAGCAAGTTAGAGAATTAAAGTAGAATATACATACATACGTATATTTTAAATGAAAGGAGGACAGCACTTATTTGAAAATGAGAGTAGAAATTCCCTTGAAAAGCAAAAAGTCCCATGGGGTTGAAGGAGATAGGATCATCTGGGACTCAGCCTTAGGAGGAGAAGAAAGGGCAGCATTCATTGGACAACTGCAAAAGAGATGCCAGGGGAGGGAAGTGACTTTTGAAAGACAAGAGGAATTCCTGGATATGTGCTGTAACGGTCAGTTTCACCTTCTCAGAATGGGGCTGCTAACCACACGCGGGCTTCATTTGACATTTAGGGGACTTCTCCTTTAGAGCTGGTGATCACTGACAGCCACTTTCCTTATAGTCGCTGTGTCCTAACACGCTGTTCTACACCAGCTCCCGAGCGCACTCCTGTCTGCCTCCTCTGTATCACTTTGTGCTTCAACGTTTCTCTTATTTATGTGTGGTCACCCTTGCTAGATCCTGATCTTCATCACAGCAGGGACTTTGTCCATCTTGTGCATTGCTGTGTTGCCTGCAGCCCACAGAGTGCTTGGCCTGTATATTAGTTGCCTGGGAGACATTTGTCATGTGTGGAAATAAGAGAAACAAGACGTCTAGGCTGTCCGCTTTGAAGCATTTCCTAGGGAGTTATCAGCAGGTGGCTCTACCTGGTAGAAGAATAAATCTGGAGTGGGCAAAATCTGCTGACCTCGTCATTTGAGAGCTCAGGAGGTGAGTAAAATAGGAATTTTAGAGAAGGCAGTAATAGTATTATGTTCATCATAAGACACCCCCAATGCCTAAATATTGTAAGTGGAAATTGAGTTATTTATAGCTCTTAAATGGTATAATCATGTTTTACCAGTGCCTGAAACACTTTAGGAGCATTGAAGAGGTTATTAAGTAGCTATATTATAATTATATTTTTGAACTTAGTATATCAAGCAAAGAAAGGAAATTAATTCATTTTTCTCCCCTTTTTTTTTCACTGCTGACACTTTAAAAGGCTCTAAATTTTTATTTGCCCAGATGCTTAGAGTGAACTCTAGGTGCTGCTTAACTCTGCTGTGCTTGGGGAAGAAAGACAATGAGAACTAGGTCTTTTCCTCCAGGGGCTCACAGAGCAGGGGAGACCACCCAGATGGTGGAGACTATAGGAGGAGCAGTCAGTGAAAGAGGGAGAGAGAGAGAAAGAGAGAGAGACATTTCTGATAGAGATAGCTCAGTTACGGGTTTGTTGGAATCTGTGTGAGACACATGGAGCTACGTTTATATAATAAAAAGGTAGAAAGGCATGGAAGCCAAGGTAAAGTGGTGCTCAAGGGCTGCAGTTATAGATCTGGAAATCTCTTGCTCAAGCCATGGTGATTACCTAGACGTGCTAGGGAAGCAGGGTGCAGAAATGGAGAAGAGATCTGAGAAGGGAAAACATTTAATTACTGATCATTTCATAAAGAAATGTTATCTTGAGGGCCAGGGATTTAGCTCAGTGGTTCCACCACCTGCCTCACAAGCACAAGGTCCCAAGTTAGATCCCTGGTACCACCCCATACACACAAAAAAAGAAAAGAAATGGTATCTTGGAAGTCCCTTAGATTTAGTGTGATTTTTAAAGTTATTTAATTTTCATCTAGTATGTTCTTTAGGCATTTGGAGACATCTCGCTTATGAGTGAACATCATCAAATAATATCTTGAGATTTTTTCCTGAAATTCATGCCTCTTGTCTCTGAACTGTGATTTATTAATATTAACAAAAAATAAAGGTTATATTTCAGCTTACATAAAAACTAACAAATATATGCCCCAGACTAAGACTGGTTTCAGCAGGAGTTTGTTGAAAAAAAATCTGTAATTCCAGGAAAGCTTAATATGACTAAAAATTGGTATGCTTTTTTAAGTGTCTCTTAATTTTATTATCTAGAAAATCCCCCCTTATCTAAGAGGGTTGCATACAAAGACCCTCAGTAGGTGCCTGAAACTAAGGAAAGATACTAAACCTTATATAAACTATGTTTTTTCTATACAGACGTACATATTATAAAGTTTAATGTATAGACTTTACATATAGTAATTAATAATACAACAGATAAATTATAACCATGTACTGTAATGAGATTATGTGAATGTGGTCTCTCTGCCTTTTAAGGTAGCCTGGTATTCTAGACTATATTTTCAGACTAGGGTTGATCTCTAATACTGGAGCCATGGAAAGCGAACCCAAGGATAAGATGGGACTACTATGTACTAGTTCTCAAAACTAGATGCTCTGTATGGTCACCATGTGCCTCTAGTATTGAGGCTGATGAAAAGATCTGATGGCTAAGTTTGCACAAGATCCATAATACCAGGAGAATGGTTTTTACATCTGACTAGGTTTGCGAACCCTAAGTGAATGTTAATACTTTCTGAAATGTAATAAAAGTTACTTGAAATCCTTTAACTTGTTAAACAATTTTTGAAGTTACTTTTTAAGTTGTTCACATATGTATATATGTATGTATATGTATATATACATATAGATATATTTGATTTTAGAGATTTAACTTTTAAATTGCCTAAGTCTGAAAATAACATGAACTTGTAGCAAAAGGAAACACTTTTTTTTTCGTATATAGTGGTTACAAATTGAAAAAAAAATTGGACTAATCTCCACCTGTCACATGCCCTGCCATTCCCTATTAGTATACTTGCTCAGACAGACACATTTTGCCTGCTGAGTCCTTAGAACCATTTAGGTTATAATCTCTGGAATAAGACATCTTATAAGGGAGAACCTTTGTAGATTTCATGATACAAAGCTAATCATGCTTTAACCTTGCTCACAAAATGTTTGTACATATTAATTTTTGCCCAAAAGTAAAACTTAAAATAGCCAAACCTCCTCCCACCATACTGGGCTAATGTATGATTGCAGTGGCCTTGACTCACAGACAGAACCTTAAATGAAATAATGTATTCACCAAAAGTCAAATACAGTATGATTTCACATGTATGAGGTACCTAGGGGAGTCAGGGTCAGAAAGTAGCAAGGTGGTTGTCAGAACCAGAAGAAGGGATGGGGGCTTATTTTCAATGGGTGTATCAGTCCATTTTGTGTTACTATAGTGAAATGCCTGGAGTTTGGTAGCTTATAAAGAAAAGAGGTTTATATTGTCTCATAGTTCTGTTCTGAGGTCTAGAGGCCTCATCTGGTGATGACCTTCTTGCTGGCAGAGTCTGAAAATAGCAAGAGACAGGGAACAGGTGTGTGTTCTGGTCTTTTTCTCTCTTAAAAGCTGCTGGTATTTAATCATGAGTTCCCCATTCTGATGACTTTAATCAGTCAGATTAAGTTTCTCGATGGCCATGAGTGTCAGAGGGCTGAATCATATTCAGACCACAGCATTCCACCCCAGCTCTAGTGTTTCTATTTGGGTACAAGAGAAAGTTTTGAAGAGAGGTTGTGCCATAGTGAATATACTTGACACTAATAATGGACATTTAAGAATGTTTGTGATGGTGAAGTTTATGTTCCATGTATTTTACCACAGCTTTTCAAAAAGGTAACTTTTGAAGTGGCTGGGGTAATATCTTATAAATTTATCTGCCCATAGTTATTTCTGTTATGTCACTTCCCCATATTATTTTAATAACATTAATCATCAGTTCACCTAATATTTATTAAATGCTGACTCTCTGCTGGAGCTGTGGAAGTACCATGGAAGCCACCATCAGGGTAGACAAGTTGCTCTCTCTTGTATCTGTATTGCAAGCTCACAGTGATAACTCAGAAACCCTCAAAATGCTAGCTATGGTGATGCCCACCTGTAGTCTCAGCCACTCAGTAGGCTGAGTTGGGAAAACTGCTTGAGGTCAGGAATTTAAAACCAGCCTGGGCAACATAACAAGATCCCATCTCAAAAAAAAAAAAAAAAATCAACCAGTAGTTTTAAAATTAACTTTTCATTTAATTGCAATTCCTATTTGGATTTTTAAAAGTGATCGGAGAATTTTTAAAAGTCTGAGAATGAGATTGGCCTTTGAAAGTTTAACACAATACCCAAAGCCAGAGTAAAAAGAGTGACATGATTCTTACTAAATTTCCATGCCACAAAGTTGCAAAAGCATGGGTTAAAGGTAAAGGTTAAAAGGGGAAAAATACTTGCAGTTTGCATGAGATAAAGAGCAAATTTCCTTTACATAAAAATACTTCCTTTAAGTTAATAAGAAGAAGACCAAAATCTCAATAGGAAAATGGGCAAAGTTCATAGAAAAGGAAATGCAGATGTCTCTTAAGTACATAGAACAATGCTCAAACTCATTCATAATGAAAGATATTAAAATCCAAACTGTTTAAGAGATACTTTTTCATTTACTACACTCTCTGGCATCCATATGGTTGATGGGTCTGAGTGAAAAAAGTCTCTGGGATTCTGGGTTGTGGGAGTGGAAATTACAGACAGCTTCTACCAAGAGCAATTTCATAGGCTCCTTTGACACTTAAAATGTAAATTTATCCTACAAATAGTCAATCACATGTATGATACACCTGTAGAGATAAGGTAGCATTTAAAATAATATCAGCCTATTAGAAGCAATCCAAGTGGCCATCATTTAAGTGACAGTTAGAATTATAGCATAGCCATATGTTGAGATATGATAGGAACACTTTAAGAATTAGAGCTTACTTACATTGCCAGTGAAGGGTGTTTAAAATTTGTTGAGTAAAGATACAAGTATCAAATCATTTTTTAAGATGAAAATATATATTTGCATGTGCATAGAATACCACTCAGACGAAGCACGTATTGGTAAGGTGGCTGCTGTGGGATACTGAGGAGCCCGGTGGAGTGGGGAGGTGCATTCACAGTAAAACCTTGTGTTCTTAGGGAGTTTTATACCATGTGTTTTCTATCCATAAAAATATCTAATATGAAATACTTAGAATAGCTCATTAGGGATACTTATTTGTTTATGTACTTGGTTTCAAGTTAGGATAATGCATTAAGATAACATGAAGAAAATCTACCAAAATTCTTTCCTCAAGTCTGGAACTGCTTTCAGTATTGACCCTGATTGGGATTTATCTTAAGGAATTTGCTATATAGGGACTGCAAGAGCTACAGGGTTTCCGGGCACACCAAGGAATAGAGCTAAACAAAGACAAGGAACAATTTCTTTCCATATGCTCTAGAAAGAGAGTCAGCTATGTGGATGAACCTCTGGAAACTGAAGCCAGAGCCCTGGGGGAGGGCCTCTAGTTGGAGCAACAGCTGGAGGGGTAGGCAGCTTAAGGCAGAAACATTGAAGTAGAATACCTGGCTTTTCTCTCCCTCTCCCACCTTTCTCTCACCACTGCTTCCACTTGGAATAACTGAGCTGGTAGCCCGCTGACCCAGCAATCATGTAAACTCAGCCTATAAGTCAGACTCCTGGCACACACAGCAGAGTGGAACAGGGCCTCAATGGATCTGATCATCAGGAGTGCAGGGCTAGCACAATGAACAAGATGGCAGTAGGAAAACCACAGCTGGGAAATAGATTGAAGCCAGGAGTAAAACTGATACCCACTATTCAGCCATAATGGCACAGGTTTGTCTGTTCACTGTAAGTGTAAACTACCCAGGTGGTATCTAGATTTATTTACATTGTCATCCCCAGCCACAGTCCATCCAATATTCCCCTACGCTGACATCAGCAGTGAGTAAATGTTTGTTGGAAAGAATAAATGGGTAAATATTAAACAGGCCGAAAAAAATGAACTCTCGTCATATTAGGGAAACCTTGGATAATCTTGTCCTTTGTGATTTTTGCCTTTGGGATAAAGCTATTTTCAGTGTAAACTCTACCAGTCTGGAGTACACTGTTAAAAACTTTAATCTTTCTGTTTTATAGCAGTTTCCATTAGATACTCAGTAATTGTTTTGCCTTGCCTATTATGAGTCTGTATTGATGCATATAATTCCAGCATAATAAGGAAAACCCAATCATTATAAACTCTCAAAATCATGTTTACCTTTTACTTAAATGGAGCTTGTTTGTATTAATAATTGTATCTTGTATTGCAGTCTAACTTGGCTATTAGGGGCTTGATCATTTACAAAAAGATTGATAACATTTTTAGTTTGTACTGAAATATTTTGTTTTCTTGATAATCGTCTCTTCTGGTATCTGGAGGAAAGTTGAGCAATTCCTTCTAATGAATAGTGTAGAAATTAAAATAATTATGCCTTTCTCTTTTTCACTTCTGAAAACCTAACTGAAAATAAGGACATAATTTGCTATTTTTAAGGTTTCATTAATTGAGCAATATAAATTTTCTTTTACTGCTTTGATGTAATTCTATTTCACTTGATCACATTTAGGCTGCAGATCAAATTAAGAAGCTATATAATCTCTTCCTGAAGATTGATGCTACTCAGGTGGAAGTGAATCCCTTTGGTGAGACTCCAGAAGGACAAGGTAAAGAGCAGGAGGGAGAAGAAGGGAGAGAGAGAGAGAAAAGGGAGGAAAGGTGGGATGAATATGTAATTATTTGTGCAAACTATAAATTGCACAAAAGACTACAGTAACAGCTTTGCATTAATTTCTTTCAGTAATTTAATTTCTGCCTTAGTTTCAAATGCTCCCATGATGGCAGTTGAACATTTTAGTACTTGGGTTTGTTTGCAGCAAATGCCAGGCCTCAGAGGAAGCTAGTTCTTGTTTTGTTAAAACACCCACCCACTCAATACACATATTCTCAGATTCACACGCACACATGCATGCATGCATGCACACAGCTGGTTGCATAGACTCCTCATATTTTCAGGCTTATTGTTGCTCCATATAATATAAAGCTTTGAGTGGGGACTACACCTTGGGTGTAACGAATACACCTGATTTTATGGAACCAGAACTTTCTGAAACTTTTTAATTTACCTAAAATCTATATATGACTTTATCTTCTGTACCATATTTGGCGTACATCATCTTGCTGAAGGTTCTAGTGCCTTAGAGGTCAGTGTTCTCTCCTCACTTGTTTAGCAACTTCTTCTTCACATAGGAGGAAGTAACATTTTTGTGGGAAGTTTTCTCCTATGAATCAAGTACTTAATGAATATAAATAACTTCTGTATCTCAGCATGAACCACCATACACCATGTTCCACAGCTTACATGTAATAAATTCTTACTCATTTAATAATAAAAGTTTAATGTCTTGGGGGTGGGCAGTTGTGAGAAGTGGACAAGAAGGGGATAGTACAGTGACAGTAGGATGTAAATTCTGCAAATATTTTATTTTTAAATGCACTTTGTTCATATCTAGAGTGTTTTGAGCAATCAGAAAATTGGAATTTGCCATTGAACTGGTAAATGGAGTGAATCTTTGTGTGCAGACATACCAAGTTGTGGGCCAAGGTGAATGTATAACATTACTCCGTAGCAGAGATTGTGTAGTTGGACTAAGAAAGGCTAAAATGTTATGTATTTGGAACCCATAAAGGCCTGGGTACAAGTTCTGGATCTGTCATGTTCATGTTCTGAATGTGACCTGTGCATTTAGCTTGTCTAAAACTCACATTGTTTTCTTTTAACCAAAGCGCAAAAAAAAAAAAAAACTGTCATAGTGTTGGTGAAAATAAAATGAAATGGTATATGTATAAACACTACTGATTGCGCACAAAATAGGCCAGTACCATAAAATGAAATTCTTTGTATCATAGTCCAGGAAAAGTATTTTTCAGATGAAGACCAGCAAAAAGTTCATGCTTAAGCAGCTATTGAAAATAACTTGGACTGTGCACAGATCCTAGACAGCAGTGACCAGTGGTTCAGACCAGCATGGCTGCAGGCAGATCCTAGCTAGGGATCCACCCCAACACCAGCAGCTGGGGCAAATCCTCCCAGTCAAGGCCCACCCAGGAAAGAGCTGTACAGATAGACAAGCTTCATTCAGAGGCCCGCCCCATAGCATGGGTGGTTTGAACCCAGGAAATGGTATACTAGTGAGCAGCAGAGAAAAGGCCTCTTGGTGGCTTGCTGAGAATTGAAGACCACTGGGTGAGCAAAAAGTTGCCTCAACAAAGGCACAGCAGGCTGCATCTCTTGAAATGAGAAGACAGGGAAACAAGTCCCAAAACCAGTCTTCTAGATCACATAATCACCTATGGCAACCTCAAAGTGTAAACAAGGTGGAGTAACCTGATACTCAACCATCTGGGCTCCCTGAACTGGCAACAAAAGAGGATCTGGAAAAAAAGAATTCAGAAATAATTTCTGAGATAACAGCAGAGATTGTGCCCATAGTGCAAGATATGATTAATAAATCTAGAGTAGGCACAGATAAAAAATAGAGGAGCTGAGGAACACAATGGAATACCAACATAGGAAACAAATGGAATCCATAAAACATATGCAAACAAATTTCCAGGAGATTACAAACTCCATTCAAAGTTTATGCAGCAAAATTAGCCAATGTGAAGATAGAATTTCAGATATAGAAGATAGGATTGCAATTAGTAAATAGGAAAATAAAAATTTCTTAAAAATAGGAACCATGAGAAACCAATCCAACAGCTGATAGATGATGCAAACAATAATAATATAAGACTGATTGGAGCTAATGAAGAAACAGGAGAAAGTGCAGATGACATTAAAAAACTATTCTCAGAAGTAATGGCAGAAAACAGTTTGACATACAGATAAGTGAGGCATATAGGGCTTCAACTAGCTGTGATTTAAAAAAAAAGAAAAAAATCTGCACCAAGGCATATAATAGTTAAGATTCCAGAAACCTAACAGAAGAAGAAAATTCTACAAGCAGTTAGAGAAACAAATCATACACAGAGGAAAGCCCATTAGAATCACGGCAGACTGCTCAACACAAACCATCAAGGCAAGAAGAGCTTGGAGTGATGTATTTTAAACCCTAAAGGAAAACAGCCTCCAACCTAGATTGATGTACTCTGCAAAACTCTTTCAAAATTGATGGAGAAATGAGATACTTTCATGACAAAGAGCACCTTAAGAGCTTTATGAATTCCAAGCCAGCAGTCCCCAAAATTTTGAACAGTATGCTAGGAACTGACAATGAGGATCACAACCCCAAGAAACCCATCAGAAGGAATCCATCATTCATGACAATTAAATGCAAAGGGGGAGAATCCAACAAAAAGAAAAGGAAAGGTCATGGCAAAGATAAGTCAGTACATATCATTTATAACCATCAATGTTAATGGTCTCAATTAAGCAATCAAAAGAAATAGATTGGCAGAATAGGTCAAGAAACAAGATCCAACAATATGCTGCATACAAGAAACACATTTAATTCAAAAAGAAACTTATAAATTGAAAGTTAAAGAGTGGAAAACAATATGTGACAAGAACCCCCCAAAATACATGAGTAGCCATCCTATTTGCAGATAACATGGTTTTCAAAGCAACACTGATTAACAGAGACAAAGAAGGACTCTGAATCCTTGTAAAGGGCATGATCCAAGATGAAGAGATGACAGTCATAAATATATATGCACCATGGCTGGGGATTTAGCTCAGCAGTTTGGTGGGCTGCCTTGCAAGCGCAAGGACCTAAGTTCGATCCCCGGTACCAAAAAAAAAAAAAAAAAAAAAAAAAAAAAAAAGAAACCCAAAAAAAAAAAAAAAAAAAAAAAAAAAAAAAAAAAAATCTAATAAATATATATGCACCAAACACTTGTGCTTCCAACTATATAAAATAAATACTAGCAGACATGAAAAATCAAATAAGCACTAACACAATATTAATGGGGGACCTCAATAGCCACTGTCACAAATAGATCAACTAGATAGAAAATAATGAAATAACTAGAGCTCACTCAAACTCTTGAACAAATGAACTCAACAGATGTTTACAGAGTGTTTCACCCCAGAAAGTCAGAACACATTCTTTTCAGCTGCACATGGGTCCTTCTCCAAAATAGACCACATACTTGTTCACAGAACATGTTTAAGTAAGTGTAATGGAATTGAAATGATCCCCTGTATATTATTAGGCCATATTACAATGAAATTGAAAATCAATAGCAAAAAAAATGGCAAGAATCTCACAAACACATGGAAATTGAAAAACCCACCTCCTGAATAACTAATGGGTTACAGAGGAAACTAGAGAAGAAATCAGACATCTCCAACAATTAAATGACAATGACAATACAACATATCAGAATCTGTGGGACACAATGAAAGCTTTCTTACAGGAGACTCATAGCACGGAATATACATATTAAGAAAACTGAGCGAGCACAATTAAATGACCTGATGCTGAACCTCAGGCTTCTAGAAAAAGAAGAGCAAGACAAACCCAAAGCTTGTATATGGGAGGAAATAATAAAGATTAGAGCAGAAATTAATGTAATGGAGACTAAAAGAACAATAACAAAAAAGTCAACAAAGCCAAGAGTTCTTCTGTTCTTGGTTCTTCAAAAGAATAAACAAAATTGACAAACCCTTAGCCAGCCTTATCAAAAAAAGGAAAGAAATGGACCAAATCCATGCAATTAGGAATGAAGAGGGTGAAGTCACAATGGACACAGCAGAAATGCAGAGGATCATCAATACCTAGTTTGAGAACCTTTTCACCAATAAGATGGAAAATACAAAAGAAATTGTCAGATTCCTAGATTCCTGTGAATTTCCAGAGTTGAATGAAGATGATCTAAAAATCTGATGATCTAAAAAATGAAGATGATCATCAGTACCTAGTTTGAGAACCTTTTCACCAATAAGATGGAAAATACAAAAGAAATTGTCAGATTCCTAGATTCCTGTGAATTTCCAAAGTTGAATGAAGATGATCTAAAAATCTAAACAACCCATTATCAACCAATGAAATTGAAAATGTAATTAAAAACTTAACCAACTTAGAAAAGCCCAGGCCCTGATGGTTTCACTGCTGAATTCTAGAAGATGTATAGAGAGGAACTACTGCCACTAGTGTTTAAGCTCTTCAGTGAAATTGAAAGGGAAGCAATACTCCTGAATTCACTACTGGAAGCAAGCTTCACCTTGATCCCCAAAGCAGAGAAAGACCCAACCGAAAGAGACAACTATAGGCCAATCTCACTAATGAACACAGATACAAAAATCCTCAATCAGATACCAGCAAACACATACCAAGGGTCATCAAGAAGATCATACACCCTGACCAAGTGGGATTCATCCCAGGGGTGCAGGGATGGTTCATCATATGCAAATCAATGTTATACACTATATTAATAGAGCCAAGGATAAAAACCATATGATCATCTCAATAATTAATAATAAAAACGGTACAGAAAATTTGAGTAGACTGTCTCTACCTCAATCTGATAAAAGCCATCCATGAAAAACCAACAGTCAATATCATACTAAATGGTCAAAAATTAAAATCCTTCATACTAAATCAGAAACAAGACAATGTTGTCCACTATCACCACTCCTGTTCATTATAGTTTTGGAAACAGTGCTGCCACAGCAGTTAGACAAGAGAAAGAGAAAGAAATAAAAGGAATAAAGACAGGAAAGGAAGAAGTCAAATTGTTGTTATTTGCAGATGACATGATACTCTATATAGAAGACCTGAAGAACTCCACCACAAGTCCTCTAGACTTCATAACCAAATTCAGCTGGATACAAGGTTAATACACAAAAATCAATAGCTTTTCTGTACACAGAAAACAGACTCGTTGAGAGAGAAGAAGGGCAGTCAGCTCTTTTCACAATAGCATCCAAAATATTGAAATACCTAGGAATCAACATAATAAAAGAAATCAAAGACCTGTACTCTGAAAACTACAGCACTCTGAAAAAAGAGATTGATGAGGATATCAGGAAATGGAAAGACATCCCTTGCTCCTGGGTAAGAAGAATAAAAATAGTGAAAATGGCCATACTTCCAAAACTGCTATATAGATTCAATGCAATCCCAATTGAAATTTCAGCAGCACATTTCACAGACCTTGAGAAAACAATCCAAAAATTCATTTGGAACAAGAAGAGACCTAGAATAGCTAATGCAGTTCTAGGCAATAAAGACAAGGTAGGGTGTAACACAATTCCCAACTTGAAAGTATACTACAAAGCAACTGTGATTAAAAAAACAGCATGGTACTGGCAAAGAAATAGACCTGAGGACCATTGGAACAGATTAGAAGATCCAGAAAAAAGTTCAGACACACTCAGCCACCACATCTTCAACAAAGGAGCCAAATACCCTCACTGGAGGAAAGATAGCCTCTTTAATAAGTGGTCATGGAAAAACTGGGTTTCAACTTGCCAAAGAGTAAAAGTAGATCTATATCACTCATCATGCACTACACTAAAATCAAAATGGATTAAAGATCTAAATATTAAAACAGAACACTAAACTAGATGGAAGAGAGGTTAGATAGAACTCTTGAAGACATTGGTGTAGGAAAAGGCTTTATGAACAAAAACCTCAGTTGCCTGTGAGCTAGCACAAACAATCCACAAGTGGGATCTCTTATTCAAAAGTTTCTGTAGGGCTAGGGATTTAGCTCAGTGGTTTTGCCACCTGCCTCACAAGCACAAGGTCCTAAGTTCAATTCCTGGTACAAAAAAAAAAAAAGCTTCTGCCTAGCAAGAGAAACAACCAACAGTGTGAAAAGATGACCGACAATATGGGAATAAAATTTTACCAGCTGTTCCTAAGACAGAGGTCTATTATCTAGAATATATAAAGAACTTAAAAAAATCAGTCCTCCCAAATTTAAAGACCCAATCCAAAAATGGGCATCTGTAATGAATAGACATTTCTCAGACAAAGTGGAAATAGCCAATAAACATGAAGAAATGTTCAACATCATTGGTCATTTGAGAAATGCAAATGAAATCAACGCTGGAATTCCACCTCACCCCAGAAAGAATGGCTACTATCATGAAATCAACAAGTAACAAATGCTGGTGGGGCTATCAGGAAAGAGGAACCCTGCTCCTCTGCTGGTGGGAGTGTAGACTGGTGCAACCACTGTGGAATTCAGTATGGGGATACCTCAAAGAACTAGAATTGGAATTCTTATTTGACCCAGCTACTCCCCTGCTGGGTATCTTTCCCAAAGAATTAAAAGAATCATACTACAGTGACATATGTTCACCCATGTTCATAGCAACAGAATTGGTAATAGCTAAAATTTGGAAGCAGCCCAATTGCCCATCAACTGGAGAGTGGATAAAGAAAACTTTTTTTAAAAAAAATATAAAATCGAATACTACACAGCCATAATAAATGAGAAATTAGAAACATTTATAAGTAAATAGATGAACATTGAGGAGATACTCTTGTGACATAAATAGGATTCATGCATGTAAATACCAAATAGTTTCTCTAGTGTGCGTTAACTAAAAGTGTAAATAAGGTCTAAAAGGTGTAATATATAATGTGAAATAGGAAGAAAAGGGACAAAGGGGAAAGGGAAATGGGAATAATAGTGGAAAGGAAAGAAGGGGATGGAATTAATGTGGGAAAATAAAAAATATTGTAAACAAAGTCTTTGTAGATTGGGAAGAAGGAAGGGGTTGAAGGGGAGGCAGGGGAATGGGTCAAAAATAAGAACCAAGATGGATTATGTACAGGTACAGATTTCCAACAATGAATGACATATTATTTACAGTAAATGTACCAATAAAATTAATTTTAAAAATATTGTATGGTTTACACCAATGACCATCAGATAAAACTCTGGGCTAGGTGCTCAAGGTGCTCATATTAAGAAATAGTTTTGAAAATTAATGTGGCCATAAACTTTTCATTATTTTACATAGTTCCTACTTCTTCCTTTCTTCTCTATTTTTTGAACTCATATACCAAGAATTCTTGTCTATAGCCCTGCAAAGTTAGTAGTCATCATCCCCATTTTATAGAGAATTGAACTTTTAGTGTGACTCCACCACAGGCAGCTAGATACCAGAACTAGATTTGAGTCCGTGTCTCTCTGAGTCTGGTTGGTTCTGATATGAGAAACTGACCTAGAGCAACTTGCCTTCTTTTCTACTTTTTCTCTTTTAAAGTATTAATTTGCTTTCCTCAGAGTGATTCACAAGGATTTTCCAGTTTGGAAGTACCAGTCAAAATTTAGCCTTCATTTAGTGTCTGATAATTAAATCAAGAAATAAAAGAGAAATTCAATATGAGAGTCCTTAAGGGTCAAGTAT
This sequence comes from Fukomys damarensis, assembly GCF_012274545.1. NCBI lineage: Eukaryota > Metazoa > Chordata > Mammalia > Rodentia > Bathyergidae > Fukomys > Fukomys damarensis. Next base: position 1,768,671 of record NW_022900940.1, on the reverse strand, counting down.
TGTTTTTCAAGCTACTATGCATATGCACCCTGGCTATTTCATATTTTAAAATAAAAGGAAAATCAGCTATGGGTTAAAAATCTGGCTGCAGTATTATTTTTATCCAACCCTTTGGGACTTAGTCACAAGGTGTGGTCTGGCAGCAAGGAGCTGGAGTGACCCTTTTCTCTGAAGGTATTTAAAAATCTCATGCATTCTGAAGTTTACTTTTTAATTATTAAGAGAAAGGATAATTCTTGAATTTTTTAAAGGAATCATTACAAAACACATTTGATATATACAATTCATTAAAACAGAATTCTAACATGATATATTAAGAGCAGAATTATCTTTAGCTATTAATTTGTTCATTGTACCATAAAAGTTCAGCTATTGAATTATAATCACAATTAAATAAGTGTGTTGGTTTATAATTCTAATGAGCAGTAGTCAAATTAAACCCAATTAGGAAATGGTGATTAATATCCAAATGTACTAATTGATCTTCATCATTGTCACAGACCCCTAAAGCAGTTCTTTATTTAGGAGCTAATGTAACAGTAATTTATATCTTAGACATATAGATAACCTTTATTTTTATAATCTGAATATTTAAATTATTTCCCTCTACATCATCACTAGCAAACCATTTAGCATTAAAGCTTTCATATTGAAACTTTAATGATTATTCTTAAAATTTAAAAATATAAGGAGCTCTGCATTGTACCAAGCATTGTTTACTTAAAAGCTTTTCATTGAACCAACTCTTGGAGAATTTAATCAGTCTTCCATTTCAGTGAGGAGCTTCATATTTGTATATGTTTCCAGAACACTCAGTTAAATGAAGAGCAATGCACCACCTGCCTTGCAAGCGCAGGGACCCGAGTTCAATCCTTGGTACCAAAAAAGAAGAGCAATGGCCTTGGTAATATCTAAGCTGTTGAGTCACCCTTGGGGAATGTTTGACATGGAGAAAACCACAGTTTGTGAAGGGATATGGTTTAAAGAATACAGTTTGGTACTGTGGACTTCAATATAGTAACTCATAGCTAGGATTATAGTGACAGAAACCTGCTGCCCCTGGCTTAGTTTTTGTTTTAAAGTTTCTGGAAGTGAGGCAGGGCACTGGTTTTAAACAGAAGTCTCAGTGTGGACTGGCTATTGGTCTCTGGTCTCCTTTCCCTGCCTGCTACTTATTGACCTTCCTCAACCATGTTTTAGGTAGTTGGAAACACAGATAGGTCCTAGGACTTACCCTTCTCCCTCTGCAACCACAAAAACCCCTTGGCACCATTTTTATCTGCCCTACTCGAGTCCTATGTCCATGCATAAGCCATTGCTAAGCAAGAACCACGTGTTACAGGAGAGACACTGTCTCCCCATGGAATAAAGGGCCTGAGCCAAAACATGACTACCAGGATAAGCTGACCTTTACTGAAAGAAAAGTAAACCATTAGGTGAATAATCAAAGGGAGGTCAGCTGTTTTTTGCTTGCTTGCCCAATTACAGTGGCAAATTAATTCATTAAACTTGTGGCCAAGTGAGACACCAATGTTTTATCTTTGTAGCTTTTTTGTCTGCCTATCTATCCTTTCCTTCATTTGCAAAGCCCCTGTGGGATTTTCCATATGTATTTCATTTCTTTCTGCTGCTAGCCAACTCTTCTTCCTGCACAGACTCATTTCTTGGGTATGTTTAAGGCAGGGAGTCCTTAGGATAAGCATGTTGTCTTCCAGGGGAAATTAGCAACCTCACAGTGTGGAGGGTGATACTATTGGCATCCAGTGAGTAGAGGCCAGAGTGTACTGCATGATCCTTGAAAACAAAGAGTGATCTTGTACAACCTGTCCATAGTCTAGGGAGTAAGGATTCCTGCCTCCAGGCACCTTCATTGCTGGAGTTCAAATCCGTTATTGAGTTAAAGAAATGAGACCTAATTTGCAGCTTTGACTGTGTAGCCACAATTCCTTGAGAATGAAGGCTGAGTGATCGGAAGTTAACTGGCACATCAAATTCCTTTCTTTCTTTAGATTGATTTCTCTAGATAACCACCCTGTTGCTTTGTGTTAGTAAGTGCCCATGTTGTTGGTGGGTGTTTCTCTGTTTCTGTCTTTATACAGAAGACTATTTTCAAGAACATTTTCAGATCTCTCCGTCCCCCAATCCTCTGCCTGCCTCATATCTATTTTCTCTTTTCCCAGCAACTCAAGAAAACTTTTTTTAAAGTATACAACTTTTGGAACATCAATGTTTCATGGAAAGTGAGATTAATTTTAAAGTGTCAGCATTTTAAGGCCCTTTTGGCAAGGCGTGTTTCAATAGCACATTTTGATTATCATGAATCAAATGCAGCACATTGCTTGAAGACAGATTATTTTTCAAACTAATTATGACAGTCTTATTTCCTGCTGTTTTTATGTTTCTTTTATGTGTAATACTCCCCTCTGAAATGTATTTTTCTTTTGTTTAACTCTGTGGCACATTCTTCTGTTAAAACGCTTGGGTCAGAGGCCTTGGCCTGCCAGTCATGTTCTGCATCGAGGTGGTTCAATTAGCAGCTCTCAGAATCTCACGCCACTAAACAAAACAAGAAAACACCCTATGAATATAAGTACCATAGCTTTCTTTGATACTTGTTCAGAAGGAAAATTCATTTGTATAATCTATCAAGCATGTAACAATGTGCTTTTGATGGTGAAAATTGTTTTATAAATATTAATAAGTATGTTTTTTTCTCCCACTTTGTACACTGGCCTTTGTTCAAGATGAATTTTTTATGGAATTGGGGTTTCATTAATGTGACATTACAAATACTAATGTCTGAACCAATCTCAACTTTAAAAATACATATTTTTAGCATAGTTGTTTTATGAAATGAAAAAGCTAAAGTGTGAGCAAGCAAGTTTATTTTATAGTCCTGCTCTTGAAACAAACATTCATCTGTTTCTGACACATCAGTTCTGGAAGTGCACAGGAAGGGTGCTATAGGGGGTAAATAAAAGTCTGTCTGTTCTCAGAGATTGCCTACTCTTTTGTGTGGCTTTTATTTTGTTACACATTTTTAATTTCACGTTGGGAGTGCACTTTTTCTAAGTATCCCCTTCCCTATAAAAACCTATAACATCTGTAACTTTTGTCTCTCAGTTGGTTAGAAGAGGATGAAAATGTGGTGACAACTATAACTTAGTAGGAGTTCACAAAATTTTTATGTAAAAGGCCAGTTAATAAGTATTTTGGGGGCCTGGGCCATGCAGCCACTATTGCAATTACTCACTCCTGCTGTAGTCTTTGGCAGACAGCACAGCTGATCTGTAAACATTGAACATGGCTGCCTTTCAGTAAAATGGTAAATACAAGAATAGTCCATGAGCTGGTCTGAGAGACATACTTGTCCACCTTGGCCCATGTCCTCTTATGTGTCTTTATTGTGCCAGTCTTTCCTTAAACTGGCCTTATGCAAAAGTGTGATATATAATGTGACCAGAGAACTCTGTTTTACCTCATTCTTTAGCCAAAAATTCCCCTTTTGGTCAGTTATGATTCTAAAAATGCCACCCATTAAAATTCTTCTCTTTGGGACAGTTTTTGTGTATTTGGAAAATGGCTTTATTGAATAAGAGAGATAAATCTGTATTTATGAAAATTCCTTTAGATATTCATTAATATTTAGTCTAAACAAAAGTCTAGCATTATTAAGGGAATGAGGAATGCACAGGTGATTTTTAATAATAGGAAGGAGTTCCACAGACTGAGCTGTAATAATGGGCAGCTCTAAGTATGAAACAAGCACATGTATGCAGGAGAATGGTGATGGTAATAGTAATAGCCTGTGAATGCCTCCTCTCCATGAGGCTTAAGAGCTTTGCAAACAGTCTGTCTTTCCATCAATACCATACAGTAGAAAATACTCTGACCCCCATTTTATAGACAAGGTCACTGGGTTTAAGAGAAGTTATATGCCCAGACTAGCTTGCTAGGAAGTACCAGAGTTGTAATTCATATCCAAATGTTTCGATGCCAGAATCCATATTAAGTGGTCAAGCTCAAGGAAAGGCATTTAGGCAATGGACCATTATAGACTGCAGCAGTAAGGCAGGAAGGCCTTCCTGAATTTTGTGTAATAGGAAAAAGCAAAGGAGGTATTTTTTCAGGCTCAGCACAACATTTCTGTGACTAGTTGTGTTTTTCCCTTACTGACCAATTCTCTGAGAACAGCTGAGTATCCTGCAATTCATTTCATTTCTTATACTACCTATAATTAGAGTGAGATCCCACCTGTTGAGGGCTCAGTCTTACAGAAATGCCCTAAGTCTCTGGTACTTCTGACCAACCCAACTGGTTATTAATTTGGGAGTTCCCAAAATGTCCTTTATCATTTGCTAGAACTCATGGAAACACTTTCCTTACTATTGTCACTTACTGTAAAAGCTCATTTAAAGGACAGAAATGAAAGCTTTCATTCTAAAATCAGGAACTAGACAAGGTTGTCCACTGTTACCACTCTTGTTCAGTATATTCTGGAAATACCAGAGCATTTAGACAAGAGGAAGAAATAAAAAGAATAAGAGTATGAAAGGAAGAATTTAAATTATCATTATTTACTGATGACATGTTACTCTACATAGAGGGGACTCCAAACTCCACCAGAAGACTTTTAGATTTGTTAACCAAATTCGGTGGCATAGCTGGATACAAAGCCAACACTGGAAAGTCAGTAGCCTTCCTGTGCAAGAATAACAGACTTGTGAAGAGAGAAATTAGACAAACAACACCTTTCACAATAGCATCCCCCCAAAATTAAATACCTAGGAATCAGTCTAACAAAGGAAATAAAAGACCTCTACATTGAAAACTACAGTACACGGAAAAAGGAGATTGAAGAGGATAACAGACAATGGAAATATATCCCTTTTTCTTGGATAGGAAGAACGAATATAGTGAAAATGGCCATACTTCTAAAATTGTTATACAGATTCAATGCAACAGCATATTTCACAGAATTAGAAAAAACAATCCTAAAACTCATTTGAAACCAGAAAAGACCTAGAATAATAAAGGCAGTTTTGGGCAACAAATGCAGGGTAGGGAATATCACAATCTCTGACTTTAAATTATACCACAAAGCTACTGTGATTAAAAACAGCATGGTACTGGCAGACAAACATGGGGATCAATAGAACAGACTAGAGGATGCAGAAACAACTCTAGACATACTCAAGGCATACTTATCTTTGAAAAAGGAGCCAAACACCTTCACTGGAAGAAAAAGTAGCTTCTTTAATAAATGGTGCTGGAAAAACTGGTTTTCTACATGCTTAAAATTGACCTATGTATTTCACCACACACTGACCTAAAATCAAAATGAGTCCAGTTCTGTTTTATTAAAACAGAAACAATAAATCTGCTGGATGAGAGGATGGGTAGAACACTTGAGGACATAGGAGTAGGCAAAGACTCATGAACAAAACCTAGACTGCATTAGAAATACTACAAAGCATGAACAACTGGGACCTCATCCTATTGAAAAGCTTTTGCACAGCATGAGAAACCACCAACAGAGTGAAGAGACAACCCACAGCATGGAAAAATTATTTTATCAGCTATTCATCAGATGAAGGACTACTATCTAGAATATATAAAGAACTCAAAAAAATCAGAACCTACAAATTTAAAGATCCAATCCAAAAGTGGGCATCTGAAATGAAGACTTCTACTTCTCAGTTGAAGAATTAAAAACAACAAATAAATACATGAAAAAATGTTCAACATCACTAATTATCTGTAAAATGTTGAGATTCCATCTCACTCCAGAAAGAATGGCTGCTGTCAACAAATCAACCAATAAAAAATGGTGGAGCGGCTGTGGGGAAAAAGGAACCCTTCATTGTTGGAATGCAGACTGGTGCAACCACTGTGGAAATCATTGTGGAGATTTCTCAAAAAACTCAAGCTAGAGCTTCCATTTGACCCAGCTATTCCTCTTCTTGGTATCTTCCCCAAAGAATTAAAAGCATCAGACCACAGCAATATTTGCACTCCTATGTTTATAGTGGCACAGTTTGTAATAGCTAAATCTTGGAAACAGCCCAAATACCCATCAACTAACGACTGGGTGAAGAAAAAAAAATTTTTAAATATATAATAGTGTACTGCTGTGCTATACAGAAATATGAGCTTCAGACATTTATAGCTAAATGGATGAACTTTGAGAACATACTCCAAAGTGAAATATATGGGACACATGTTTAAATACTGCACTGTTTCTCAGGTATGAGAAACTGAAATAAGAATATAAGGACTGAAATGTATAATGAATGCTGGGAAATGAGAAGGAAGTGTTTGAATGAGAAGGGGAACAAGGGAGGAGGAAGGGGAAAGGGAAGGCACAAGAAAAAAAGTGAAAATAGGAAAAAATGGAAACAAAGCTTTTGTACATAGAGGGGAGGGAGCTTCAGGGGGAGAATGGAATAAAATAAAATTTATTTTAAAAAATAAAGGGAGCCAGGGATTTAGCTCAATGATGCCGCCACCTGCCTCGCAATTGCAACATCTCAAGTTCAATACCCAGTATGTATAAATACATACATACATACATACATACATAAAGGATAGAAATGAATGGCCAAATGAGTTATATGAGAAGGGGCAGGGGAATTCTATGCCTTTTCCAGGCAAGCCAGCCTTCCATTGAGTGCCTTCGTGTGTTCAGTATCCTAGAACCTGTTTGAACACTGCAGTTCAGGGATTCTGATGGAGGCCTGGTCACACAGAAATTATCTATTGTTAACTCATTGTCAGGACCCCCTTCACTTCCTAGTGGACAGCAGTTCTAAGCTTCTAACCATAACTTTTTCTCTCAGCTGATCAGCCCTCGTTCAGAAGCCCACCAAGAGTGACCTCATCAGAACAAAAGATTCTGTCTCCCAGGGGTTTAAGAGTTCGTCAGTAATCACAATTGAAATCAAAGTATTAGAGCTAAAGATTCACCATGTGTCAAGTTTTAGGATTTCTATCTGAAGAATCAAAGGTGAAAACTAAAGTCAATATTTTTATTATAAATTGCAATATCACAGACTATAATATTAAGTAACTATGATAAAATGCATCTAAGAAAATCCCTAAATCCTTAAAAAGTGCTTTTTCTTCTTCCCTCCTCTAACAAAGTGGGGCCTTGAAGATAATAGTTTGATTCTGGACCACTTTTCTTAACACCTGAGTCTCCTTCCTTAACTTCACTTTGGTGCAATATTTTTATCTTCCCAAAGCTCTTAGAGTTACATACATTGACCTATGTTTTTCAGTTTTCTCTACAGAGAGACAAGAGTTAGCAAGGAACCATAATAGATACACACATCCCCTTTTCCTACAGTTACCCTCTTCCTACTCTGCGTTAACTGTCAGGTTTTCTCATGGTGCCACCAAATAGCAAATTCCTTTCTGTTTTTGGCATGTACATCTTATGGCAGGAAAGCATCTTTTGAAAATTGGGTTTTGCAAGCATTTAGTGGAGACTGCTTTCTGAACTTTGCATACATATCCATGAATTATCCACTCTCTCAAGCAGCTTGTAACTGTAGTCTTTGTTAGGGGCAAAGATTAACGTGGAACTATTTTGATTTACTGGTTTATTGATCTTGACCAAGAATTCTTTTATTTGAAACTCTTCACTTAGAAAGTCAATTTGATAGCCTTTGCCCATTCATTTTGAAGGTGTCATTTACAAGTGCTCTTGCCAGTGAGTAATGGAGGATCTAAAATTACTAATAAATTAATTATAATGTACGTATAAACCTAGTGGAAAGCCAGGAATGAAGCTGTTTTTCTGTTGATTATTATACTGGTCATTAACTGCTGAGAAAATGCCATTGTAGCAAGCAGAAAACATTGGTCAGTTCCTTTGGTAATTGTAGGGCTCCATCATCATGATTTCATTATTCTGGAAAGTAATTACCTATTCACTCCATGTATTCACGGTGTGTGGGCAGAGTGGTTGGGCATTTTGTGGTAAGACCAAGGACTCAAGCTAAGACTGAGTTAGGTACAAGATTCTCTTTTGTCAGTCAGTGAGTGTTTAAAAGTAATTTGTGATCTGGATTTGTATTTATGCAAAGTCTTCTTAAATGTTAATACATCAATGTTCTATGCAGATTTATTGCAAAATGTTTGAATCTTTTCTTAGGAAAATGTTTAGAGAATATTCTGCCTAGACAGGAATGCAAGTGTTTTCTTTTTCTAGGAAGCAAGTAGAATTAGCAGATTATGGCCATTACTTTTCAGTGAGCCATTAATTCAAGGTGATTGTTTCTGTTTCTAGGGTTTAGTACCTGTCAACAATGCTGGAGGGATAACCTTAGTAAATCTTGATCAAAAATGCCTGCCTATCAATGTCCCAAGTCAAATAAAGGAATATCACCATGGCATGGCATGAGAGCCCCAGTTTCTATTTTGAGGGAGAACATAGGTGCACTGGAACCTACCTATCTATCTATCTATCTATCTATCTATCTATCTATCTATCTGTCTATATATATATATAAAATCAGTATAACCACTCTGCCCTTGCTGTCATTTCTTTTACCCCTGAAGAAGTGCTCCTTTAAATCCAGGGTGGTGCCCAGTCCCTCCCTGTCATGGAATGTGTTTGCTCCCAGTAAATGTTAGGAATCTCACCAGCAGCATGGGTGGGCACCATAGCTCTCTCGGTGCCTGGTACCTTCTCATCTAACCAAGAAGTCTTGGTCTCTTAGTATTTTACAATTTGAATCAAAGGAATCATAAGGTAGATCTGTACAAATTGAAGAAATGGCTATAATTTTAGCAAATTCCTAATCATGTAAATCAATAAATTAGGGATTTATTCTCATTGTTATAAAATAAAAATTACAAACAAAGCCCATAGACAAACTAGTGTTTTGTTTTTAACAAGGTTACAGAATTAGTATGCATATTGAAGATCTTTGAAAGGATAGATTTCGAGTACTCAAGGGAGGGAGGGAGGCTGAGAAAAAGAAAAAGGACAAGAAAACAAACTGAGAAGCAGGTAATAATGTTGATTTGTTTCACTATAGGAATGCTTCCAAAATATGTGTATCCAAACATGTTGTACATCTTAAGTATATTAAAGTGTTAAAGCTTTTTTTTGTTCTTTGTTTACCGGACATGGAACTCAGGACCTTCTGCTTGCAAGGCAGGAGGCAGCGTCACTGAACTAAATCCCCGGCCCTTAAAACTTTATTTTAAAAATATTTTAAATAAGACAAGTTGCAGAGTTCGGGATTTTAAAAATAAGTGGATTCTGGCTCAGAATTCTTTCCACTGTCTTCAAAATATTGAGGACACGGTGCTAAAATTTCACTTTGCAGTGTCAGAAGGACAGAAAAGGATAGAAGGATTCGTGTTAATGTCTCTTTTACATAGAAGGGAAAAGCAATAATCAACAGTTAAATAGTAAAAGTAAGGAATATGGTAACAGCTAATCAAAGCTATATGTTATGCCAATCTGTGGCTTTTAGCGTGGCTAATGACACCTTCCAATGCTATTATTGTGAACACAAGCCAAAAGAGATAAATTACTATGCTGTCTATTAGAATATAAGTCCCTTGAGAATAGGAGCCGTGTTAGCCTCACTAATCCTGAAGTTCAAAGGTCAAGAAAACCACAACAGTTTCTCCTGCCTATAACATGAGAGTTAAATATCTCGCCTTTCCCCTGTGCCTGCCACCCTGCAGAATTTAATTAAAAGATATATTCAGCTGTGTTCCTCTTGCTTTTTTGTTTATTTAGTTGTCTGTTTTGATGCCAAGATAAACTTTGATGACAATGCTGAATTCCGACAAAAGGAGATATTCGCTATGGATGACAAATCAGAAAATGAACCCATTGAAAATGAAGCTGCCAGATATGATCTAAAATACATAGGACTAGATGGGAACATTGCCTGCTTTGGTAAGCATTTATATTGAGGGTTTTTACAGAATTCATCAACACGATTACTAAATGCTGTTTAAGAGTAGCAAGTAAACATGAGACTTTTGCAGCTGAACGATTTTAGAAAATAGTCTAGTATCTTCTCAAAGTTCATTTTATCAGTGGTCACTGGTTGAAAGCAGTTTCTCTTCTCTGGTGTACTATTGAGATTTTAAGTGGGATAATCCTTTGCTGTAGGAGGCTGTGCTAGACATTATATTTAGTAGTATTCCTGGCCTCTGGGTGCTATAACAGCCACCAGTTTTGAAAATAAAACATGTCTCCAAATTTCTGTGGTACTGAGAATTACCCCAGTTGACAACTACTGATTTAACACATCTGTTAAACTTTGCTTAGTAAGTCTCAGAATCTTTACCACCCAAGTCAGTGGTAATGGGATAGGAACTATTGTGAAATTTGGGTTTAAAACAGAATTCCTTTTTCAGATGAAGGAGAAGAGGATATAAACCTTAATAATTTTACTAACACTTCAGATTTTATAGTTCTAATGACAATATGCTTCATTCATTACACTGATTTATTAATAAAACAACTGATTCCATCATATTCATCATAAATTTGTGAAAATGATTTATTCAGCCAAAATAAGAATGGGCCTGTAGAGGCAATATAATTTCAGTTATTGTCCACAGCTTATAATGCTGAGATTTATATGCTCCTGACTTAATTGCGTAAGACTGTATTTCTGCTAGGAACAATTCATTCACTCGAAACTAAAGTCTTCATCTTAGTGGAATTAAAATTAAAAGGATTTGTTACTCATTAAGCCAACAGTATCATTTATTCAGAACAGAAGAGACCTCATCCAGTAGTTTGTTGTTCAATACAATAGAAAATAACATACAATTTCAAGTGATACCAAAATCACTTGCTTTATAGTGGAGCAATAACTACAGTGTACCAGATCACACACATCATTCTGATGTGGATGTGCTAATGCACTCTCAATATTCATAGGCATTGGGAAAGAAAAAAAATAAAATGATGTGTTTAGAACAAATTAAATTCATATTCTTTGTAGCCTGTGTCAAACTATGCATGATTTGACCAAGTAACATTTTCAGAAATTACGATTAACACGTGTTGTTTCAAATTGCTTTAAGATCTTGTGTAAGCAATTTTTATTTTATTTGGTCTAAACATAATTAATTTACTCACAGTTCATAGGTTTGTCTGAGAAATTCAACCTAGAGAATTTCTGCTGTGCTGAGAGTTTTTTTGGGCCTTCCAAGTTGAGGAAAGTAATTCTATATAATTAAGCAAATGAAGTATAATTGGTCAATAAACCTTAGCTCTAGAAAACAAGGATTTCAGTTTTAAACCTCATTTGATTTAAGAAAAACTGTAACGAGGTTGGTATTTTTTGGTTCTAATTTTCATAATTGGTCTGCTAATAAACATTTCATACATTAAAGAGGAAGAGAGGGATAGGAATATTGACTTTGGTGCTATCATTGGTTTGTTTTCCTAGTTTATCTGGATAACATCATATAAATGTGCAGAGTTGCACTAAATACAAAATAGTATGGAGACCTATTGAAGGTGGGATCCTGTGGTTCAATCCCAGAGGGATACTTCATTCAAAGGTGCATAGTTTCAGCAAGCAAAAAAAAAAAAAAATGTTTAAATTCTCCTCTTTACCGATATCTCAAAGTTCTAGCAACTTCTCATAGCCTTTTTCTCCCACTTCAAATTATCTTAAACTTAGGCTTTCTAGACCCAGAACCTGCTCTTTACTACAAGTACAGATTGTTTAGTTCCTTAACTCTTCTTTTTGTTTCCTAGACTGATTTAACATCTCAAGACATCTTTCTCATTTCCATTTATTTTTTGCTTATTCTTTGAATGCACATTTCGTCGATGCTTTATCATAAAAATATATGCACTTACCTGGTTGAACTGAATGCCAAACAGGATAGAAATTTGCTTGGGAATAATAAGGCTCTCTCACTAACGTTGGGCTGGGAGAATGTTTATGTAACCTCTGTTGCTGCTAAATTTACCTTGCCATGTGTGCTATTTGCATTTTATAGTGAATGGAGCAGGACTGGCGATGGCCACATGTGACATCATTTTCTTGAACGGTGGGAAACCAGCCAACTTCTTGGATCTAGGAGGCGGTGTAAAGGAATCTCAAGTGTATCAAGCATTCAAATTGCTCACCTCGGATCCTAAGGTAAAGTCTCTTTGTAGAGTCATTGGCTGTGTTCTGATTTCTCACATTGAGAGCTGCCTGTGTGCTACTGCTGAGAATGAATAAACTGACGCAAGTGTTTTACAGCCCTAGGTGGAAATCCTGCCATCTGCTCTTGTAGTACATGGTGATTGCAACCCTCATCTTGCGTGAGAGGCTTGTAAACAGCCATGAAAATCTTATTTCAGAAGCTGTGCTTACAAAGTCTTAGGAGGTGGAAGTAAATGAAAAAGATATAATGTGTCAAACAATGAAGCATTGGTTGGAAAGAATGTATTTTGAGCACTTTACATTGACTCCCCTAGTCCTATGTTTACTTGAGTTAAAGAGGACTCAGCCTCACCTTCCTTCCATAACAATGCTAAAGGTATTACTTATCAAACCAGAAAATGTAGATTTTAGGATCCTCTATTAATGTGTATAATACAAGAATGAATAATGGCCTCACCTGCTTCTGTATGCCTTTTAATTTTCATCTTTGACCATTACAGTTTGTAACATATGCACTAAGTAGTAAGTTTCATATTTTCCATTGTTGCTTCATAAACATCTTTTTTTCTTAACTAGGATGTAACTACCATACTCATGCTAGGTACATTAAAGCATGTGAGAAATATTTGATCAATTAGTTTAGTGACCAAGTTCAATACCTGTTTGCTTCATTTCAATTCCATTTGCTCAGTTGTCTGTGATGACAAGGTTTATGCACATTATATAAAAAAATCTACAGTTTTTCAAAAAGAAGATGTACATGGTTCTCAGTTTTATTTACATACTTATGAGGCAGACATGTGCCACACCAATTTGATACTAAACTCTGAGAGTCAATGAGACCCTGTATAAAAACTTTTCTTGGTTACTAAAATATTTAAAGACATGGAAAATCTGAATCATCGTCCAGAAAGTCATGAATGAATATATCATACCAGAGTTGCCACCCCTCAAATATAGTCTGGTCTTAATTTGGAAGCTGTTCACTAGTAAATATGCTGACAGTCTATTTTGTTTCACATGCATAAAATTTTGTTTTGTGTTGGTTAGTATGCCAGTTTTCTTGAGTTTTGGTTATCTAAATGTGACTTACCTATGTTTATGTTCTTTTATTCTGATTTACAAAATAAGTGGTAGTGTATTATTGGCTACTTACTTCAGCCATGAAAAAAATGTATTTGCAGAAGATTTTTTTCTTTGTATAAGCACATTCCATCCATTAGATAGAACCATTATCAATTGCTCCCACATCATTAATTCATTTATCCTTTCTTCCTACTTTCCTCTAAGGGAAGAATCATTTTCCTCCCAGAGATTCCCAAACTAACTGAAGTCTGTAAATATTATGGACATGACACATAGCTTCTCTGGCTGTTTGTACTACAAACTACCCACAGGACAGGTGCCTGCAATGAAAATACTTAACTTTTAGCATCTGGCGAAATTCACTGCCAGTAATAGAGAGCCACCAAGGGATTGAATCTACCAGGACAGTCCTAGGGTTTTCTTTGAAATATCTTTTCTTAGTGGTTGATCTTGAATTTTAATTCTGCAAAAGTACAAGCTGCAGTGGAATGAAAAATCACTTGCAGAGCCATTTTTGTTATTGTTTTTTAAATATCCACTTCAGAAATTTTGGCTTTACTTTATAGAATATTTTTTAGTGCTAAGAATATTTAAACTTTTTTGCGATTGGCTGTCATTTGGGTAGATAAAGGTATGTGGGAGTTATTTTTCTTATGCTATATCAGGAAAATGAATGCATAGCTCATCTCACAGTACATTTCCCAGATCTTGAAATTTCTTAGCCATTTAAAAAGCATGGAAATATAATGGGTATTTTCAACTCTGGCATTGTTTCACACAATTCAAAGCACAGAGTCTAAAAAATAGTACAGATGAGTTGATTTGGTTTTGCACAGAAACTGCTTGTAGTTCTGGCAGTAATTATATTAACTAGAACCCTGTCTACCTGACAGAGGTAGTAGTTTCCCAAGAGCCCAAAGCTAATTATGTCAAAGGCATTGATTTTCTTGTTAGAGATAAGAATTAGTTGAATACACTGAAACTCAAAATTACAAAAGGCCTGTTAGTGGTAAACTTAAATCAACTGATAATAGCTCTTTGTTTGTCATATATAGAACATAATTCTGTTGATCAGGTAATAAACAGCATCATTCAAGAATAATATTTCATACTGACATGTTTCCACTCATGTTAATCAAAGAGCTCAAATTTGTGTTACTTTTGAATGCCTGTGAAGCCCAAATACAGATTTTCATTTGAATCTGCCAGAAATATCTTTAGTTTTTGTATACCACCCTAAAATGAGGGTCGTTTCAAAATAGCTCACTTACTAAACAGGATTCACATGAAGTATATCATTAAATATTTCATATTTCTTTCATTTTCCAGCTGGGCTTGATAAGAGAGAAAGATAATAAATTTTGTTCTGCTGCTGGTAGAACATCTTATCTACTTCATTTTGATTTACAGAATTCTAAACTCTTAAACTAGCAGGGAGTTATAATGGGATAAAATAAGAAATACAAGTACAGTTAGAGGAGTCTGTTAAGAATTTGAACACACTTAAAAGAAAAACATTACAGAGACTCTTATCCTTGGGCTTTTGTTTTTTTAAGTTATGCTTGGGCTTTCGTCTTTAATTTTGAGCTTAGAATTCCAGAGGTGTACAAAATTAGTACAAAAACTTCAGACTATGTAAAACATCTTGTGCACCTAAATAAAAAAGGGGGCCAGTTGGCATGCATCCCACCAATACTCTACTCTGTTAGCTAAAGTCAAAGCAAATCTGTTGGCTTTTGGCAGCCTGATTTTGAAAAGCAATAGTACATGAGTGGTATTAGGGAAGGTACCCTGCTGGATTTGACTGGACTTCCTGGTTTACATCCAACTTAAAGTCATGTTTTTAGAGCCTGTTAGATGCCCATAAAGAAATATGCTACCTAAGCACCAAATTATTGTAAGGATGAAAGGGTTCTCAATAAGGCTCCAGAGCCTGACTTTATGGGTTTAATCCTGTCGTTACCGCTTAGGGTTGTAGTACCCTGAGCATGTTATTTAACTTGTATGTGCCTTACTTTCCCCTCATTTACAAACTGGCCATCGTTGTATCCTCCTCAGTGGGTTGTTTAGTTAGTGAAGTGAGTCACTTTTATGCACAATTTTCCCATTTAAAGGGACAATAGTTTTAAATGACTGTATCATTTTTAAAATTTAAGAACCTTTTCCATGTAATGCACATACAGAACAGCATTATGTAGTGAACATACCCAGGTAACTTTCAGTTAGTTCAATAAATAGAGAAAGACCAGCCTTCTAGATTTTGCCACATCCTTCCACTTTCTTCCCAAAGGCAACCACTGACCTAATTTTGAATAACATCAGTTTGTTTATATCTGTTTTTAACTTAATATAATTGGAATCATATACTGTCTTCTCATTTGTGCTTGCTGCTTTTCACTTCACTTCAGTTCTTGTGTGGGTCACTCTGTTTAATCTTAGTCATCCTAGTAAGTGTGTGGCAGTATCTCATTGTGTTTTACTGCCTTTCCTTCATAATTAATGAGGTTGAGCATATTTCATGTATTCATGTATTCATTAGTCATTTGGATATGCTCTTTAAAATTCTGTCGACTCATTGGTGAAGACATGAAAATAATATCCCAAAGCATTGTCAGCTTGGCAAACATTTTTAACACATAATGAAAACTACAGTTTGTGTTATCTTTTGTTAAGTGTTTAATATTTTTTGCACTTTTTCATTGAGTATAGTTGATATATTTAAGGTATATTAACCATGTTTAGCGATACATGCATGTTATGAAGAGACTACTACAATCGAGGTAATTACCATAGTTAATCACTTCACATACAGCAGTTCTGTTTCTTTTTTTTTTGTTCTCTCTCTCTCTCTCACATTGAGTTTATTGGTACTTGTTAAGTATACAGTACAGTCACATTTATCTTTGGGATCTTGTACCTTTACATGACAGATCTTGGTTCTCATTTTTTCCCCTTATCCCTGCCCTCCCTTAACCCCCTCCACTGTTCCCTATTTACAAAGACTTTGTTTCCGTTTTTCATTTTCTCATATTTTTTCTTTTATTTTCTTTCCCCTACCCCTCCCACTTCCCTTATACCTTCAGCCCTTTTCTTCCTATTTCACATTGTCAATTATACAGTTTGGATCTTATTTTACACTTTTAGTTTTTCCCATACAGCAGTTCTTTATTTCTTCTTCTTTGAAACATTTTATAGTAGCACAAGTCTAAAATATCAAGTACTTAATTATCTAAAACTTAGATTTAGATTAAATGTACATTCACAGAAATGGCAGGTGTCTGGAACAGGTTCACTGATGTTCGATGTTAACTGCATGTATTGTTCTAAAATTGATGGAAAGTTAAAATGATTCAGTCTCTTGAAATAATTCCCTAAACAGACAACTGAGAAAATACAATTTAATAAAAGGGGAATTGAATTCAAGCTTGAAAGAAGCACAAAATATCATTTAATTTAAATTGGAGAAGAGGTTAGCCTTTATAGTGCTGTGGTAAAATGCTTCAGGGCCTATAGAAGTTGAAACCAGAAAAGTAAAATCATAGGCCATGTTTATAGTATGAGGTTTATGCAAATAATACTTTGCTTTAATGTATTTTGGGGTTCTTATGTTCTATATAGCTCATTTTTAAATTATTGCACATTTAGAGGACATTTACATACAAACCAGAATATCTTTTCACCTGAATTCTTACTTATATCAGAAGCATGGAGCTGGGGATTTAGCTCAGTGGTGCCGCGACCTGCCTCGCAAGCGCAAGGTCTTAAGTTCAATCCCTGTTATATAAAAAAAAAAAAAAAAAGAAGAAGAAGAAGAAGAAGCATGGAGCTATTTCAAGGCAAATTGAAGTACTTCACATTTTAAAGTTTATTTGAACAAACAGCAGTTCATGAATTAGGCAGCTATAGACCAGAATCTGGGGCTCCACTGAAGGAATGTAAAGAGAACGTTTTTCAAATACAAATGCTGAAGTACAGTAAAGAAAATATTTGATGACAGTCATACAGTTCCCTTACTTGGTCTATTCTGATAGAAATTCCTACCTATAAAGTGGTAAATTATTTGGTGGCTTTAGTTCAAGTTACGGAATTTAGACAAGATTTAGGTCTCTAGTGTGGCCTCACTGGCTTTGTGTGGCCAGAAGTTCTTCAGGTCCATCCTCTGTTTTAATATATTTTAACAAAGCAGAACTCATTTTTCTATATCTTGCATTTATTCTCTGAAATATCTGGTCTGCAATGAATATTTACTTTCTAGAGTGATGGAGTTCTTGTAGGAGTTTATTTTCAAGTGTAGTGTCAACACTTTATAGAACAAGAGCATTATTTTTGAAATGACTACCTCACATTCTTTTTTTGAGACAAACCATCAGGCTTGCTGTATTGGTAAACCAACACAAAAGAGTCACAACAGAAGTGGAGAAATCTTAGAATAGCAGAGTCATTTGCTGAGGGTCATCAGGGAGAATACTGACAGTATCTTCAGCTATGCCACATAACAGACACAGCATGGTATACTCCTGGAATTCATCCACGGTACTGAATGTATACTCATGCCCGGCCACTGCATGATGACAGTTCTTACACAGATGATCATAGGTGACTGTTTCTTCTCCATCTTCCTCTTTTAGGGATTTGTTTGTGATCAGCATAAAATCCCACTTACTGCACACTGCACAGCCTGTAAAGTTCAGTAAGAAAGATCCATTCTCCAGACAGGTATTACCCCGGTTGGGATATTCCTTCTCCACACAGTCCCCTACACATTGCGATGCAGTTGACCGAGAACGTCCTCCACCACTTCCCTACCTCACATTCTTCATCCTACAGGCCTGCTTGAAAAAACATTTTAATTTCATATAGAGTTGAAAAAAATTAGAAATCCAGGCAGCCATTCTTTTTCACAATAGTTTACCTGATAATCTAGTCTAAGAAGAATAAAACTGATTCCATGAGTATGAATTTGTAACACATTCATTAGTCTCCTCTTCCATTTAGAAGAGCCTTTTTTATCTTAAAGCATGTTTTCATTTTTAATTGATACGTATAATCACATATTTATAGGTACATTATGATATTTCACTACATGTATCCCATGTGTAGTGGTCAGATGGGAAGGAATGGACACCACTTTGTGTCAGCCAGAGAATGGAAAACCTGCCATCTTTGGCCTCTTGTCCTTCACTTATTGAACTGGTTTCCCTGCTGCTGTGAATTTGTAGGTGTAGATTTTGTATTTCTTTTCCAGATGTCCAGTTGATTTAAATTTCCAAGAATGGGTAGCTCCTCATGCCCATCTCATACTTGTTCCACATTACCTGTCAATACTTACCAATAATAGCTAAGTCCTAGCATTTGATTGCTATCTCACACACAATTGGTGTGTCTGATAGCTACTGCATTTTCAAAACATTCCTAATGAAATACTCTAAATCTATTTTCATCCTCCTTGCTGACATACTTTCAGAAACAATAAAAAATAAGGTTGTGCTCTCTACTCTGCTTCACAAAAGTCAGATCTAAATAAGCCTTATTTTGTTTCAGCATACGTGATTTAAAGAATTTGACAGACTTTGTCATTAGTCCCACCTGCTCAGTAATTGATTATGAAGCATATATTCAAGAAGCCTTTGTAGACTGTTAAAAGAGAAATGGCCCTCTAATCAAATTATACTGTCAAATGGAATGGAAATACATTATTAATAGAAAAGCTAAGGTTTGGAGTTTTTAAAGTGTTATTGAATTGAGAACAAAAATGGTTGAAAGCAGCCATTAGAAAATAGAGCATTTTCTGGCAAGACAATTAAGTCGTGGCCAGGAACATGTCAGGAATTCTGAATTTTATGGATAGTAGAATGGCAAGACATATGAAAAGTTCACTGTTTCATTTTTGAGGTGTTAAAGAATAAGGCTAGAAACCTGTGTTTCAGACACGCTAGTGACTAAAAATCTCTGATTCTCTACTATCCCCTGAAGGTTGGTTGTGGTCCATTGAGGTGAGCCCTCATGGATTCAGAGCTGAAGATAACTGTGCCTCATGCTTCGGTCACTGCCAGGGAATTAGGAATTAGGAAAGATTGTCTTGTTCTGAAATGAACAACATGCCCATCTGGCTCATCTTGAGAAATTGGTTTGCTTCAGTGATTTGCTGAATAGTCATTTTCCTCTTTGTTTCAGAATATTTTATAAATAATAATCTCCTTTTCTATAATTATTAAATTAGAATAGAAATATAGAAAAGTATATAAAAGTGGATCAAATTACATATGTATCTTGAAAAATGAATACAGAATTTTGAGAGAACTAGTATCACATAATTAACAATATTATAGAGCTTTTTTTTTTCAATTTATGTTTTTTTCTGTCCTTGTATAGTTCTCTCCTAGATTTTCAGTAGCCTGTGTGGATATACAATTTAACTGAGTTTGTTTTGTAACTTTGCAAAGCTCTTTTTACTCATAACTTCACATACAGTTTAGATTACTCATGTTAGATAAATTTCTAAAGACAGGAGTTACAAAGCACATACGATATCAAAGTTTCCACACTTGTGAATTATCTCAATGCTAGTGGAGGACTATAGAGGGCTGTCACCAACAAGAAGAATGTCCCAGTTTTCATCATTATTATGGGCCATCATTACTCTTACTCTTTGCCAAAGTGATTATTTTTCTTTTATTCTGCATTTTTATTGCTTCTTTTATGAGCTTCCTGTTCATGTCATTGGTCTACTTCTGAGTGAGAGTTCGGTGTTACATCATTCCTTTCCCTATGATTTTTAGTACAGGGAGGGTGCAGGCTTGAAGGAACAGGCCATTTTTATATGTGTTGTCACTCCTTCGTCACAGTTTCTTGCCTTTTAGGCAAACGTTTGATGTCTCATAATAGATTTTGTGTGCCTGAAGTACTATTTCGTGTAGCATATATTGAGACACTTCGTGCACATTATTTTTGTAATTATTTTCAGTTTCTTATGAAACCTTTATTAATTTAATTTTTTTGAATGAACCAGGATACTGTTTTAGAATCTCAAGACAGAAGATGGTATTCTTTCCAGCTCTTTCCACTAAAGGAACATTTCTCTGAATCTGATTTGAGGCATGATGAATATTGCAATTTGAAATGGCACGTTCTTCTAGTTAGTAATAAGATTCTTTGTTCTTTCCAAGGAGTGTTTTTAGAAGTATTGAAAGAATTTCAATTTCATAGTAAGGTAACGAATTTTTTTCTCCTAGTGTCCTTAGTATATCTAGTCCCTGATTCCTTGTTTAAAAAGTTGTCTGTGTGATATAATTTATTTGTAACTCCAGAAGTTATTTATAACTCCATGGCACTGTCAAGGTCATTCAGAAAAGTGCATAGAGTGGTGAAAAATTCTACCTAGGCACACTTTCCCTGCAGAGATTAATAAGGCAGATTTCTACCTTCTTGTCCCACTTTGTTAGTGTAAACAAATGTCCATCTTCACAGTCTCTGTAGTGCCTTATTTCCCACATTTTCGTCTGTGCATGAGTATTGTGATTTCATTGTTGGCAGACAAGCATAGTGCTGAAGTGCAGGCTAGTGTTCCTGAGCAGAAGAATGTCACGATGGTGTGTTACAGAGAAAATACAGGTGACGGAGAAGCTGCATGCAGGCATGGGTTCTAGTTCTGTTGGTTTGAGTGCAGTGTTAGGAGGTAACAAAATGTATAAAGTATGCTTACACTGAAACACGTAGAACAAGGTCATGAAATGATGAATTGACAAACACATGACCAGACACTCCGAAGAACCTGGCCCTGTATTGCACCTAAGAGCAATGATGCCGCATTCACTTAACTGAGCATCTGTGCGTGGATAAATCATATTTACTGTGGATAATGACACTGCCTGTGCAGTGTTCGGATAAGGGTTTGTAGCCTTCAGAGATATTATGATACAGAGATTCCATTTTCTTCTCTTTTTATAAAAAGATAGGAACTTTGAGCCTGAATGCAAAATGAAAAATCTTCTCCTTTGATGGTTTATGTTCATTTGGTTCTCAAAAAGAAAGATTTGATTGTGACAGCTTATGAATGTGCCCTTCATGCTTCCAGACATCTCCTCATACCTTTGGATTCAATGAATGAAGTTTGAGGGAATTTTACATGGTTTCTTACTTTTCAATTAAGCATGATTTTCTTGTAAATTTTCATCCCTTTACTTCATACATATATGTATGTTTATATATTTGAATATCATCATCTTTTGTAGATTCACAATTCCTGCTAAACATATGAGATAAAATGTTTCTGATTTTATTTCCATAATACAACCACTGTTATAATTTTGTTGGGATTTTCTATCAGGATTATGTATTATTACATGATAAACATATTAGCAATATTATTGTTGATTGGTCTCTGTGACCATCATTGTTGTTAGCCATATTAAATACCAGCCAGTTTAAAGGCAACTTGTGATTTAAAATGTTATTTAAAGAAAACTGACAACTAAAATTTCTTACAGCCGAGTACAGTAGAGTTAATCCTCAAATGCAGTAGAGACAACTATGAAAAGCATCATGGTTCTTACTATTTCAGTAACAATTTAAAAAAGCGTTATAATCTAGGACAAAGCTAGATACAGACAAAGTGGATACTTGAATCTTTTATGCATGTCTCTCAATGGCCTATTTATTTGAGTTTGTTTTAGTTATATCAGAATTTATAGTGAGTTGTTCATTAATATATGATATACCCACTCAGAGTTGTCTAGATGTTGACCTAAGAATTTCAGAGGTGGCTCTTATTATAGCTTTTCTTATCTCTGTGACAAAATCCCTGACACAACCTAAGGAAGAGAGATTAATTTAAACTCCCAGTTGCAGAGGGCTCCGTCCATGGTCAGCTGGCTCCAAGGCAGAAATGTCATGGCAGAAAGGCCTGGAGGAGGAAAGCTGCTCAATCTATGGCAACCTGAAAACAGAAAGACAGGGAAGAGCCAGAGTGAGACACAGCACCAGTGACCTGCCTCTTCCAAGAGGGCCCCACCTCCTAAAAGCATATTAGACTGTGAACTCATCAGTGGTTTAAGCCACTTATGAGTATAGAACCTCCAAGACCCAATCACCTTCCAAAAGCCCTACCTGTAAATACATGAGAAAACTTGGCCTAGGGCTCCTTCCTGATTGTTCAGGTATCAGTTCAGTTCAGTGGAGTGAGGAGAGAGTGAAGAGAAACCTTTATTTTTCCATGCTTTCTTTTGCTAGGATTCTGAAATGAATCAACATAAATTGTTTTTATATGAATTCTCACCAAACATTTTTTACTTTTTTTTTTCCTCTGCTTTTTTCTTTATTGTTACATTTTAGGCACACTCATCATTGGGATCTTGTACCTTTACATGGTAGATCTTGGTTCTTATTTTTTCCCAATTCCCCAGCCCTCTCTTCACCCCCTCTACCTTCCCTGTTTACAGAGACTTTGTTTCTACTTTTTTCCTTTTCTCTTATTTTTTCTTTTCCCTTCTTAGCTTTAGAAACATTTTGTCTTCGTAAAGCAGCAAGATGTTTCATATGTACTTCTGAGATGTGTCATTTTAACGGCTTTAACCCTCATCGATGTCACTTTAGTAGTAATTTATGCTGATCTCCCTTTTCTTTTCCGTGTAATATTTACAATTTATAGTACTCACAGCTTAATTATCTCTTGTATTCCCTTACTTTCTAAATTCTTTAAATTTGTTTATAAATATTACTTTCTTTGCCCCCTCTTAAATTCTTCTTGAAGCCTTATGAGTAGACTTTTAATTTATTCTATATTCTTTAAAAAATAGTTTAAGGTACAGTTCTTTCTTAAGTTTTTCTCCACTCGCTTATCTTTTGGGTGATTCCACTCTTGCTGTACACTTCCTTCTGTCTTATTACTCCCTAAAATGTTTTTTCTAAACAACTTGTATTGTCAGTCCATATTTCCTTCTTGCCACATCAGTCATCTAGCTGGATGTTCTCATCCAGGAAGAGAGGCATCATGAGTTAATAAGCCTTCCTGCTGAAACAATTCCTTTCCCAGGCTGGAAGCCAGTACTGTGTGTCAGGCAAGACTCCGTAATGTCATGGGACAGCCTGGGAGGGAGCATAGTCTGTAACTAGCCTTTCCCTTCAAGGTCAAGCAAGCAAGGGAGGGAAGGATGTTTTTAACAAAGATAAGATGAGGTCCTGTTTACCAGGCAGAGGCAGTGTGTGCAAATTATAGTTATGCAGGCAGAAGTGTAAAGTACAAGGGCCTTACCTGAAAGCAGCATGTTGACAGATAACAAGAAGCAATAGCATAGGAAGAAATTCCCAAATAGCCTTTAAAAATCCTCTTAACAAGTAGTCTAAAAAAATTACACCCTCATCTCCTGGTTGGGTGCAGGGGTCAAGCTCATTCATTGCATGCAGAAGCATGTTTCTAGGGAGACTCCATACTAGGCAAGTAAGTAAGGCAGGAACTCAGTCATGGGAACAAATCAGGTGTCCACCATGAGGCCAAGGTTCGGTTTTCGTTAAGACTGACTCTTCTGGGGTAGCAGGGGTCCCCAGCATGCTGGAAATCAAGAGGAGTCCTCCAGATCGCAGGATGACTAAACTGCACATACCCGTTCAGAATCATCGGCCAACAGGAATATGTGAACTGTGTGCGCATGCTGAGCACTGTTGGACGCCAAGGGAAAAGCCACGAGTGAAATAGGGTGTTGCTCTGCTTGGGCTCCCATCTCGGGAGAGACCAGCTGAGCTGAGTGAGCTAACAAGTAAACAGATACACAGCGTGAGAGCTGATGCTGGGCATTAAGTGGCAGTGTTGTACTTGCTAGGTTGGAAAACAAAAGTAAAAGGGGGCTTGAGAGTGTAGAAGTTTATTATCTCTGAGAGGTTTGTTTGAGCAGATTTCTGGTAGTCTACCTTGCAGAAATGTCACAGCTCTTCCGTGATTTGAACTTGGGGTTCGTGGTCATGACATGAATGCTACCCTTGAGACAGTCTGTCCAGCGTTTACTGCCCTTGGGAGCTGCCCTCCTCTCCCATTTCTTTTATTATTTCTGCACCAGCTTGTCCTAACAATACAGCATTGTGGCTTACTTTATTAACAGACTTCTAGAGAGAAAGAAAAAGGTTTGTCTGTTTGAACAGTTGATGCTGCAGCTTTACTCTAATTTGGGTGGCATCTCCCTCGCAGTCAGAGGACCTCTCTGAACTTGCCTGGATATTTTATCTGCACATGCAGCACCCTCTCCCAAGGATGCTCTTTTACCACCCTTGAGGTTTTGTGAAATGGAGCACATCGAACATACAAATTAGTATTCCTGAGGGCCACCTGGCACAAATCCAAGTTAATTATTTTTCTTCAGCTTATCTGTTCTTTCATTAATCGTTATCTGTAGGCATTCTTGACACATCCCTTTTTTGCAATTAGAACTCAGTAGAGTCTTTTTAAACAAACATTTAGGTGCCTGCTCTGATACTCAGAGGTTGTAGGATCATAAACAGCGAATAGATAATCCTCTTGGAGCTTTAACCCTTGACATTCTAGACTCTGCTTGCTTGCTCATCTCAAGCAGTACATTTCTCCCAGAGATGGAAGTGACTTAGAAAGCTCAGTATGTCACTGTGTCCTAAGACTGTTGGAATTTGTGTAGCAGGTAGAAGAACTGCCCACTGTGTAATGTACTTAGGTGATGGTTTCTGATACTTGTCTGTGTTTTAAGACTTGTGGTCAGGTTTTGGAAGTGGAGCTGATTCTCCATTAAGCCAAATCACTAGATAAGTTAATTTAGATGCTACCCTTGTTAGCCAAATTCCAATGAAAAGAGGTATTTTATATTCAGATGAGAAGGGTAAAAGTATCAAAAGTAAAACATATAAAAGTAAGGAAAAATGAAGAAAAACTCATATTAAAGGAACGTGTTCTGTGATTCAGCTCTTCCACAGAGGTACAACCATAGGAGGGCTACCCATTAACAGTTGTACCCTTTATCAAATGATGCACGACACTGGGGACAGCAGTCAATGCCCCACCGTCATCCTAGACATGCTTTGTGTGCTCTAGTTGACATAGCGTGGTGCTGCATCCTGCCAGCAGTCAGCAAACATTTCGGATCACCACCTGTCTGTCAAGTCTAGGCTAATCAAGAAAGCATTGAATTATCCAATGTTTAATGTTACTGGTTCCAGTAGAGCTGTCCTCATCCATTCATTCACTTTTATTGTATTTATCTCTTTATAACTGAGGAACACAGGTGTAGTCTACTCTGCAGTCTGTTTAAAGCTCAGTAAAGATCCTTACTGAAGTATCTTTTCTATTGAAAGGTGTGTGCTAGGTCTATGTTCTCAGGAATCATCTATGGAACCTTACTACTCAGAATGGGAGCTGTGGGACAATTTGTGTTTATCCCAGCTTGAGAGAAATGCAAATTTCTCTACAAATGCAGATTTCTCTAGAAATTGCAGATTCTGAGAGTTTTCTCAAGAATCCCAAGTGGTTCCTCCACATGTCAGAGTTTGTGAAACCTTGGTCTCTGGCCTTGTAGGCAAATTATGTTCTGCAGGCAAATGTGCCTGTTTTTGTAAGTAGAGTTTCATTGGAACATAGATTTGTTCACTAATTTTCCTGTGAATTGAGTCTATGTAACTTAGATCTCCTTTCCCCACCATGGTCTAGGACAATGCTCCCCAAATGTGGTATTGACTGATGCCAACAATGTGTTACCCAGTGCCAGTCCATGAGTAGTTTGTTTTAGATTTATGATAAGTACAGAAGCTGAAGATAAGTGTTTAGATTTTTATCATAAATTGCCATTACCATGCCATTCAAATGGAAGATTGAGTTTTCAATAATTCGTATTACTGTACTTTGTAAGAGTATCAGTCAGTGACTATGAGGGAATATTTAGAAAATTGACCCTTTGCCACAGATTGTGTGAGAGACCTTCCTCTGCGCATAGACGAGTGATATGCTTGTAAGGATATTAACATCTTGATGCAGAAGTGAGCTTTATCGTGGCCTGTGGTAACCATATAGTCCTGTTACTCTTTGCCCGTTGTGCTTTCTCCGGACTCCTTCTCTTGTCTACTTTTAAGGGCTTTTCCCATTTCCTGTCATCTCGTTGAGGACATCGAATTTAACGCCATCGTTCTGTACATGACCCCTTGGCCGGAAGCCTCGACTCTTCAGAGGTTCCCCGCGGAAAGGGCCATCTACAAACAGTGTGCCCCAGGAGGCTGGGTACCCACATACCTTGGGAAAGCCTGTGTGAGATCCAGGAGCAAAGCTGCATAATGCAGCCTCACTTGTCTGGGAGCTTCACTCCTCCAAACCAGCTTCCCTGTGACACACAGGTTCCCAAGATGTGTTTGGCTCAGCCGCATTTCTGGGACTCTTGTTATGCTGATCCTCAGGCCTCCAGGTGCCTCTAGTACTTGCTCAGACTTGAGAGAGAAGGCAGGTGTTTCAGCCCCCTCCCAAGTGTAAGCTAACTCATTCCCTTCACTTAAATCAGAGTTCGCTTTCTGTACCCAATACCCAGCAACTGCTGCTGAATGCACTCCTGAGCCCTGTTCTCGCCAAGCAGAATTTGCTCACCTGTGCTCTCCCTGCACCATGTTCTGCTGAGGGCTTGACTCCTGTACCACATTTCTGTATTTCTTGTACGCTCCAACACCCCTCTGTGTTTTAAAATTTTTTTATTTTCATCTATTTCTGTGTCAGAATCTTTCCCCGAAACTCAACAGGCATCGTCAGTTCTCGAGTGACTTTTCTGTCCAAATGAGAACTAAGGATAATATTCTAGTTAATCATCAGTTGGGTTTATAAACGTGTTTTCTGATCAGCTCCCTCATGGAGAACTTTTATTTTCCTTGTCTCTGAAGATAGACTGCAACAAGTTGTGTAATTTTCAAGTGACTTTCTATAAACTTTATAAAATTATCTCGTCTTGAGCTCAGTCACTGAAGATCTAATTCATTTTGGTCTCCATTAACATCAACTGCTTCTTTTCACAGGAGATTTCTTTCCTATTATTGTTCTTTGTGCATTTAATCTCTCCCAGTGCTTTTCTTCTACCCTCTTGATTTGTAAGTGTTTTGCTCTGATTTACTCTCTAGTCTCTTCTTGTTACAGAGTACAACCTTCATTTGTTATCTGGCTTCTCTGTGATATTTGCAGAAAGGGAAGTGATTGGGTCTTTTAGTATATAACAAATGTCACAATGATAGAGTTTTAAGATGGAGATATTGAATCAACTTTTATGTTGAAAAAAATTGATTCATAATGCTATGTGGCATAAAGTCAGCTGAGTTTTCCTTTGGTAAGTGGTAGGAATATAAAAAGTCACTGTTTTTTTGTTTTGGTTTGTTTTGTTTGTTTTGTTTTTTAACAATTTAATGTTGGTGCTACGCCTGCCTCACAAGTGTAAAGACCCAGGTTCCATCCCTGGTACCAAAAAAGAACAAAAACAAAACAATAATGTTTCTTTGCCTTGATGTGTGTTTGTTGCCACATTTCTCTTGTAGGTTGTTCTGGAGAATTGGCATGAAACATTGTCTAGTTGCTAGACAGAAATCTTCTTGTCACCTCTTGTCTACATGCTTAGCTTTTCTTTCCTGTGTTCACTATCAAAATGAGACCGTAGTGCTGTTTTCTCCACCTTCAGCATTGTACCCTGTGTTCATGCCTCTCTCCAAGGTGGGCCAAAGAAGAACCAGGCTGTGTCCTGCCTTTCACTCCTGCTTGTAACCCCTGTTCATTGCTAGTTCACAGTAGCCCTCCACGCACACAGTGGAGTGGTGGGGCTCAAAACATGGTTTCATAACTCAAAATATTTTTATAACCAATATTAGCTTTGAAAATGCGTTAAGGTATTGATGAATTAAAGTTTCAGTAGCATGGTGAGCTGCTGCCTTCTCAGGGGTGTGTACAGCCTATCCCTTTCCACTACTTTTGCGAGTTTCTGCACTTTGACAGGTCACGAATGGGTCACCCACCAGATTTTACTCCCTAAATTTAGCTGTTTTTTACTGGCTTGCATTGTTTCTGTGTCTGTATAGTTGGAGTCACATAAATGTGTCATGTGATTTTGATAATTGAGATAAAACTAAATAACATATTAATGAAGTATGGGGAGGGCCAGGAAATCATGGCATGTATTCAGAGGTTAGTTGGATTCTCACTAACACAGTTCCTGGCCTTATATGTATCCTTGGACAAGTTGAATAACCTCTCTGTACCTCATTTATCTGGTCTGCTAAATGGAGTTAATAACTTGAAGTATTCAGTGAAGTAATACAAGATGTTCTGAGCAGCACTGTTCCACACTTTGCAGCCCTTCCGTGAAGTGTTGGCTGTCTGCAGGAAAAGAGGTGTTGTGGGTATTTATGCCAGGGGTAGCTCAGTGGCCTCTCCTATAGGCCTGGCACTGTATTTATAATCTAGTAAGGAAAGAATCTCTCCGGCTGGGCTGCCTAGGTTTTAACTCCTTGGCAATGGGCAACTTAGTTCATCTTTTGTGCTTCAGTTTCTTAACTTGTAAAATTACCATGGTAACAGTTCTTACAGTAAAGTTTGTGTTGATTCATAAATAAATTAATATTTGTGGAGCCATTACGATAGCTCTTGGCATATCGTACCTATACAAGTCAGCTGATACTATTTTCATTGCATTCTTTTACTTTGTTATAGTTAATTTCTTTTATTCAACAACTTAATTATTCTGTGCCATATTTCTGCCACTCTGGGATGTGGGAGTGGGATGTAGTGAGAAAAGCAGTAATCATCCATGCCAGGCAGTGTCCCCAGGACGTAAGTGCACAGCCCAAGGAGCTCTGTAAGTTTCAGAATCATAATATCTATCTGGGGGCGGCATTACAAGTTGTTATTCTGGTTTTAGGAATCTCAAGGTAATTAATGGTAAGAAAATGCTCATAGCTTTCCATGAGACCCAAAGCCAAGGATGGAATCAACTATGTCTGATTTTGCTAAGTATGGAATCATATAAATAAATACTTCTGGTTGAAAATAACCTTCACATTTAGTTTTCACTGTGCTAACTTCCCTTGTTTTGGCCTCTGGACATTTTGATGATGTCTCAGTTTAATGAGTAGCCTAGCGTGGGAGCTGTGCTATTAGAAGGATACCATGAGACAGGTCTGGTCTCTGTCATATGTGAAAGTGAGCTGGACTCTTGATTTCTCAGAGCCAACTTATAAAATTATTACAATTATATTTATAAATTAGTTACACATCAATTAAATGCTACTGAAGTTTTATTAAACAGGCAAGGGGAAATAGAATTAAAGATTGTTTCTGTATCGTGAAGTTATCATTCCAGGCCGTATTCTAGGTTTATAACTACAGATTTTCAAAAGAAAAAAAAAATCAGTTATGAAATAGAGGGAGAGGAGAGGTTCTTAGAAAAGATGCATGTCAAAGTCATTTTATAGTTGGTGGCAGAACCTCAGTACCTCAGAGTCAGCAAATCATGCGACTTAAAGGTTTAGGGTTCCAGGTATGTCTTTTCACTGGAAACCTACAGCAGGACAAATCATAGTGAGTGGGCTAGCTTCCGGGTCTCCTCAGCATTGTGTAGCTCCTGCTTGTCACGCTGACCTGTTTGGTTTGATGTCCCCTCTGGATTGTGGCACATTCACCTTGAGTCGAACTTCTAAGCCTCACAGCTTTACACCTTTGTTCCCTGAGGAGAAATTCAGCAGCTTGTTGCAATGAGAAAGTATTCAGTTTTCTTACAGAAGGAAAAATTTTAAAACTGTTTTCATTGGTGAGTCCTTAATGTTATCTTATTTTAGTTAGGGTTTATATCATTTTTACCCTTCCCAGTTTTTCTAATGCATGGTAGAATTAACTAAATCCTCTTACCACATAAAGACTTGCTAGCTTGTGACTTGGGGCTGAGAGTAGTATGCTGGGTGACTTCTTGTTATATTCTGTTCCTCTCCTATACCATTCACTTATGAGGTACTAATAAAAGAGGTGTGATCAGGAGATCTCATATTGGACTTTTATTCATTGCTGGCTAATCTGTTTTTCCCTCTTATCTTTTCAGAGCAGGAAACTAGGGTGGTGTCATGAGTGAGCTGTTTGGAAGATATGAAAGTCAGAGGGAGGCTGATTCTGTTTGGGTTTGGGGGACTGTAGTGTTCATTGCTAGAAAGCAGTGAACTCACAAGCCATACCCTGTGTCTCTTCTTTGTAAACCAGGAATGTGGCTTATCTTGGGGAAGGATTCTCTGGAGTAGAAAATACCCATAAGAATTATAAATGACTTGGACATATGTATGGCGTTAAACACAAAACAAAATCCAAACAAAATAAACTTTCACTAAGACACACTGAAGGAAGGCTGCATTCAGCCAATAAAACATGTGTTTAAATCTAATTTTAAGTGAAGCTTCTTTTAAAAACTATTTAAAAACTTTACATGCAGCAGTATTTTAGAATCGGGTAAGACCTTCTAAATATGAAATAAATCAGTATCATAAGGCAAGTTAAATTTGAACAAATATAGGAAGACTTGGCATGGTCTCTTGAAAGGGGGCCAAGTTCTTTATAGTTAACCAGTCAAACCAAGCCATAGCTCATCTCTGTCAACTACTTGGTATCACCACAGAAATCTGAGGGATGAGACCGGGAAGAATTTGGAAAGTAAGCTTCATTTGGGGGCTTTTGCACAGTACCATTCAACGCTTAAATATGTACAAATATAAATTCTGAAATATTTAATCTGTCAGTACTTTCCTACACATTTTTATGGGAAGGGTGTTGCAAGAACTCATTGACCATAGGAAGTTGTTTCTGGCTATGTGCCCATTTTCCATTACCAAGGACTCCAGCATTGCCCACTTTGAAGGGCAAACTTGGACAAGAGATTTCCAGAGGTGATTGTGGATGATGAACCTTTGCTCCATTTACTTAAAGGCAAATGATTTCAATTAAACACGATTCACATCTTTATCGCTGTGCTTGGTAAGCCTTGAGTTCAAAATGGTGGTAGTGATATTTAAAAATTATCTGTGCTTAACAGTCCTTGTCTCTCTCAGACAGAGCCTTGTTTTAAAATGAAGCTGGGTCAGCACTCAAAACTCTTCCTAAAATACAGTATGCAGTTTCAGTCCTTATAGACTTTACACTGTGACGTTCAAAGACTCTTAATTATTGCCTAGGAGCTTGGTACAGAAGGCATTACTTTTAAAGAAGCAATCTCTAAAGCATCTTAACATTCCTTGTTTTGGGGATTATAAATTGATTGCTATCCATTCTTTTTTTTAAAAAATCACACATTTCTGAATTATTTGTCTGTGTCATTTGTTTTATTTCCTAAAGAATTCGGTTCTGTAATTTAATACGTTCTCATTATAGAGGATTTGGAATATTGGAAAGCACCCTGAATAAAATAAAATCACTTATAATTCCTTAACTCAGATCCTACTTTTTTTTCCATTTAACAATATATCAAAGTCATTAAATACTTTTTTACACCAAGAATTTTAGTAGCCATTTCACATGCCATTATATGGATTATATACTTGTGTTTTTAGTCACCTTTCCATGACTGGCTTCTGTTACCATAGTATAATTATCTTTGATACTCTATATGGCATATATTCATAAGTAGAACTGAAAATATGTTATGTTTGTTTTCCCCCTTGGAGACAGAATTATCTTAAATGTTCCCCTTTAAGCATGAACCTATAGGTTGGAAGAATTTACTTCCCCCCCAAAATGGTCTTCTGATGACCATTTAGTTAATTGAAGTTGGTCAGCTTCTTTGATTCCCCCAACGAAGCATTTTGCAAAATTATCCCAAATGTTAAGTAAAAAATATTAACAAATAAATACTGGATATTAACAGAAATCTTCAGAGGATTGGTACATAGTGTGATAAATCTGAGTATAATAGTGACAGCTGGGCAAAAAGAAATTATTATCAAAAAAGATATTTCATTAGAAGACAACCCAGTAAACATAATTTGTGATAAAATATGAAAGTCACGATGAAAATCTCATCTATCCTATAATAAATGTGTGGGTCTCAGACCTATGCATTTGGAACTAAAACAAGACACTGTGTTTGCTTGGATCCAGCAAGAATGGAAACATGATTTTTTAAAATTATTTTTTAGACATGTAAGTCAGTAGTAAAATTTGTACATTAAAATTTTTTAGATTTTGCCATAATGAAGGAAGAGTTGAATAGCCAGGCATAGTGGTGCCTGTCTGTAATCCCAGCACTTGGAGGATGAGGCAGGAAAATCACTAAGAGTTCGAGGCCAGCCTGGGCTACATACATAGTGAGCTCAAGGCCAAACTGAACTTCATAATGAGATCTTGTCTCAAACCCTAAACAAAGAAACAAACAAAAGAGTAGTGCTGTGTTAGCACTGTATCAAATAAGAGTCCAAGAAAGCGATTATTCGCTATTTTCTTGCTGTCATCATTTTACTTATTTTCATGGGTGGACAAAGTAAGTAATAGAGATGAAACTAGATCTTATTTCTTTTAGTAATTTTAACACTTTATGTTGTGCCATCAAATTATTTTTATTTATTTTGCATACTTTAAATAAAGGCCATAAAGCACCCCCAAATGTGAGAGGTTTGGGACATTTTTTTAGTGGTCGCCATTAATATGATTTATATCTGTGTGTGAATGTTTTCTTTTATCTGTGACCTTTCATCTGTTTCATCCTCATTCTCAACTCAGTTGCTAGAGGGAAAAGAGTACCATCAGTGTGGTTTGTTTCTTTAAAGCACATTTGCTTGGACTTCATGAATTGAGTCACCTTGTTTACTTAAAAGATCAGTGCCCAGTTGTATTATGGTTCCTTTCCAGGGACTAAAGTCCTTCTGTAAACCAGGTCAAATCAGGTTGGTTTCTCTCTCTCTTCCCCTCCCCACCTCCTTCTCTCCCTGCCTCCCCCCGCTCCCCCTTTTCCCTCCCCCAGCTATTTTTCATGTAACTGTGGAAAAGTATAGCTTTCTGGTTACAGTGGTATGGTAAAGTAAGAAACTTAGACTTGAGGTGTTGGAGTTGGGGCACAGAAGTCAAAAGAGCAATTATGATGTGCAAAGCCTTTAACTAGACTTACGAAGAAGCCCTCAACACAGCTTTTCTGTGAGACTGTGGTTTGGCACCTCTCCCTCAGCTCATAACGAAGGTCACATTGCCTTTGTTCAGTTTGTTGTCACATTTATTTCCCACAGTAGCCTCATCGGCATGGCTGAGGGCTTCCAACCTCCCTGAGTACTCTGGCCAAATACCATCTGTATACCGTCTTAGACATAAGTACTGTAATTTTTAATAATTATTCAAGTAGTTCTTGCTTATTGTAGAAAATACACAAAAGCAGAAATGAAAATCACTCTGGTCCTGGCACTGCTGGCAATAGGTTGTCCTTTTTTGCAGCACTTTTTTAGCTGCTTTCCTTGGGCAGTGTGGTGTCCTGTCTGCACAGCCTGACCATTCCAGGTAGGGAAGTGGGCTGTTTTAGACCTGCATAGCCATGCTTGGAGAGCAGCAGCGTGCTTTCTGTTGCATTTGGCTTGAAGGATGTGGCCAGGCTACAGTAACGTGGCAAGTTTGAGCCCAGCATGGGCAACGCAGCAAGACCCTGTCTTGAAATAAAAGAATAAAAAGGGAGAAGGATGCAATGCAAGATGCTGAGTTCAACCCCTGGGAGGTGGGTGAGGTGGGGAAGAAGAGCTCTGCTTATAGTCAGTGACCTTCATGAAGTTATGGGCCAGGTCTACACTACATTGGCACATGATTCATGCTGGTGATATATATTTTTGAACAAATAAATAACTCCAGGGTAAAGTTTTAGATTAAAAAAAAAATCAGGCCACAGTTGGGACTTTGACCTCATCCTTGGTTAAGCTATACCTGCCTCACTCGTGTTCTGAAATCTGTGTTCACTAGCATACTTTCATTTTACTCATTTGTAGCCCTTGATTGGCTATCTTGTAGTTATTTCCACTCATCTGTTTCCCCCAATAAATGTTCTTGAAGACATGTCTTAGCATCTTCAGAGTGCCTAGTTTAATGTTAGATCATTTAGTAAGGTAGTTAAGGACCTGAGCTAGCTTATATCCTGGGTTAGAAGTTCAGCTCTGCCCCCTAAGAGGGGTGACTTTTGTGACTTGGTCAATCTATGATATTTTTTTTCTCTGACAACAAAGTGAGAGTGGTAATAGAAATAGCTTTTCAACATTGTTCTGAGTTTTAAATAACATCATGAGACTTGAAAATCCCTTAGCACATTATATGATTAGTTATTATCTTTTCTAGTAAGTCTTGGTTTTTATGTCATACTCTTGTGGTGCTCATTGAATTGATAGTTGTTGAGTGAGTAAGCATTTTATAATTTTCACATAACTCCTTTCAAGAATATTCTACCCTATAATGTGTTTGTGGTAAAGTTGCAGATTGAATATCCAAGGATATTATCCTTTTCCTGAAACCCTGTTTGAAAAGTCTGTCATCTTGGGCCTTTCCATTTCATGTATTTCCAATGATGAAGGAAGGCGATAGAGCTGTATTTTTGTCCCTTTACCTGTTAGTCACTCTCTGGAGCTGCAGCACGTGTGATGTGTTCTTTGACCAGTCCTTTGCACTTGGGAAGAAATTGTGAGAAACTAAGTGACTTCTTATTCCTCAGTTCTTAGATGAGAAAAAATATATCAGAGTTACTATTTTTATATGTAAGATATTTTACCTAATAGATTAAAAACCTATGTAGTAAGGGTAATTATTACATAGTTAAGTGTACATGTTATGTCATCCTGCAGAAGCCAGAGGAAAAAAACAAAGTTATGAAGAACATTTAGAAATTTTACAGATGACTTTGCAGATGAGAAGTCATTAATTAGGAAGGAAGCAATTGGTTTCTGAATGTTTATCATTGTGGAAGCTCTTTTTCTCAGTTCTTAAAACAAATTAGGTATTCATGCTTGTCAGAATCCTGACTTGTTTCTAAATGTTCTCATGGACTAGATTTAATATATTTCTCTTCCTGGGAAAAGATAGCTAGGGATTTCTCTTAGAAAAGAGACTTTCTGCTGCCTCCCTTTCTAAGCAGTAAAGCTTGTTACATCTTTGTACCCTGCATGTGTAGTTGGGTGATACTTCATAAGGACTATCTATTGTTCCCTGATTCCGATCAGTTCATTTCATTGTTATCACACTTGCTTACACTCTACCCAGGCAGTTGCTGTTCACTGAAGCTGTAGCACTTCTGCCTGGAGATCAGAGTACTTAATCTAAAAAGAAAGAAGAATAAAAGAAAAACAAGACCCAGGTTTTGCCACATAGAAATCAATAGCAACAAACTTCAGTGCCATTTCATCTTGCTAGATGCCATCTTGATAGTCTGACCGTTTTTCCATGTTAGTAATGGCAGAACATCAGATTATACTTCTCTCAAAAGAGAGGGATATAAATTGAGTTTATTTTTACTGCCTTAAAAGCTACAAAGCCAGTTAGATACATGGAGGCAGTCAGCCATGATCAAATCAGTGTTGTAGAAATTCCTTCCATTTACGTGATACATTAACACCCATTTTATGAAGTCCATCTTTTTAAAATGGATATTAAAAGGTAACTGGCATAAATTCATCTTTTAAGAGTAAATAAGTAGAGATACAACCTAAAGACTGCATGTGTGTGTTATTAAGATGCCCAGTAATTAACTGGGGATTCATAAGGCTCAGTTCTTGCTCTGTTCCAACTGTAATTAGCCAATAATATTAAATCACTGTTTGTCAAAGTTCAGTATGTTCAGGAACCACCTGGAGCCTGGCACGGTGCTGATTTCTGGGTGGTACTCTAGATAATCTTGGCGGTGCTAAGGAGACAAAGCAAGACGCCACTGAGTATATTAGTTAGAGCCCCACACTCCACCAGGATGGTTTTAAATGTGCAAGGATTTTTATTGGGTAAGATGTTATTAAAGAAAGTAAGACAAAAAAAAAAAAAAGAAAGTAAGAAACGAGCTGGGAGCAAGTGGACTAGCCACTAGCCTGCCTTGGGTGTGACCCTGATGAAGGAGGGCAGGAGGAAAGTGTGAAGAAGTGCCCTCAACTCACGTGTGGGCTGAGAAAGGAGCAGTGGACCGTCAGAGGCCTTGAGCCAGAAGAGAGTCTTCCAGTAATGGACCCACACTCAGGTTCCTGTATACCAGGGCCCAGTCCCAGAACAGCTAGTTTTGCTGCCAGTAGCTCAGGGCTGGGGTGTGATCTGGGTGGTGTCTAGGACTGAATTTAGGTGCCCTGAGGCCAAGTTAAAAGAAGAGAAAGGACTGAAGAGCAAAGGCTGGTGTCAGGGCAGAGTGAGTGAGGGGAACCAAGGAAGGTGAGCAGCAAGCAGAGCCCAGCTCAGGAGGGTCTTGTGGGCCACATTAGCAAGTCTACATTTACTCAAATAATGAATAGGCTTAACATCAGAGTGATGAAATCTTGACTAAGGGTAGGAATATGCATCATGGGAAGGGAGGAGAGGAAACAGACCACTTCAGAGACTGACTGGTAGCAGTCTAGTATGTCAAAATTACCTGCTTTTGAATTACTTATAGCCTTTGCAAGCCTCTGAGATCCTGAACAGATAGCAAATCATCTTAGGGAGTTAACCACAAGTGTCCCACTTCTTTTGTATTTTGGGTAGTTGTTTTATTGAGTCCCTCTCCCCACGTGGCCTGGTGGCTCTCGCTCAGCACACAGCCTGTGTCTATACACTGCCACCTGTTTGATTTTGAATACACATCATGTGTGCACCCACACGTTTGAAGACAGCTTTCATAGGCCTCTCTGTTACAGACTGATAGAAAGACTGATCCATCATTCTCATTTCATGTCCTGCGTATTGTCACAGAAATTATATGCAACCCAAATTGTAAGGGCAAATCGAAAACAACATCTCTTTATATAATGGTGACTAAAATATACAGTAAATGTTTAAATTTTTAAAGAATGTATTAAAGTAAAAGACACATTACTGTTAATCACCTTGAAAATACTCCCCTGGCTTTGAACACACTGGTCCCATCATTCTTGACACTTTCTAAAGCAGTTCCTGGAGTCCTCCTTTGTGTCATTATGGGGTGCAATTAAGCATTCTGTGACTGCTGCTATTGAGTAACGTTCAGTAGAAAGGCATCCTTGTAGAACCATTTCACTGTGTCTTCACCCACCCTATTCATCCATTCCAGCACCACACAGCTTCATGCTCTTCCTCAAAGTCAAAATACCCATGAAAGGTAAATGTTTTGAATCAATTCAGTACATCCAGCCAACCACAACTGCACAAGTAAAATGGTTCCCGAAAATGGCAAGAATGCTGAGATAAGTGTGTTGCAGGCGATGGGGGAGTGTTTTAAAGGAGATTAATGGTGATAAGTCTTCCACTATAATAAATGTTTCTTAAACATTCACCATATTTTCCAGTTATACCTTTATATGGAATAAGATAGAGAAATGAGTGAAATTTTCCTAAGCATAGTTAATAACTCCTATTGTGACAGTTCTGCCTCCCCCCTTTTCCTTTTTTTTTCTCTCACAAACCTCACATGTAAGCAAGTAGAAGTACAAGTTTCAATTTGGAGCAGGTTTCCAGACTCCTGCTCTCCCACGAGAACTCTGTCAGCCTTGAGCTAGGGAGCCTCTGAGACTGGCTTTGGTGCTGTGCCTTTGGATTGAGTTTTCAGCAGCCATTGTGGGAATCTGTCATAAATCATGGTGAACTGTGTCGTAAATCATGTAGAACTATGGTGTCAGCTTTGGCAGTGTCTACATTTCAGGGAGCTTCTAGGTAGAAGAGTGCTGTGCTTAAGAAGGGAGTATGCACAAACAGGTAAGTACCTAGCCTGTAGTTGTCCGGTGTTTTTCCGCTGTGTGCCTCCTGTCTTAGGGCACAGGCGCTCTCTGTGCAGGTAGCGCCATATTGGGCAGTAACTCACTGATTGCCTGTCAGTCAGTGTGCACAGGAACTAGGAACTTCGCAGATTGATGCTTGACAGAATAATTAGAAAAGTGTCACTTTCGGTAACAGTTCCAGCACTCTAAAGGAATAGGCCCCGGCCGGGTCTCTACTGTTTAAATCTGGAGGTTAAATGTTCAAGAAGACAAAACATGGTGTGTCACAGAGGAAACTGCCTCAAATACACAGGAAGGGATGGCCCTCTAAATATTATACAATGGAGCCCTGCGGTCTGGGGTCTGAAGATGTGTTTCCTTGGTCCTTATGCTGTTTTAAGTCCTACCTGAAGGTATATCAAGGGTATATTTGCCTTGGGCTGATTTGTACAGACAGCTGGCCAGGCAGCATCCTTCCTGACCCTTTTTTCAACATGGCTCCTATCTCTGACAGAACTCTGCTCCCACATTTGGGGTCTTTTCCATGCAGCCCACTGAACTAGATTAGGACAGTGTTTCCAGATAGTAATATTTCAAATAAGCGTGGATAGGACACGAACCTGCACTTTTATGGGAGGACAGGAAAAAGGTGGCCTCTTAAACAAATGAATTACTTTGAGGAAAAGAAAAAAATGTACTTTAGGTGTGTTTCTCCTTACTTCGTAGGAAAGTGAACCAGGGAATGTAAGTGTTTATGTCGAGATATCTAAAGGTAAAACTGTAGTATTCTGCATATTTTGTCTTTTTTCTTTTTAGAAGATAAATTTTGAAAAAAATTAATTCTTTTTGTGTATGTCTGTATGCGTTTACAGATATTATTAACACTTCCCAGACATGAGAGTTTCTTGGGGACGTATTGGGAAAATATTGACACCGGTGCTCAGTACCCAGTCTTACTTTAATAAGCACAGCAAGAGCGATAACAGCGAGGACTTAACATTGATAGTAGTGCTGCATGTTAACTAACACGCAGAATACTTTCTCTGTGTAAAATATCCCTATTTTTTTAAATCAGAATATTTTCAGTAGTGTTTGGTCACTCTATTAAGTAGCTAATTTTAGAGAAGTCTTTAATTAAAGAAATCAGGGTAGCAGCAGCCCCAGCTGCATACCCTCAAGCCTTCCTCTTAGTCTTTCTTACTTTTTTCGTTTAGCCTCTGTTATTGCTCACAAAGATGCAGACTGAATGCTAAACTCTTGAGGCAGAAGCTCAGAAGCATGAATCATCTGACTTGAGACGACCTTGCTTTCTATTACCTATATAGGCTCTGCCATGTGTCACAAGGATTCTTGTCCAGTATCTTCTCCCATAACCTCCCACTTCACCTGACTCAGCCCTGTTTCCTTGGAAATCTTTCCAGGTTCTCTGGACTGGTGGAGACTTTCTGATCAGGGGTTCTCAACCAGGAATCACTTCGGTCCCAGGGGACATTTGGCAAGGTCTGGAGACCCATTTCATCATCACTTTGGGGTCAGTGTGCTACTGACTTCCAGTGGGAAGAGAGCAGAGATGCTACTGAACAGTGCACAGGACAGATTGTAACAAGGAGCTGTCCAGCCCAGTTTGATGGTGGTGTTGAGGCTGCAGAGAAGAAGGTCCTTTTTGCTAATTGACTTCTGTCTTCTTCGTGGCTGATCTATTCTGTGTGATTTTTCAATATGTATTGAAAAGCATGTAGAGGCCCCTTCTTCCAAATGCCACCTTTGTGCTTCCTCTGTTACAGTTGTATGGAAACCTAATTACATTTTATGTTTTTACTTGCCAGGCTTCCATAGTTACTTAAATATATAATCTGCACTAAAGATTTCGAGCAGATTTATGGAGTTGGCAAAAGGAAATGAGAAATGAGTGAGCTTCATTGTATTGTTGATGTTCAAAATCCTGAATCTGGTGTGGATGTTAAATTTGAGCATGGTCTGGGTAATTTGTTGATGGCCATATTTTAGTTGTGTTCATCTTGGTGCTTGGAAGAGAAATAAAAAGATATTCTCTTGAAAGCCAATTAAAAGAAAGGACAGTCTCTTTATTATAGTATTTTAAGTCATTTGTATTTATGGAATGTCTTTCAGCAGGAAAGAGAAGATTCAGGGATTTTTCTGGGTCGGAGAATACACTGGGGACTTGGGCAGAGTGGACCGGAGTCCTGGCTGTGAAGCTCAGGGTCATAAAGCAGTTTCCTTACCTGCCCTCCTTTCCCCTTTCCCCTTCCATGAATCAAGATTAAAAACACCCCAGAGAATGCTTACCACAGTGTTCTGGGTGTATTATTTTAACTGAGGGTATTTTACTTTTTTTCTTTGATATATTGTTTGAATTTTCATTTTAAGTGGGCATAGATTGTTTTTACAGTCAAAATCAGTTACCAAAACCAGGATGAGTAGCCTGATTTCCTTATTCCTTCTCTAGAAGGATTTAAACAAACAAAAAATAGGTTTACAAACAAAATCCTATCATTGCTTTCACACTGTACTGTGTTATAATTATAGTAAATTAAAATACTCCCAATTAGATAAACCTCAGCCTCATGAACTATAAAATGGGAATATTAATGACCTCATCAGGACAGTGATTAACACAGTGTGACCGGTGTGCTTTGATTAAGTAACAGCTCTGTCTTCCTAGCACAGTAAATAGAAAAGTCACTTCCCAACTCTAAAGTCAGTGTCTTCTCCATAAAATGAAGTTAATAAAAACCATAGACTCTGGTGTTCCATAAAGGATGGATACTGCTACTAATTTGGGTTGTCAATATTGTCATTTTTGTTATTGCTGTCATGTAATTGATGATGTGTGAGGCAAATTGGGACTTTCAACATGGGCTTTCTACAAACCTAAGGTATTATCACCGATATTATTTTTAGTTATACTGTACTTCTGCCACTAGAAGTAATACTTCAATTTGGGACGATTTGCTATCAACTTTGATTTGATGTAAGGCAGAGACTACTGGGTTACCTGAAATTCCTTACTTCTTCCTTGGCAAAATCCCAGCAGAATATCCAGCCTCTCTTTCAGCTCTGTGGAGTTATATAACCACCTTCTGGCCAATGACAGCAGACAGCAGTAAGGTGTGAGACTTTGGCAGACCTTTTTTAAGAAGCTGAAACAGCTGAGAATGGAGCCCTTTCGCCTGTTGCATGTCCCTCCCTGTTGCTTGGAATGGCCTTGGCACTGCAGGTGCTCCAGCAGTCTTCTGTCCTAATAGTTGGCCTTAGAATGGTAGACTTTCATGATAGCAGAAAAAGATCAAAGTGATCTGAATTCCTGCTTGACTTAGGTAATATGCTAGCCCTGGGCCATCACACCAGTCTTCTTTTATGTGAGAAAATAAATCTCTGTATGTTGTTCCTAGCATCCTAGCGCACTTCTCCACTGATCCAGTTCTGCTGCTAAGAGTTTTGGTGGTGTTTCTCACATGTATCCGGGAGTACTTCCAGTATCACTTTTCTTCCCCTATAAATGTCTTTTCCATTATAACACAAGTAAATAAACTGACTGCAATTTAAACTGGACCCTTGAGCAGATTCGCAAGCAAAAACCTTCATAAAAAGTGTACAGACAAGTAGAGGACTTTCCTTGTTGTGCATTTCAGGCTGATTTGGAGATGAAACAGTTTTAGAGAAAGGAGCAATTGGCCTGAGGTGTAGGTGCCCGGCTGCATTCTGTTAGTGCATTGCTCCTTGTCCGGTTGCTGATCTGAGGCTGATGCTAGTTTACCACCATTCCAAGTGCCTGGCACATGTCTGCTCTTTATCAGGGGGGTTTTCTAAAGGTGGTACCAGTATTTCCTTAAAGCCGCTGTCCTATTTTCCTTCAAACAGATGGCAGTAGTGTGAACTTGCTGGATGGACATTTTCATATACATTGAGTAGAAAGAGGCCTCAGAAAATGAGTTTTCCTTCTAGAATACAGAAGTCTCTGCTTAGATGTATTTTGCCAAACAGCCTATGGTAGCTTAAATAGTAGAAAAGAAATGGTAAGAATGTGATACTAATTCATATTAAAGCACACACAAAACAGCTACCCTTTGATTGGGTCACTGGCCACCAATATCAGGTGGCGGCCCAATTAAAAGCATATGGATAATTGAGCTTCTGTGTGAATAAATTACATGAGATTAGACTTGATTGTCCACCAAGCATTGTTAAATCGTTTTTTAAAAGCTCTCTTTTCTTTCTAGGCTACTTTGTTACACTGAGACTCAAAGGTGATTAACCATGTGTTTGTCTTGTTGGAAAACTTTCCTAAACAGAAATGAGGAGAGTAAAAAGAAGACAGTAATATTTCAATGTGCTGTGCATTTTAACTGAAGTGCTCAGAGGCCCTTGTGGCACACTGGGTCATGGAAGACATTCTAGAGAACAGCATGCTTAGAATATGCTAGTGTGCACTGAGCTTCACCTGCCTCACTGTGGGGATGATTGCTGAGATTCTGGTCACTAGCACAGTATGGGTGGGGTGCTCCAGGGTGCCTGGTGCCCTTCTGACCTTGACTGGACGATATGTGCCTTTTTGTGCATATGATGTTCTGAGCTGATGCCCATACTATAGAAACATAATGCATGGACTGCTGAATTAGTAAGAGTCATGGAATCTCAGAGCTGAAAAGAGTCTTAAATGTTCAGTGAGTTATTTCCCTCTCTCTGCTTCATAGATAGGGAAATGTCCTGCCCTCAGATCAGACTGAACTGATGTGTGTTGGGCCATTTACAGAATTGTTCTTGTACAGTCCAGCCCTAGCACCTATGTGCTGTTGACTGGCTGCATTCAGATCAGATAACGGAAGAAAGAGGATGCTGTGAGGGCCTATTTCTTAGGAATGTTGGAAGATCAAAATAAGACACAAGATAAAGCAATGTTTTGGTAATTATTACTTATATAGCAAAGCACTCAAAGACTTACTAGCTTTGATAAAACACCAGCTACTTTATTTTCTTCTTTTCAGTTTTTCTTTTTTATTAGTACATATTTTCAGTGTAGCTCAGCAAGCTGAGCTGGGGTCAGGTGAGTGGTTATTTTACTGTCCTTGCTGGTATTCACACATGTGACTGTTTAGCTGGCTGCTGAACTCCTCCTTGATCCCCACATTGTTCGAGGCCCCTCCCTTTCCAAGGGATCTCTGCACAGGCTCACTGCACATGGCCTTATTAGTAGGGCAAATGTTTCCTAGCCAGCACCTAACACTTCCAAGAGGTGAAAGAGAGAATGGCAGGCTTTTTCAAGGCACTGATCTCTAACCAGTGCAGTGTCTTACCTAATGCATCCTAAAGGCTAAAGAAAGTCAGTCACAGCTTCAGCCAGGATTCAAGGGGGAAGGCATTCAAACTTTGGATGTGATTCCAATGGTGGCACTGACATAACAAACTTCCCCAATCTTGCACACTGTGTCTCATGCATGGTAAAGTTCCAGTCATTGTCAGTTGCCTCTTTTGTTGTAGTATTATAGTATAACAGCTGACTTTTGTTTCATTATTGCTATAAGTAGATATAGAGGGAAAACAACGCATACAAAAATTTTGAAAGGTTAAATAATTTTCTTTATCTCTTAGCTTAAATAACACCACTGTCCACTGTTTTCCCAGGACAACTGCTGTAAATAAGATGTGGTATGAATTTTCTCATTCGGTAATTCCCCCCAAAAACTCCCCAGTTCAAGCAGATCCAAGTTGGAGCCAGAGATTTTGCATTTCTAGTAAGTGTAACACTGAGAATCATAAAATTGTTCAAGTTACAGAATGAATTTATTCTCCCCACTGAAAGTGTTCTACACTTCCAACATATATCACTTTAGAACATGGCATTTTTAGAATGAAATTAAAAATCTCTCTTTTTTTTTTTTTTCGAATCTAATGCCTCACTTATTTTTAAGTAATTATAATGCTCTTGATCTGGAGACCCAGGCTTTGAGAATCAAGATTCTAGTCTATAGGTCAGAGGTGCTGGCCACAGTCATTAACAGCATCCAGAAGATGAGCTCATTGGAAAGCATTGTTCTTTCATTAAGAGTGAGTGTTTAGATTGCTTTGTTGAAGCCATTTGGGAAGAGTTTGGATTTGAGGAGCCTTCCGTGTTGGATGTTTATATAGTGATATTGTGTACTATTTGGATATTTTCCAATCTGCAAAAGCTGTCTTGCTAATTATAAAAATTATGCTTTACAATTTTCTCTTTCCAAAGATTACATTAACAGCTGGGTGTGGTAGTGCATCCCAGTAATCACAGCATTCTGAGGCAGGAGGATCTCGAGTTCAAGCCCAGTCAGGGCAATTTAATGACTTACTGAGATGCTCTTTAAAAAGATGGCTGGGAAGACACCTCAGTTTGAAGGCCTGGGGTTCAGTCCTCAGGACCACCAAAAAAAAAAAAAAAGGCACATAAAAGTGAAAGAAGAAAGGGAAAATAACCTTAACCTGGTTTCATTCACATCCACATTGATATCTTAGTGTGTGTCAACCAAGATTTTTTATTTTAATCTCTTGCTATAAACTTTTTTTCTTCTCTGTCAAATATATACATTTGCTTTTAAATATTCAGAACTGAATGTCTTCACAAAACTTTCAAGTTTAGCTCTTTTGCTTGAAAAAGATAACACGATATATTTTTGCTAATGTTTTAAACTTTGCATTATTTATAGTTTCTCCTGAGAAACTTGAAATTAAAATTTCTTTTCTAACTGATTTTGCTTTTTTCCTCTCTGGTTTA
Source organism: Fukomys damarensis (assembly GCF_012274545.1). NCBI lineage: Eukaryota > Metazoa > Chordata > Mammalia > Rodentia > Bathyergidae > Fukomys > Fukomys damarensis. The sequence goes on along the minus strand of NW_022900940.1, from coordinate 1,723,818 downwards.
TAATTGATTTCACCTCTGTGTTTCTCATGAATCCTGAGATGACCATACCTTTGAATTCAGTGAGTTTTATCCTGTATCCTCACATACCACGGATAGCACAACAGTGCCATTTTTGTAATCAGTTACCTCTTCTTCCACTATCTATTCAATCCAGTTTTCTAGTCAACCTTTGAATGAAGGTTTGTACTAGGACAGAACAGGCAAACGTCTTCCTCAGGAACATTAAGGACCATTATTTTCCTCTACAGAGGAACCTGTTTTTCCCTTTTCCCTTTGGCTGTATAATGGGCCATATACCTTAAACCAGATTAATTGTTGATTTGATTTGTAATAAAGGAGGAATCCTATGTCATTTAATTTAAGATATTACGTATCAAGGAGGTACGAGGCCAGGCCACATACCAGAAGTCTCACGCTGTCTTTTGTTTACTACTCACTACTGAGGCAGCAGTCACATAGTCACAGATTAGATACTGGTGACAGTATCACAGAATGGCCGTGCTTCTGAGATTCTGTGACAAAAGAGGAAATGAAAAGGGACCACTTGGTGTACCAGTAGTGTCTGTCTTATACACTAATATCCTTTGATTGGATTATCTCTGATTTGAGTTTTATTACTTCCAGTGCTAGAAGTAGCATTTGTAATGACACCTTAAATTTGAAGGCCACTGGGAACAACAGGACCCTTTCCCCACGTGAATTCTCAGGACAGTGTGAGGGAGACAGGACTGGGATGCTGTGATATCCACGTTGAAACACTGGGTAGTAGAAGACGGACTGCAAACAAAGGTGCACCTTGTTTCAGATTTGAAATATTTTTTATACTTTCTCACCACTTTCCTAATGAGACGTCTGTCCTGATGATATATTTTCTTCACCTACTACCTAAAGCACAGTAAATTGTATTTTAATTATAGTGATTAACCTAACATTGAGAATTATAAAATTTTTCAAGTTTGAAAGTTAATGTCTGCATTCTCTTCCCCTCAGAAGTATTTTACATTGCTAATATACATCACTTTTGAGCATTCCATTTTAGGAGCAGGAATAGATTTAAAATCTCTGGGTTTTTTTTTTCAGTCCAATTCTGGAAACCAGTCTCCCTTTTTAGTCAGGGGATGTAAAGTGGCTTAGTTTGACAAACATGAAAGATACTCATGGTGATTTATGCCCCAAATTACTAGTGTGTGTTAAGAGTGAAGTAATGTCTGTGTTGCAGATGGGCCAGGTGATCTCTTCCACATAAGGGCAGGGAGGGTGATCCAGGTGTGGCTATAACCTCCTTCTTAACTAATCCACAAAGCTCAGGTTCCAGTGCTGGGTTTTAATATACTTTGTACAATGAGAGACAAATGGACTTAGATACATTATAAGGATGTAAACTTGAAATAAGTTTTTTATTAGAATATGTTTTCTATATATAATAATTACATTCACTGTGGAATCGTCATCATTTTTATTTATTTATCTCCTCATCCGCCCTTCTCTCTCTTTCCTGTGAGGCTATGCGATCCCCTTCCCATCTCTTCAGAGTCTACCTCACAATTTCCTACCATCTCTTTTCTTTTACTCTTGAAATTACATTTTGGGCTTGTCATACTAGAGAAGCCATGTGATATTTAACCTCCTTTGTCTGATTTATTTCACTCAGTGTGGTGCTACAAATGATTCAAATTTATCCTTGATGGCTGAGTAGTACTCCATTGTGTGTGTGTGCGCACATGTGTGTGTATCACATTTTCTTTATCCATTTATCCACTAGTGGGCATATAGACCATTTAAAAAGATGGAAACATATTGTTCTATTACTTCTTGCACAACCACAAGCCTCTCTTCTCTGGTTTCAAAGCAGAGGTTATATTATGATTTACTAAATGTCTACTGTATGTACATGTGCAAGTGTTGCAGTATTGTGCCAAGTGCTACAGATAAATATATGAATAAGATACTGTGCCTGTACTTAAAAAAGCCATGATTTAGGATGTTCCTTTCCCTTTTTTGTGTGTGTGACTCTTACAAAATCTAGGGAATGAAAACATTTATATATGCTTAGGCCTAAGAATGTTTTAAGCAACATGTTTTGATCTATGGCTGTCATCCGTCAGCCCTTTAACCTAATTTTCTTAGTAAGTTTTATGGAAGGGCAATAGGTATTAGTAGATATGTATAAGGTGTACACACAGAAAACACATGACAGTGACAAACTTGGGGTTTGCCCAAGTTCATCATAGCCTTCTGGCTATATCTAGATGTCTTTCCTCTTCCTTCCTTCCTTCCTTCCTTCCTTCCTTCCTTCCTTCCTTCCTTCCTTCCTTCTTTCCTTCCTTTCTTCTTTTCTTTATTCCTTCCTTTTCCTTCCTTCCTTCCTTCTTTCCCCCCCTTCTTCTTTTCTTTATTTATTTTCTGGTACCAGAGATTGAACTCAGGACCTTGCACTTGTAAGGCAGCCACTCAGTTAAATCTCCTACCTCAGATGTGTTTCTGCTATACAGCTAGGATGACATTTGTATTGAGTAGTCACTCTTGTAGTAATATACATGTGACCAGTGGACACACAAGTTTTCCAGATCAGTGCCTTCTCATAAGCTGTTGGGCTGCAGTGACTTGTCCATCAAAGCATATCCCTACCTGAAACAATTGCATTGAGTCATTCTTTTAGCCAGTTCTGATTATTTTCTTACTTCCTGGTTTGTAGCCAGGTAACTAGAAGGGAAAAAAGAAAAAAGGATGGGTGGGAAGAAAGATTTACTGTCATACTAAATAATTTTGCTGTGTGTGAACGTGGTTTCACTTGAGCCATCCAGTTGTTGAAATTATAACGCCCAAAACCATGGAATCAGGAGCTGAGGCCTTTGAGAAATGATTAGCTCATGAGATTGGAACCCTCATGAATAGGGAACTTACAGTCCCCTTCTACCTTGTGAAGACACAGCCAACCAAACAGTAGGCCCTCACTAGACACCAAATCTCCTGTGCCTTCTTTGTGACCATCGCTGCGTTCCCAACTATGAGGAATAAATTTCTGTTGTTTATAAGCTACTCAGCTTATGATATTTTGTTGTAGGAGGCTGAAACCATTTTCATGTTATTCATTGAAGAAGAAAAGACTCAAATATCACTTCATTTGAAATTCAGTATTTTAGGCTTACTCATACACTACAAGGTAAAGTAGAGAAATGTGCTAAGCATGAAAAGCAACATAGAAGAAATTAATGGTGGATTTCAGGGTTCTGTTAAGAATTTAAAGGGCTTTAAGAACAGAAAGGGAGTAGGAGGTCTTAACCTGTGATTCCAGCAGGAAAGAAAATAACACTAGAGGTTTCCTTTAAAACATAATCTACTGCAAACAGGTACTAATACAAATAAAATAGTAGATTATGCCATTGCAGAATGCAACTAATTGGGTTACAAGACCCTTAAATGATCCACAAGATCTGCTAAATTAGAATGGTATTTATGTCTGGTAAACAGAGCTAGTAATTGAACTACAATTTAGAAATACCATCTTGAGTAGAATTTCAGTTGTAGAATGATAATTAGTTGTTATTTCTGATGCCAGGGAGTGCCTTGAGTTGGATTTAGTAATCCATACTTGGTTTAAATTTAATATTTGAATGAAGAGAGGAGGGGAATGTGAGGGCAGGGGATGGACTGAGAACTCAGTTGGGTGTGGATTATTTGGTCAGCTCAATAAGGAGCTTATGATAATTTGGACTTTTATATGAAAGTTATTTTTTATCATAAAGTGTTTGATAAACTAATAGAAGACAAAAAAATTTATCTCTTAAGAGAATTAATTATTACCAGCCCCTTAAATACCACAGAAATAATTGTTTACATACAATCAGTACACAGATTACATGTTAGTCTTATCTTTGTAAAGGAAGGCCCAAAGTTTAGAAAATATTCCAGTGAGTATAATTTATGGCTATACGTGGAATATACTTGAAACTAACAACCTTTTAAAATATCGTGGTAATTTGTGCTTTTTATTACTGTGTGTTTTATTAATTTACCAAGTTAATATAAAGGAGTAAGATTTTCTTACTAGGCAATATAAAATTGGGAAATTTACAGGAGTTCTTAAACTTGTTTGTATTAGAAATGCTATTCAGTACTGCGTTTCTAAATTATGGTTCAATTAGTAGCTTTGTTTATAAGACACGAATCCCATTTGGAAGATTTTTTTGTGTGTGTGCTGCCACCTCCCCACATACAGGGCCCAGAGATTTAGATTTTTTTTCTTAATTGCTCTAGAGCTGTGGTGTTGAACTTATGGCACACGTTACTGTGTTTTTCTTGTCAGACAAAAGATGTCAGTGTATGAGTTGCTTTTTCTAAACTAAAACAGCATTCAAGTTTAATTGCAGTGTTGGTACTCTGCAACAAATAGGTGGATTTTGTGTTGCAGTTTGGCACTCAGTCTGTACAAGATTTGCTATCAGTGCTCTAGAGTGAGGTCAAGTAAAGTATCTTTCCATGATTCGTAGATAATTCCAGGAAGTTGAGACTAGCTAGGCCAGACCAAGAGTTGGTTGACCTGCCTTCTAGCACATATACAAAATTTTTTCTGCAAGCTTCAACAATTTATACTGATCCTCAAAACCTTCATCCTTTTATTGGGCCTGGAGGTGATGGTGGCGATATCAGTGGTATTAAATATTTAGGAAATTGTTAATTTGTGACTTGAAATTGGCTGTGCTGGGTTTATTTAGAAATTGTCAAACTCTGCAAATGACCCCTTCTCCCTCTGCATAGTTTACCAACACATCACAGACGGGGCCGTCAGTCTTTAACATCCTTTCTAACTTCAAGGTTATGATTCTGTGATCAGTTACTTGAAAAAAAATGCTATGTCATAAATACCGTTAGAAATTTAGCTATCATTTTAAAATAACTCCATCATATTATTGCCCCCTCTGAAAAAGAATAAAGGGAAAATGTGTATCTATCGAATTGGTTATTTTTAATAGAATATAATTTTGTTGATAATTGGGCTAAAGAATTAAAGAATACCAGAAAGGGGATGCCTGCTAGGAAAACAATCTAAATTTGTGAATATCTAGCCTAAAGATGTTGACAGTTCTCCACTGTAGATTAAATTGCATCTGGTAGTTTTTTTGTTATGTCTTTCTAGGGTGAGAACTATTTTTATCTTGGTTGTCATTGCTTACAAAATAAGACAATATTTTACTTATTTTGTCAAATGGAAAGTTTTGTGTATACAAAGGTGCCTTGACTTATGTCCTGATAAAGCGCCTGTAAATTGAAAGTATCAAAAGTCAAAAATGCATTTAATACATCCAGTGTACTGAAAACCCTAACAACAAAGCACACTAGAGAGTATGGGTTACTTTCCTTGGTACTTTCAAGCTGAGACTCACTTCATCTGCCTAACAAATTGAGAGAGGATCATACTGCATAACCCGAACAAAGATCAAAATTCAAACCTGAAAGTCCACTTCCTGCTGAATGCATATGTTTTTGCATCATTTTGACCTCAACAATCTGAAGTTAATCCTAAATCAAGGCTCATCTGTATTGAGTAACTCATTTATGTAACTCTCACTTATTAACATATTTGAGCACTTCTCAGAGGAGATGACATTTAAGTTGGGTTTAAACAAAAAGTAAGGTTTGGATGAAATTATAAGAAACGTATTCAAACAGCCAAAAACACAGATTGAAAGCATAGAATCTTGAAATTTGTTAGAAGAAATATGCATGACCTAAATAAACACCATTGAAAAAAATGAAGCAGTGTTTTGTGGACTGGTTTGATTGTGGAATCTTGAGTCATACAGATGTGGGACAGTTTAAAATTTGCTTTTGCTTTTATTTTTTCATCTGTTGTGAAATGTAGGAATAATAGGAAGATCTGCTCTTGCTGTTTTGAGGGTTCTGAGATAAGGAAGTAAAACTTCTGAGACCTGGAATAGCTCAAATTCTTAAAAATTGGATGCTGAAGTAAGGTAGAGTCTGAAACAGTGAATTGGGGCCAGGCTGTGTGTACAGTTCAAGCTCAGAACTGTAAGGACTGGAGATTAGAAATGGTTTGTTTTGATTCCTTGAGCAGTTGTGTGTTGAAAAATACCCATGAGCCAGGTCCATAAGAAGCCTTCCCAGATGTGTGGAGGATTTTCTTTTATTCAGATCAGCTTTTCAAAATGTAATTGGAATTTGGTGCTTCTTGAGAACTCTCTGGGTAGCTAAAACTTAAAATATTAAGTAGCCACGACTCCTAGAAAATGGTGAGAAAATAGGTAATGTGCTACTTGCTTCAAGTGTTACAGTACCAAATTCTGCAGTCTATATGGCAGGTACATGAGTGTTCCAAGTACAGTCTGTGTCGGTGAAAAAGGACGTGTGGCACATATGTTATTGTGTTTTTCTTTTAGTATGAAAGATGTTAATGCACAAGTTTTTTTTCTAAACTAAAGCCACAGTGTTCAGGTTTAATTGCATTTGAGCACTTGGCAATCTTAATAAGTGGGCTTGGAGCCGCAGTTTGGCACTTTGTCTCTAGAAGGTTCACTGTCATTGCTCTGTATGATGGGTGCATAAGTGTTCACTCCCTGGTCAGTTTCTTTCAAACTCTCTTTTTTGCTTGAAATTTTTTATTTTTGTTTTGTTTAGTTTTGTTTTGGTACCAGGGATCGAACTCGAGTACTTGCGCTTGTGAGGCAGGCAGTGGAACCACTGAGCTAAATTCCCCAACCCTTTCGCTCTAAATTTCTTATAGTACAACATTGAAATAAGTAAAAAATAAAATCCATTGCCTCTTTTTGAGTTAGTATCTCAACAAATTTTTTTTTTCTAATGATGACTCTTGCATTTTGCTTTATTAGTTCAGTCCCACTGGTAAACTGTATCTAGATTTAATTTAAAGAAAATACTGTATTTTTAAAATTTACTGTTATCTTCAATTCACAGGAATTTAAGTAACTTTTTTCTTGTTCCTAGTGATACAGTTGTCTTTACAGATAATATATTTGTTTTAAAATATTCAGGAAAAAAATGGTAATGCATTAGTGTAGTTAAAAAATAAAATAAAAAGAGGTGGTATTTATATTACTGCCATAGGGAGGGGTGGGGTTGTTAGTATTTTGAAGAAACTGTCTTAGTTACTTTTTTTGTTGTTAAGAGAAAATACTCAACACCCAAAGGTAAAGGAGGAAGAGTTTGTTTCTGCTCATGGTTTGTGGAGGTTCCAGTATGTAATCTGCAGGCTCCAAGGCTGGGTAGCCCAGCAGAACAGCATCACAGAAGAGACACAGTTCATGGCAGGCAGAAGGTAGCAAGCAGCAAGTGACAAACGGCAACTCTTTGTGTCCCTTGTATTCTGTCTGCCCAGGTGGGTACCCTTAATCTTACCCATAACAACTGCAAACCAGTCAGTGGACTTAGTACTCACACATCGCACACTCTAGATCCAGCTACCTCTGGAAATCCCTGCCCATCACCACATGAGGCTTCCGGGGGGTATCTAGACACAAGCCATAAAAGAAACCAGTATTTACATGACTTACCTATGCAGAATGAATCTTGTGTTTTTGGCTTTTGAATTTCTTCTGGCCACTGTTAAACCGCCATTTTTGGAAACAATTTTCTGTCTCCAAATTCAGATTTTCTTCAAAGACCTATAAAAACTAAGGTCCAAGACAGATTGGACTACTGTGTTAGTGCTTAATATGTGGCATTCTTCACTTGGTTTTGGAAAACGTTGACATATTTGGGAGGGAGGGGATGTGTATGTTCCAGAAATACAAATGATAAAAACCACTTAGTCGGTGTGTTTTGCCAAGCCAGACCTGGCTGTGGACTGGGTTTTAATCTGTCTGTCGTGTGTACTTATTCTTTATAGAATTTTTTTTCCTTAATGGGATTCAGAGAACACTATGAAGTTCTATCATTTCTGTTAAGCAAATGTACAGTAATGTGTTTTCATGAAAACAGAAAAGCAAAAATTTCTCATCAGTGTTTATATTACTTCCGTCTATATTGGTAGGATTCTATGTCCATCGCTATATTGATAGAATTTAGAGGTTTTTATCTTTTCCACTACCAGAATTAACAATAACAAAGACACAGAATAAGTAGAGTTACTTACTAAAAGAAGGATCCTGTTTTACAGCGCAACAGGTAGGAATGCTGCTGGTTCTGATGTACAAACACTCAGGAGCAGGTTCCTTCTGTACATGTGAGGTCTGCATCTGCAGACTTAGTCAACTAAGGATCAAAACCGGGAGAAAATCACCTCTGTACTGAAAATGCAGACTCCTTCCTCATTGTCATTCCCTAGATGATATAGCATGCTAACTACTTTTGTTGCATCTGTATTGTTTTAGGTATCATAAGTAACCTAGCGGTGATTTAAAGTGTACAGGGAGGTGCATGTGGGTTACATGACAGTGATGGTAAACCTTTTAGAGGCTGAGTGCCAAAACTGCAACCCCAAACCCAGTTAGTCATCACCGAGTGCCAACACTGCAATTATATCTGAATACTGGGGATTTAGTTTAGAAAAAACAACTCAGATGTTAACATCTTTTTTCTCAAAAGAAAAACACAGTAATGTGTGTGCCATAAGTTCGCTACCACTGTTTCATGCAAATAAGATGTCATTCTGAGTCAGGGATTTGAGCATCATTGCATTTTGATATTTAATGAGGGAAGTCCTGGAACTGACTCCTCCCCAGATAGGAGAGATGACTTGATACTGTTTTCCAGTATCAGTCAGAATCAGAACGTAGGTGCAAATCTTTGTCACCTTTTAATGTGTTTACATGTGTGACATGGTACACATGTGTCTCTTAATTTGTTCTTTAAATAGACCCATCCTATATGTATTCTTATGTGGCTTTTTACTTAAAAACAGGTCTCAGAGATGCTTTAAATTTAATGTATATGGAAATACTGTATTATTTTGCATAGCTGGCAAAGCATTCCATAAAATGAATGTCATAATTATTACCACTCCTCGACTCTTGTCTTGCGTGTTAGGCTATTTGTAGTTTTGTTTTGTTTATTTTTCCTGTGAACATTATTAACTACATGTCTATGAAATGTGGCATGTCCTGCAAATTGTTAAAAGTAAAATTACTAAAGCAGTGTATGACTGTCTTTCTTGTTTTTTGCTTTTAAAAATAAATTGTTTCCGGATTTTGTGAACTTGCTTTCCCATTGGCCAGTTTGTGGATTTAGTTTGCCAATGCCCTGTGATGGGGCCAGGATTTCCTTACACACCTTGCTCATCTCTGCATGTTATTGTACACTCCACCTTCTTCCACATATAGGTCCCCTTCTTCCCAGGTTGTAAATACATTCAAATGGAGGCTGAAGATTTTTGTAGATAATTTCACTTCCCAGTGCTTCCCACACAATAATTGCTCAATGAATATTGAAAAGATAGTGGGGGGGTATTTTTTTTATATTCAAACAGTTGCATTTGCTGTCATTGTTAGGTTTCACTTTACAGTGAATTCGTATTTAATTGCAGTATTTTATGATATATCTAGCATTATTGCATTTGGGAAATGAGGTAGAAATCCAAAAGCAAGTAAGTAAAATTATTTTTTAAAAATTAACTCAGTTTTATTGACCATGAATTTTAGCGTGCTATCCATTGAGAACAATTTTTGTTAACATCCCCATCTTGAGAACACACATCTAGTAAAGCAAGTGATCTAGAGAACATTGTATTTTCATAAGCTAATTGCAAGTGATGATTGTTTTTTAACTTAAAAAATAAAACTAAATCTAACCCTTTGATTTTCAGCCATTTTCTTTCCCGGACACAAATGATTATTGAAATATTTACATCTTATTTAGAAATACTTTAGTGGAAATATTCAGTCAATAGATCACTTGGTTTTATTAACTCACAATTGAAGTTACTCAAAATGAGTGGTAATTTTCTCAGTTTTATATATATATTTTAAGTAAAATGCCCTTTTTATGCCAAACATACTTCAAGTAGCTGGCACTTTTTTTTTTGCCTAAAAGGACCTGCACATATGTAGATGCCAGCTAGATCTAATTATTATTTGTATGACTAAGCGGAGATTCATTTTTGGGTATGTATTTTTATTTCATCTGAATTAGAACTGGAAAATGATTAATTACAGGGCAGCATTTCTTGTCAAGTTGTGAATAAATATGTTTAGCATTAGTATAGCTGTATACAAATAGCCCATACTGCTTGCCAAGCAGTTGATTAAAAAATGCATTCAATTCATCACAAAGTCTGTGTAGGAGAGATCTTTTTCACATTTGTATGGGTTGGCATTTAGTAATTAAATCTCTTTAAACAATGTAATTAGGTTGAAGGCCACCAAAGCCTTTGTTCTCATCTAGAAAATGCTTGAGGTTATCAGTAAGCATGAAGCTGTGGGTGGCCACTGTCACTTTCGTGGGAGCCTTAAGTCTAGAGCAATACATGCAAAGCAATACATGCCTCTCACTTGGAAAGGCTGTCTGGACCCTGATTTTTGTAATGCATCATCAGATTCTAATTCAGTAGCCTTGTGTGGGGACCAAAATGTGCATTAATAGCCACCTCTGGGCTGACGTGGTGCTGCTAGTCCAGGCACCATACTTCTGAGAATCACCATACTGCAATGGTGATTGAAAGTAGACATCCTGGTTATGATTAGTTTTATCTAATGTGTGTATACTACTCAGCCTTAAAGAATAAGAAATTAGATTCATTCACAGGAAAATGGATACATATTAAGGATATACTCCTAAGTAAAATAAATAAGTCACACATGTGTAAATACCAAATAGTTTCTCTGGTGTGAAAAACTATAATGGTACATAAGATCCTAATGATATATTTGTTTGTTTTTAAGTAAAACCTGAAATTATATTCCCATCTGACAAATACATTAAGTACTCCATAACAATAGAGTGGGCAAAGAAATGGCAAAAGTATTTTGTGTTAAGATCTGGGCTGAAGAACAGATAAAAATCAGTATGTTTGCTCCTTTATGCTCTTCTCATTGAGGGCAGGGGCAGCTATTTCTGAAAGTTATTTTCTTGCTTTGTTCATGTCTACACATTTATCCTAAGAGAAAGTACATTGCAGTGGTTGACATCTTGAACTCTTACTTCCACTTGTCATCCTGAGCAAATTATTTAAATGTTAATTTCTATTGCTTCATAACAAAATATTCTAAAACTTGCCTGGTTAAAGCAGCATTTATTATCACTTGAGATTTCTGAGAGTGAGGAATATAGGAACAATTTAGCTGGATTCTTCTGACTAGAGATCTCTCCCAAGGTTGTAGTCAACTGTTGAGTAGGAACACGGTCTCTGTAGTACTTGGAATTCATAGTTTTAAGCTTATGCTCTTGTGTGTTCCTCGCCTATGAGCCCCTTCACTGGGCTGTGTGTAACCTAATAAGGTGCTATACATAGAAAAGCACTGCCTTTTTATAGCCTAATCGCAAAAGGGAAGGTGTATCACCTATACACATTCTGTTCACTGGAAGTGAGTCACTAAGCCCAGATGAAAAGGCAAATTCCATCTCTTGAAAGCAGTGTCACCAAAGTTGTAACCCTATCCTTAAATCCAACACACTGTATTAGCGTCAATTTCTTCATCCATAAAATGGGAAAGTGAGATTTATATGACTTAATATTAGTAGCTAGTAGGTTACGACAGTCTGTCATTACAGTGATCATTGTCCCTTAACAACTTCATACTCACCCAGATTTTCTGCCCATGACATTATTCTTCCCACTTAAATTTGTATTTTATAAACTGTCACATATCGTAAAAACCCCTGTTCTTTTTTTAGCAAATGAAAGGCTGATATGACCAGACTCTTGAACACTAGAAAGGTTAAAGACAGATACCATAATAATTGATTACTGAATCAAATTCATCCACTGTTAAGAGAATAAGCTCCATTACACAGTAGGTGTATACCTTTACTATATAAGGATGATGATCCCATCAGTTTCCTTTAAAGTATTGTCAGACACTTAACCCTGCAGTCCAGCTCTTGGATTTTCTCTTAAGAAAACAATGTCAACATTTTTGATGCAAGAAAGCATTTAGCACAGAATAGTATTTGCAGCCATTGGCCTCTATAATGAATCTGTGCGATTGATCCTGCCTACTGATGTGTGTACTCTTGTGTAACTCCCTCCTCCTGTGTGTGTGCTTGTGCCAGTGACTTAGAGCGAATAGACGTGGAAGATTAGCTTTTTCATGTTTTTGTTTTTGTTTTTTAAAAGCAGCTTCTGCCTTAAGGCTATTGCCTCCTCTTTTGTCATACAATAAATACTTGGCAAAATCTCTACCAGAAATATACTAGGAGAAAATACACAAAGTAGTAGTATTCTATAATTTTGACTGTTAGAACTATATGTGATTTGTTCTATTGTCTGTGTTTTTCTATTTCATATTGTGACAATGTGCTATTTTACAATGGAGAAGTACTTGAAAAAGAGAAATAAAAACCAAAGGAAAAGGATGCAGTGCGTGTAGATGTTTAAATACATTTATTATTTTAGAACGATGTGATTTTTCAGTGAAAAGCTGTAATTGTGCATTTGTAGTTACCTGCAAGGGAAATACCTGATTTGGACTCAAGATTGTGTAATATTTAAAATTTGCATATGGTCATATATCACTTGTAATTTTAAAAAGCATTAACTGTCCCCGGTACCAAAATAAATAAATAAATAGCATAGCATTAACTGATATGTTTAAACAGAAATACTGGTAATTTTTACCAAGCACTTACAGATGGAAAATAACATGTAAATCCCTACTAGTATTATTAATGATAACTAGTGACCATTTGGTATGAGTCTTATAGGAATTTAAGCAACAGATTTTACTAATATATCATGGTTGGTTCATTTCCCCAAAATCTGAATCCTTCAGCCATCAAAGGCATATACATTTCTGGGGTTGTTTGGTGATAGTGTTTTTATGAATGGCATTCAAGGGTACTCTGCTGTCTGGCTTTCTTTCTTGATGTTGCTTTAATCTCCTCCTCTCAATCCATTCTGTTGTACACATAGTGCGTCCTTTAATGATTACAAGCTCTGTCTCCACTGGGACTCCTGTCTGGAGTCTGTTCTGGGTCACTGTGATGTGTGTGCTGAGCAGGACCATTTATATTTTTTCTGGTTGTTTGAGACCAGTTACTTTTTCTCCCACAGAAACTAGAACAAAGCAAGATTTTTGTTAATTTTCAGTTTCTTTTGTTATTAATAGTAGTATGATATTTAGAAAAATAGGTTGTTTTTTTCCAGTTTCAAACCCTTTGTTTTTAAAATTACCTAAAGCAGTTCCCTAAGACTTGAGCTCATTTCATGTCTTTCTATGGTGTTCGCAGTTGAAGTTCTTATTTTATATATCTTTTAAATTGATCAAGCCAAATGTAATAGTCTCCCAAGTACCAGATTTACTGCTAGAACATAGCATCTCTGACAGCAAATACGATTTTAGGGACCACTTTTGGGAGATACGGTTTCTCATACACTTGTGTTCCAGACAATATTAATAGAACTGCAGTCTAAATTTCAAGAGGAAAAGAACATTGAACTGTATTAAAATGTTATTGCAAATTCCATTTGACTGCGTGCACATTTTTTCCTAAGTGAAGTTATTTAACGTGAAAAAATCATAATTGAGAAAAGCTCAACTTCTTTTCTTGTCTACACTTGGTTAGTTAAAAAAAAAAACTTCTTTTAGCATTCATTTTGTTCTTTTTTTCAGTCACATCACAAAAGAATGTTTTCTTTCCTTTGAGTGGCTTTCTGTTCTTGCAACCCTCACACCCCACATATGGACATAACATGGGCTGAAGTAATGTGTGTTCTTTCTAATCAGTAGGATAATGCGTGCACATGCTCCCCACTGCGTCTTAAGAGCTGCTGCAGTTTGAGCTGTGCAGTCGTTTTGCATTTTCATTTTCTTTGACTTAGCTGATGTCTATAAATCAAGGCTACAACTTACTTTAATAATAATAAAAAAAAAACATCGCTGTGTGGTGGAGATAACGGATTGTCATTATTACCATTAACAACTGCTGTTGTTAATAATACATATTTTCTACTTCATTCCAGAGCAACCTACATTTGAAGAGAGGATTGACATATATAACTTTTGAGATTATCCTTTTGTCTGTTTTGTTCAAAAGGAAAACAATTGTTAAACGGCCCTGAAAGCACATTGTTTGGGTCTGATTCAGACTTACAGGTATGAACCTCCGCCCTTGCAGGAGTATTTGGAATTCCCTAAGAATGAGAGTAGTGGTCAGCTGTAGCTACACCCCCCCAGTGGGAGAGAGTGTAGTTCATAGAAACGAAAGGCAGCCCAGAGGATACTGTTGCAAGGATGACCTTGAGTCTTTTCTCATTTAGAAACAAGCAAAGTATTCACAGTTATAGAATTATCTCCCATCAGCCTCTTTTTAAGGAACAACATCAGCAACTAACAGGAAAGTACAAATTTGAAAACCCATATAACACACAAGGTAGGGCTTGATCCAGTCTCTGTGAGCTGTGGTTCTGTTACGTACTTACCTGGAATGGAAACAGAAAATAAATGAATGCTTTGCTTCTCATCTTAGTGTGTGGTAGGTATGTCCATGTGTACACAAAAACTAATAAGGACGGAAATCTCTTTTTTTTTAAAATGAAGCATTTTATCACATGGTTTCTCTTGCATGAGAAACTCAGAATATAAAGAGCAAAATAAAGATAGGTAATAGGTCATAGGGAGATGAATGTTCTGCAGAAGGGAAGGGACCAAGAGATGGAGGGAAAAGAGGAAAGAGGAGAGGGGAATAGGATGAAAAGAGAATTAAGATGTATTATGTTCATGCACGAACTCTATACAAGGAATGTAATCATTATGTACTGTGTATATACACTATTAATATTTTCTAAAAATGAAGTGTTTGCTTTGTATTTAAATTTGATGACTACTCCATTCCCCAACTAGCATAAAAATCACTGTGGTCTTTCCTCCTCTCCCATCCTGTGTGGAAAAATAAAGTACCACCACATTGATATGGTTTAGATTGGGAGTGGCACCCCAAAAACCTGAGTGTTTGGTAAGTGACTGGATTGTGGGGGCGTTCATCAATGGACTGATGAGGTCACAGTTGACTTGCTGTTAGCAGGTGGCTGTTTCTGGAGCTGTGTCACTCAGGGCATGACCTGAGAGGGTAAGTCTCTCTCCCTAGCTCCTTTCTCCCTTTTTTTACTGAACAATATACCTCTGCCCAGGCTCTTATGTCATGCCCTTGCTGCTTAGAGCTGACAGATCATGCAAGGACTGAGATCTCTAAAACTAAGCCAAAGTAAACTTCTGTTCCTTTAAGTTGTGGATACTGAGTATTGTTTCTCAGTGAGGAGAAAGTGTCTGATATTGTTAGGTAGCCAGTGTGCAATCTTACATTGAACTTCACTGCATTCCACCCATAAGTTTCATTGTCTTTTGCATATATGCGTGTATGGGTACTATTTTGGTTTTCAAAGCAATATTTAACGGATTATTTCATTTGCTGAATTTGTACACGTAGCAATTAGTTACATAGCAGAGATTTGGAGTTACAAAGACTGCTATAGACCTGTTTCTTCTCATGCTCTTTGTCAGCCCCTAGATCTGAATGGCGGCATCTTGGGTTTGGCCTCTTGGCTTAATTAGGTGTGCTTCCCATAGGCATAGAAGGTCTCTTTATTACAGCTCCCTTTCGAGATAGGGAATTAAGCTAGTAATTAAACCAGCAAGTAGACAGTTAAAAGGCTGTATTTTGTAAAGGTTTTTATAGAGCTAGACTTAACCTGACGTTTCTAAGCAAGTAAATTCACTTTTCATTACATCTTGCACCCCCTGCATCCTCACACTTAAGACTCTAGTTTAGTCTTCAGACTAAATCTACTTCACCCAATTCCGGATCGTTTATCAATCCCCGTGGGGCCTTCCTGTCCCTCCAGGATAAACTGACTGCACTGCCTGCTTCATCAGCCACGTGGCAGGCCCACTCTGCCTCACCTCACAGTTCTTACCTTATTTTCTCAGTTCTTTGTTAGACAGAAAAAGCTTTTCTTACCCACGTAGCAATTGAAAAAAAAAAGCCACTCAGTTTGAACTGGGCTCTTTCTCTCTACAACTAGAAAGGATTATCTCCCCCCATCCCCACCCTTCCCGTTACCTCACCATCTTTTGTTGAGTGAGCATCTGCCTTCCTTCTGAAACTTTACCTGAATAAAATTGGTCCTTTTTAGCCAATTTTAAGCACAGAGTAGGTCACCACTGGTAAATAGGGTGAGAAGGTAAAGTAAGATGCAGCTAAGTATTTTAAAACTCACAATACAAGGTTTAGGGAAGCTGCATGAAGTGGTTTATCTTAGAGGTTAACTGTAAGATTAATATGGTCATAAGGTAATGTTTTATATGGGTGGCTTTTATAGAAGTGCTGTTTTGGACTTTTGCTGGAGGAAACAGCTGGTAATAGCAACTCCCCTTCTCCCTGCCCCTGAAGTCCATCCATACAGTGAAAAGGACAGACAGACTTTCTTCTAACTTAAGGTGAGGTGGTCCAGCACAATAAGGTATCATCTCAACTTAATTTCTTACTATTCAGAGTTTTAAGCAGAAAAGAAAGCTCAAGAGATGTTAATCATTACTTTGATTCAATTCAGTGAATCTGCAGAGCTCCTGTTCTGTGTGTGTGTGTGTGTGTGTGTGTGTGTGTGTGTGTGTGTGTGTGTGTTAGATAGCATTGGGCCCTTGAGCATGCTAGGCATGCACTCTGCCACTGAACTTTACCTGCAGTGCCTCCTGTTTCTTTTAAAACTCTTTAACTTTGGTGCTGTAGAAAGGCCCTTTTAGGTGGAAGAGTTCTATTTCTATACTCAGGAAATTCAAAGCTGAAAGATTGTCACATAATGTGATTATTTAATAACTTTATATATTCTGATGGACGAACCAGAGGGATATAAACAACTAAAGGCTGATATGGGGATGTATTGTAAAAACTGGAAGGTAGAACCTAGCGCAGAAAAGTCATTGTGTTGGATGAATATGAGAGGTTACAAGAAGAAACATAAAGGATGCCTTTAAGGATAAGCAAGACTTGAACAGCATAAAGGGGAGGGAAACTCCACAGACAGCTGTGGTGGCACGTGCCCACAAACTAAGCCACCTGGGAGGCGGAGGCAGAAAGATCTCAAGTTTAAGCTCAGCCTGAGCAGTTTTCACTTGATCCTCTTTCAAAAAGAGGAAGACAGTTCTAGGTTGAAGGATGAACAAAATATATAAAAATAAATGACACATTTGGAATAGATGAATAGTATTCTGTAGCTGGAACATTCATAGTTGACCACAGAAAGTATCTTTCTGTCTGCTCCAACAGTTTAACATTTCATTTGTTTGTCTTCAAAGTTAGGCCTGTAATGATGATCAAATTAACATCACCACTGTCTTAGACATCCTAAATACAGCATTTACTAAAACCAGTTGCTGCAGATAAAGTGTTCTTACATGGAATGCCACCAGGTTCTTGGCTTTTGTTTTTTGAAATAAGTAATAAACCGGCAAAATGGTGCCTAGCACCCCACAATAGAGTATTCTGTAGAGAAAAACTGTCCTTTTTGATAATTCCTAGAAAGCTTTTGTTCAATCTTGTCAGAAGACCAAAAACAGGAAGAGATCCTATTATTTGTTGTACTTAATGTCATTTTTATTATTTTATGTATCTAAAGTAGGCAAAAGATACATGGTCAAAATGTCTTTTGCCAACTATTTTAATTAACAAAAAGGAATGTCTTGTTACTTAGGGAATCAGTTATTTATTTTTAAGTGAGATGATTCTATGTTAGAGAAAAGTGTGTTTTTGTAATATGTTAATATATTTTTATAATATTAGTCTTACTCAGCAAATTGGGGTTGGTTTTTTTTTTTTGGTAGGTAATGCTAAAGTGAATTTTAAGTAAGTCATATTTACATTTTGAACAAATGCAGTTTGAAATGAGGATTTTTGCTATGTAAATAGACATTATTAGTATTTTGAAAAATAATCAGAGCAACTTCTCAGCTAACATATTCTTCTTTGTAAGTCAGTTTTATTCACTATCATATAATTTTTGGTAATTGTGCAAATTAACCTTAATGACCTTACATGCTAATACAACATGTAATGAAATAATAGTGGTCTTAGGATTTTGGCATTGTTTACTATCCTGCTTGCTTGTTTTATTTTATAGTTTTTAGCTCACAAAGAAGTACTTTATTTTGTTTATTCTAGTCTAGTCTGTTTTGTTGCTGTCCTGGAAATGTATGTTAGACAGGAGCTCTACAAACTGAGCTGCACCCCCAGCCCAGACATGATTATTTTAAAAGATTAAAATATGTTCTTCCCCTCACTTAGACAACACTTAGAAGTGGAGTCATTTTCATAGGAATTGTGTCTTAGTTATTTTGAGTGACATAGTAAATGTGTTAATGTTTTCTCTTATGTCAAGGTGGGAGTTTCTTGGGCTGGAATTCTTTCTGGCTGTACATTAAACTTTCAAGCTTATGGAAATATTTTACAGATCTTGATTTGATCTAAAGTTTCCTTATTTTAGGTTGCTAGAAACCTTAGTAACCATGTTAAGTAGTATACCATGATGTCCAGTGATGATTTACTTCACCTTTTGTTTTAGTCGGGGTTCTCCAGAGAAACAGAATGAACAGGAGATACAAAGTTGGACTACAAGATATTGGTACCGCGATAATGAAGGCTGAGATGTCTGTGCTCTGCTCTCTGTAGCTGGAGATTCAGGAAGTCTGGTTGTGTAGTTTGAAGTCCTGAGAGCCAGGACCAGTGGCTTTCATTTCACATCTGCAGACCTGAGAACTGGGAGTGCCAAGGGCAGAACATAGATATCCTGGCTGAACAGTGAGGCAGAGTGTGTGTTATCCTTTCTGTCTCTGTTTTTGTTCTTTCCAGACCCTCAAACAATTGGGTGATACCCAATCACAACAGTAAGGACTATCATATTTATTCAGTGCACGTATTCAAATGCTAATTTCTTCTAGAAAGACCCTCTCAGATAACCCTAGAGTAATATTTTACCAAGTATCTGGGCATCCCATTTTACAATCAAGATGACACATAAAATATTGTCAGAGTCCCAGTATTACTTCAAGGGACAGTTAACATACTTAGAACATAGAGGTGAGTCCACTGATACTAAATAGATACTCTGTATTCCCACACCGAGGCTAACTACAAAAAGGCAAACACCAAATAGAAAAGGGAAACTCTGCCCTGTAATTAGAAAGACATAGTAAACTAGAATGACACACAGGTGTGAGGTGAGTGACTGAAAGCTACAGGTAAAGAGGGGTGATTGTAGATGGGAAACCTTGGATGGTAAGCAAAGACCCGAAGACAGAAGTGTTGGAAGCTCAAAGAGGAAGAAGGTGTTTGAGGCTAGTGGTTCAGCAGCAGAAGACAGTGGCAAGATTGCTGAAACTGGAAAAATGTGGAATGGTAAATAAGATATTCAGTTAGGTATGAAGGGGCTAAATCCTAGAGGCCAAGGAAAGCTGTTGTCACTTGTGTATCTGTTCTTGTGCTGGAGCATTTCCTTTGGTAACACCTCTCAAGCAGTAATAGCGATAATGGCGTTTTTAGTAATCGCTGACAATTACTGAACTCTTATTATATGCCACGTTCTTATATGTCTTTGTGGATGAATGCAGTGTAAGGCATTATTATTAATCTGTTTTTTCAGAGTGAGTGTATATAACACGGGTATCCTGAATACAGGTGATTTTAAACTACTCAAGAATCCTTGAGTCCCTATGAATAGAAATGGCATCATCAAGAAAATAATCAGGTTTTTACGAAAGAGAGATAAATTAGGTTTTGTCTCACCCCTTTGCCTCTTCTTCTCCAGCCCTACTGGGCTGAATTCCCTCATCATATATTATAGAAATTGAAGCATTATGTAGAAATGTGTGAGTGACAAGATTATTCCAGATGGATAGGCCCCTTTTTACAGTGACAAAAGAGTTCCTGAGAGAGGTCATGCACTGGTCTTTTTGAATGAGTTATCATTTGCTTTTATATTCCACTGAAGGATTCTTGAAGATCAAGTGCACAGAAACCAGAATTGTGCAACCTGTCAGTCTCTGCAGTTTTAATTTTGCACCAAGCTTGAAGTCCTTTAGAGATTCTGTAAAGGGGAGAAAGAAGAAGAGTGGTGTACAGTTAATATTAGCATCAATACTATTGCTGCCAGGCCCTAAACAGCAGGCATGCGGTATTTCTTGTTCTAGAACCCAGCTGCAGTAAGACATGCTACTGTTTTAATAATGGAATTTCAGCAACAAAACCCATGTTAGGAAAGGAAGCTATCCATTTGAGATGTATTCTGATGTCAAAATGTTAAAAGTCTAAAGGCTTTAGCCACAGCATGGAAGAAGTAAGACAGTTCTACCTGGACTTTACAAAATCTCATGGGGAGGATGGTAAAAGAAAAACAGGCAAATATTGGCAACATGATCTGTGGATATTTGGGCTCTAAGAGATGCAGGAGGGATTAATAAAAGCCAGGATTAAACAGTGTCCAGATGAAGTTAATGGATATTAAACAGAGGAGGAAATTCTCCTGTAGGGACTTGGATCCTTCTGTCACCTTCGCCCTCTAGTGGAAGTGACGTAAAATTATTCCTTGCGGCATACCTAGTAACAACCCTCATGAAGGACCAAATCAGCCTTTGACAGCCCAGCCCAGAAACCCTCCTCCTTCAGCCTAGCCTAATAAATCTATCTCTGGAGGTGCTGGCCACATAGCTCCTCCTCCCTCCTCAGATCTGGAAAGCTTAGCCTGATGTGTGCTCACAGCCCTCTGATTGCTCACCAGCCCTCCTGGAGGAGATCAAGGCTCATATTCAGTGGAAATGCCATGCTTGGATTATACATCATCTGCTTGTCCTTTCCTAAAATGCACAGGCGGTAAAAAGTCTGCAGTCATCTCCTAGTGGATAATATCATAGGTAGGTGGTGAAGTCCCTATTAAAGTAGAGCTTTACCTCATGTAAGAAGAGATTCTTCGTTGTGCTGTGCCTTTGAAATCCCCTCACTCTGTAGATCTAGTTCAACACTGAATTTTAAATTAGTAAAGGCACAGAGTGTTACTTTGTGATTACAAACTCCCTCTCTTACCAAACCTCGAAGCTGTTACACACATTGTAGGATCCTAGTACATATATGTCAGTATCTGTTGGGGCATGTGTCTAGGTGCCCCAAAGGCCTCACACAGTCTTTTTTGAAGGTAGCTAAATCTGGAATGTGTGATTGATTCATGATTGGGTTAGGCCCAAGGGCACTAGTATTAAGGGCATGAGTGCTACCCACCCTACATAGTCTGAGTAAAATCACAGGGGCAGGAAGATGCTGTTGAGGGCCCTTTGCTACCTTGTGCATGCCATGTTGTTTCTCCTCCGGATGCCTGTTTGCCATCCCTGCATTGGAGCCAGCCAATTAAGGACTGAAACCTCTACCAACGGTAAGCCAAATAAATCTCTTTCTCCTCTAGCTTTAGGTGTCTAGTATTTTTTCTCAGCAACAAGAGGAAAATAACACAGTATCCCTATATATTTTTTTTGTTTTGTTTTGCTCTCCAAGCTATTTAGAGTTTTTAAAAAATAAGTTTTGAAACCTAGCTTCTGAGAGTCAGGTAGAGCTGACAATATCTCATTCCTATTTTGCGTCACTTGCTTTGAGTAAACTCCGCCTTGAAGACATGTGCATACATTTAAACTGATTAATGTGCAGATCTTCAAAGAATTGGAAATAACTTCTCATTAAAATATTCGCCTCAACATAACCCAAAATAGGCTTTTAAATGCCCGATTTTAATTATTTTTGCAGTCTAGTTTCTGTCAGAAGATGCAATTCAGTTCTCTTGACAGCATCTTTATAGTCTAATTAAACTTTTTCTAATTTATAATTCTTTTTTCAATCTTCATGTATCCATAAAAGCCAGATTTGACCTAGATATGTAGTGGTAGGTGACAGTGAGTTTCTTAGCTTCATTTTCCACATAAATGTTGCTTTATCATCTCTCCTTCTTGTAGTAGTAAAAAGTTCACATGCAAATATCATAGCAGGATAAAGCAACGGTCCAGTCCTAGTGGTCTTCACTGTGACTGGCACATATTCTTTGATTGTGCATTTAGTGTTTTTGTGGGAGGAAGTTTCTTCAGGATTTCCTGAACAGGAGGTGCAGCAGAGGTAACAAGAGATGTAGAAATATTTCCAGTGTGCCTTAACTAATACAGGAAAGAATCAAGTCTAGAACCCTGTTTGTAGGGGCTGAGGCTCAGTGGCAGAGTACGTGCTTCACCTGGTGCTAAGTTCCATTTCCAATGACAACGATAGAAGATTAGAACCCATCTCCCACCTGACCAGTAGTAAAACATTTAATGTGCTTGCTGCCTTGCTTGTTTTTTTTTTTGGGGGGGGTTGTTGTTTTCTAAAGGAGGGATATTTGGGGCAACAGATAAAAGAGACTATGTTTAGCATGTGTCCAAGATCCTGTTGTGCCCAGTACTTTATCTGGAATTCCCTTGATGTACCAGAATACTGGGCCTCTGAATGTGGTAGATTTATTGTCAGGGACAAGAATTTGGAATACCCACTTGAACATTATGCAACCATAGGACAATGAACAGCTTTCTCACCTCCATGCCCTCTGGTATCAGTACCTGTAAGGATGCAATTCCTGTAATGGGCATAGCATAATATTTGACACAAAGTGATATGCTTAACAAAAAACCATCTTTTCTTAGATGTTACATGTTTATCTGAGTTAGGGTCATTGTCAAATACATACATGCCTGAAGGTAAAACCACAATATTGCAATGGCCAAAGAAAGGGTGATTGCCATGTTTCTTATTAATTCTAGTTGTAGATATGCAATATAAATGCCACATATATATATATATTTCTTTGTTGTTTTTACTGTATCATGCTGCACAAATGAGGATTGTTACTGAAATATTAGCAGAATTCTGTAGCAACAAGTCCTATTGTAGGTAGTGGTGGTCAGGGTGTACACTTGAGATTCTTCCTATTCTTAAAGGAGAAATTAACAGATAAAAGTCAGTAACTTTACTTTGTGGAACATGGGCCTATTTAAATCAATGACATGAAAATATTTTATTTTCTACCATATTCTGCACTCATGCTTAATAATGTCCTTCCCAGTTTTATAATCTTTTCCTCACCACTTTGGTAAACAGAGCTGAGAACTTTAATCTACCAATATAGTGGAAATTTGGAAAATATTGTTCTAGACCAGTGGTGGCAAACCTATGGCATAAATGTTGTTTTTCTTTTGAGACAAAAGATGTTTATGTATGTGTTGTTCTTTTCTAAACTAAAACCTCAGTATTTAGGTTTAACTTCAGTGTTGGCACTCTGCAATAAATAAGTGGGTGTAGGTTGAAGTTTGGGCACTTGTCTCTAAGAGGTTCACCATCACTATTCTAGACTGCTATTTTTCTCACTACCACTATGGTACATTGCATTGTTGTAAGAAAAAAATCACAACCCATTTTTTTTGGGCCAGTGCTTTTTAGTAGAGTCATTCCATTAATCTTACATCTTTTCTAGGTGAGATGCTCCAGTTGTGACATGCCTGAGCCAATAGTGTCTTCAGACTAAATTCAATTTCATTTATATTTTTGCAACCCACCACTTTTTTTCCCATTTTAATTATGAATTTAGGATGGTAAGCAGGTACTCCAGTTGGTTTCTGGGTAATGATGGTAATAAATCCAGCTGTTTGGATGTTGCTTCCCCACAATCCCTCATACCTGCTGATCAGTTCTCTGCATGAAGCAGTCAAGCCATCCTTGCCCTTAATAGTGTCTTTGGTGTCCTCCCCACTTCTTAAACCCACTTCTCTCAGAGAAACATGCCTCTCTGAAACAACTGCATGCTTTAGCAGATTTTGAGCTGTTTCATATGGGCATGCAACTTGGTATTCTAACTTCTTTCCCACATTTGACACTATTTTCTTTTCCTATTCATTTCTTCACTATTCTGTGGATTGTCTTAACCGTTTACATACTGGAAAATTAGCTCGATACTTATTTGAAGAGACTTTAGTTTTTACAAGGAACACAGAATTGCTTATCATGTGGTCATAAACTGGAAATCAACATTTTCTTCTCCTTAACATATGAGACAAGGGCCAAGGATTTAGCTCAGTGGTGCCATGCCTGCCAGTACCAAAACAAAACAAAACAAAACACCATTATGAGACATGTGAGACAAAAATATGAATATGAGACCTAGTTTAAATTATTTTTCTTTTGGCCTTACCAGCTATGTTAAAGCACATTGCAAGAAGACCTCAATAACTGAGTGTAATTTTGTGTTAATGTTAAGTGTCATGGTCTCGGCTCCCTGACTCAAAGCCAGAAGCAATCAGGCAGGCTGATTCACATTTCCCTTGGATACCAAATTCTTATGTCCCTTACTGATGAATAAGCAGGAATGCATCTTCTCAAAGGTAAATTTAAAATAATAGAAAATCTTAGGAGGAAACAGATCATCTCTGACCTGTGTTCTAAGTTGAGGTGCGGTAAGGGAATCTCTTTAGGAAGTTAAAGACATGAGATTTAAAGTTCTTTAATTTGTTCCTCTAAACAGTTTACAAATAGAAAATCAATACCTTTGTAAAGTTAGTTGCCTTACACCCGGACTGGGAATTTAGCTCGCCACCTGCCTTGCAAACACAAGAGCCTGAGTTCGATCCGCAGTACCAAAAAAAAAAAAAAAAAAAAAAAAAAAAAAAAAAAAAT